>NW_004955409.1:27077821-27079332 GCF_000276665.1 Chinchilla lanigera | reverse complement strand
TAATAGCAGAAAATTCCACAAGCATGAGAGAAGAACCTTACATACACATAAGTGAGGCATATATAACCCCAATTAGCCATAACCAAAGTAAATCTATACTCACAAACATAATAATCAAGATGTCAGACATTCTGCAAAAGAACAGAATATTAAAAACTGTTAGAGAAAAGAAACAGATCACTTATGAAGGAAAATCCATGAGAATCATGGCAGACTTCTCAAAATAGACCATCAAGTCAAGAAGAGCTTGGAGTGAAGTATTTCAGGTCCTCAAAGAAAACAATTTCCAACCCATATTGCTGTACTCTGCAAAGCTATCACTCAAAATTGATGGAGAAATAGGATACTTCCATGATGAAGATCAACTGAAGAAATTCATGACCAACAAAGCAGTCCTACAAACAGTACTGAAAGACAGTCTACAAAGAGATAAACATGACCATAATCACAAGACCAACAATAGAAAAGAACTACCAAGCAAGGTAAGCAGTTAAACAGAGGGGGAAAGTATAGAACCAACAGTGGGAAAATAACATGACAAAGATAAGTCAATACATATCAGTAATAATCATTAATGTAAATAGTCTCAATTCACCAAACAAAACAAGCAGACTGGCAGAGTGAATCAAGAAACAAAATCTGATAATATGCTGTATATGAGAAACACATTTAACTCAAGAGGAAATTCATAGACTGAAAGTCAAAGGATGGAAAACAACACTCCATGTAACAAGAACCCAGAAAAAAACTGGAGTAGCTATTCCATTTGCAGACAATGTGAATTTCAAAAGAAGAACAATCAAAAGACATAAAGAATGTCACTACATACTTGTTAGGGGAAAATTGCAAGAGGAAGAGATAACAATCATAAATATCTATGCACCAATTACAGGAGCATGCAACTATATAAGACAAATTTTAACAGACATCAAAAATCAAATAAGTAGTAATGCAGTCATAACAGATGACTTTAACACTCCATTGTCACAAAGAGATAGATCAACTAAACAAAAAATCAGCAAGGAAATAACAGAACTAAATCAAACTTGTGAACAAATGGACTTGATAGAATTTTACAGAGTGTTCCACCCCAAAACATCAGAATACACATTCTTCTCACCTGCACACAGGATGTTCTCTAAAATAGACCATATACTAGCCCATAGAACATGCTTAAGCAAGTGCAAAGAGATTGAAATTATCCCACACATACTATCAGACCATAGTGCAAAGAAATTGAAAATTATTGACAAAAAAATAGCAAAAACACCATAAACACATAGAAATTCAGTAACACCCTCCTGAACAACCACAGATGGGTAACAGATGAAATTAAAGAAGAAATTAAACAATATTTACAATCAGATGAAAATGCAGATACAATTTACCAGAACCTGTAGGACACAAAGAAAGCAGTCCTCAGAGGGAAGTTTATAGTGCTGAATTCCCACATCAGGAAAATAGAATGAGCACAAATAAACAATCTTATGCTGCACTTCAAGCTTCTAGAA
>NW_004955409.1:27073767-27075311 GCF_000276665.1 Chinchilla lanigera | reverse complement strand
AATTTAGACTAGTGAAACCAATGTGGAAATCAGTGTGGAGATTCCTCACAAAACCAGAATTAGAGGTCCCACTTAACCCAGGTATTCCCTCTCTGGGTATTTTTCCAAAAAAATTGAAAACATCATACCACAGTGATGTATGTGCATGCATGTTTATAGCAGCATAATTTTTCACAGCTAAATCTTAGAAACAAACCAAATGCCCATCAGTGGAGGAATGGATAAGAAAGATTTGGTGTTTTCATACAATGGAGTATTACTTAACTGTAAAAGAAGATAAACTAGAGGCTTTTATGGGTAAATGGACTCAACTAGAGACAATACTCATAAGTGAAATAAATCAAACCCTCATGTGTATACATCATATTGTCTCCCTAGTGTAAGAAGCTGTAAGAGTAAGTAAACCCAAAAGGAATAATAGATATTGTGAAAGGGCAAGAAATTCCTCAAAGGGAAGGAACAACTGGGATGAAGGAAAGGAGAAAAGAAAGAAAGAAGAAAGGGGAAAAATATGTATATGTATGTACAAGGATAACTGGGATAATTGTACTGTTGATGTCTACTGGTTTATTGAAAGGAACAGTTAAAGCTTAAATTTTTTTCTTGACCAAATTTCATGCTTATATCTGATAACCTGAACAACTAATTTGAAGACAATAGTATGCAATATAACAACCATTGGCAAATTCCTACTATCTAGTTTAGCGAAATGCTCTATTATTTCTAATTTTTTTATTACTTTTTATTCACTTTAATTGTTTGATCAGTCTTACATTCTTATATCAGGTAATCTGAGCAACTTCATTAAAGATAACAATATGTAATATAACAACCTTTGTTAATTCCTATCATCTTGTTTTAAAATCCTGTATCATTTTTATTGTTTTTATGTTGTTTTGTTCTTGTCTTTGTTATTTTGTTATTGTTTTTTCTCTTTAAAATAAAAATGAAATGGTGTCTTAAGACAAAGATGTACAGAATTAAGCAGGAAATTGACCATGAAGACTCCACCAATACAGGGAAACTGCTTGACAGTCATCACTGCTATTAGAAGAGGAGGAATAGATTTGAATGAATGAATGATAATAAGTTCATTATGGGACATATCACAAATTAAGAACCTGAGGAAAGACACGCCAACTAAATAAAATGTCTTATCTTAAACTGGGCATGTGGAAAAAAACATGAAATTTTAATAAAGTCTGTAGTTTTTTAACTGGTATATTATAGTATTAATTTCTGAGTTTTGATTGTTGTATCATGGTTATGTAAGATATCAGAGAAAACTGGATGTCAGGCATACAGAGCTATCTCTGCAACTGTTCTGTAAGTCAAAAATTGTTTGTAAGTAAAATATTTCTATTGAGTTCTGTTTTCTTGTAAACTGGGGCCTGACCACAAGGACCACTGAGCTACATCCCTAGAACATTTTTGGAGACAGTCTATTGATAAGTGGACCTGGCTGGCCTTAAACTTGTGATCCTCATACTTCAGCTTCCTGAGTAGCTGGAATTTCAGTGTGAGTGTCTTGGTTACTTTTCTCT
>NW_004955409.1:27072230-27073342 GCF_000276665.1 Chinchilla lanigera | reverse complement strand
GGGGGGACACCCACACACAAACCATAACAGTGAGCCATTAAGTTTTTATTTAACTTTAAATAAAAAGGTAAAAGTACCTATTCCAGTCCAAGTCATAAATAGGGAAGATACAAATGTAAACACCATGAAAACCTAACCTTGTCTCTCAGATGCATACATTGCTAAAGTGTAAAAATCAGAAATCTCTCCAAAAGTGGCATTAAAAAAGGGCTTAATTCATGCACTGAATAGTTTTTTTGCCTTCAAAACTGAACATTATGTGTCACATACAAAGAAAATTGAAAGTTTTATTAAAAATGTAAACAAACAAATTTTTGTTAAAAAGAGAACTGGATCCTTTTTTGGACATTTACAGCATGGCTGATGAAAAGATCCAGGGATTGTCTGAAGTTTTAAACCTTTACATGTCTGAAAAATAAATGCTTTCAAACTTATATGTTAAACTTAAGAACACAATGACAATATAATATTATAAAAAGGCAAAATTAACATAGACTTATAAGCAATGATCTATCTGAACATAAAAAATAAAGAGTTAAACTAGTAAAATAGATAGAAACTGGCTGTTGCTATAAAAATTTCTCCTCTGTATTATTTTTATATACTTTAACTACAATGAACAAGTGTCAATTTTTCTGATATCACATGTGAACACATTGTTTATGTTCCATTATGGTATTTGAACATATAGGAATAATTAGAGATCAAAGGGGGAAACTATGTTCCAAAATAAAATCTTAACACAACCATGTTTTTAAAAATGTAACATTTAGTGATATATTAACAATATCTAAATCCTAACTTCCCTTCCAAAATTCTCAAGAGGAACATTGGGAGCCCTAGCAAAGAGCTTTAATATCTTCCTTAACTTAAGAATACTAGTAAAAGCTATAGCTAGTATATTGAGCAGGTGGGTGGAAAGGATGTTAAAGGAGTAATGAATGCATTGCCATTGGGGCTTCATCCTCACCTCAAAGAACTTGTTGAACATTTGTATTTAGGCAGAAAAAAATTGCTTTTGTTTTTCAACAGCTATTATTATGTGGTTCTGGATTAGTAGAAGGATGACTGGGGACAAAAAGTGGGAGGAGGGGGGCTGGGGATTTAGCTCA
>NW_004955409.1:27052800-27071510 GCF_000276665.1 Chinchilla lanigera | reverse complement strand
TGCCTCCATTTTGGCTGAGGCAGACTCTATTTCCATGTACTGATATGTACAGAGCTGGCTGGGACTTTTCCTTATCCCTTCAATTGGCTTTAAGCAACGCATATCGGTCTAGCAAAGGTGCTGATGGCAATCTTTGGAGATGGCAGGTGTGTTTCCCTGACCCCAGCCATTCCCTCAAGTGAGCTGGGAAGAGGCAGGATGTGTGAGCCAGTGCTCCACACTCTCAGTTGGGATCAAGCCTTGGGATAGAGGCTATGACTTCCTGGGGCTTCATAGATTACATATTAGAGCTGAAGCACCAACCCCAAAACATTAGATATTTCAATTGTGTTATGCAGATTGCTTTTTCTGCATATCCTTCTCTCTGCATTTGCAGAGGGGATTTCAGGCCTCCTACCTAGCCCAGCTCATGGCACTCACCTACTTCCCACATTTCTCAAAGTCATTCATCCTCAAACCACTCCCTTCTTCATGAATGAATCAAACCTGGATTCGGCCTTGGGTCAAGGCCTTTGTTCTGGATAGCCATCATCATGGCTGGATTTAGGACCCCTTGGCTCCCCATAACTACAAATATGTCTTAGTGCCTTTATTCTTGCCATGGTTTTCACTGGATGTGGTAGATTGGAATTGACTCACTAGAATTCCAATAACTTTTCATGGAATTACAAATATAAACTTCATGGGCCACAACAAGGACTGGAAAGGGCCCTTTAGCAAGCCTCTGTACAAATGAAAACAAAGTTAAACACTTCCAACGTGCAATGGTACAAGATAGACATTTCCATTCCAAAAATTAAAAACAAGGGAAAATCCAGGAGTAGAAACAAAGCAAAACCAAAATCCACCAGGGCAAATGTTAAATCCCACAATACTGGTTCCAGCATCCCTTGCAATCTGTGGCCAGTTGTGAAATACGAAGAGTTTGGGTAGCTCTGCCCTTATAGCACTACTGGTGGTTGTAGTTCCCATAGCTTCTCTCTTAGGCTGGCTCTGCTCCCTCTCTTTGGAGTTTTCCTCAGATGAACCATGTTCCTGGCTTCTCCAAACTTCTGGGGTCTCCATTGCACCTTTGACTTCACCCTCACAGCTTTACACACTGCTCTCTCAGGGACACACTGCCTGGCCTCCCAGACCTTTCTTGTGGTCTACATGGAAGCCTTCCTGTCCCCACAACTCTTGCATTTTTCATGCACCTAAAACTAGCACCATGTGACGATATTAAGGTCTGCCACTAGCTGGACCAGTAGTCAGTCTTCCTTCTGTCTTGACTATAAGCATTCAGTGCCTATGAACCAAATCCTGAGGAATAATTTTCCGAGGCCACCACCATTGTAGAACGTAGTGCTCCGGGGCTCTCTCAAAGCAAAGTCTTTCACCTTTGCAACTCTGAGGCTTCAAAGGCTGGAGTCCTGTTGGAGTCCTAATGTTCTCAGGCCATCTTTTCTGTTGTCTTCTTCCAATATACTTGCCTTTTCCTTGCTAGTCTTTTCAGCAACCAATTTCTCCTCTGTTCCATCTTCGCAGGTCATAACTTTACTGGAGCTTCCTTTCTGGCCAAACTCACGTTTTGATCATTCTTCTGGGCTCTTTACTCTCTATTCACAACATAAAGCTTGCTAAAAGCACCAAACAGTAGCCATGCCACTACCTCAACATTAAACTGCCTTGAAATTTCTTCTGCAAGATTAATTAGTCTGCTACCTTTAATCCCAGTTTCAGGCAAAGTCTCTGGACACAAGGAAAATGCAAACAAACTTTCTTCCAAGGTATAACACACATCATCTGGAGTCTAACAACCAATATAGTTCTTATTTCAAGCAGAAACCTCCTGAGCCTGTTCTTTACCAGCAGGATTTCTAACAGGCTTCTGGGCTGAGCTCTGACCAGAATCTCCCATCAAGTATAGTGGAGGTGTTTCAGCTCGACTTTTTCAGTTGCACCTCTAATCCTTTCCTAATTCTTCCCCTTCCCACAAGCCAGCTCTGAAGGCTCTTAAACCACATAGCCAGGTACAGTCACAGCAATGACCCCCACCTCTTTAGTACCAAATTCTGTTTTAGTTATTTTTATCATTGCTGAGACAAAATACCCAACACCAAAAGTTAAATGAAGAAAGGTTTATTTAGCTCACAATTTGTAACAGTTTCAGTCCACAATCAACTGGCTCCAAGGCAAGGTGGCATGCAGAATAGCATTGCAAAGGAGAAACATTTTGTGGCATGCAGAAGGTAGCAAAGCAACAAGGGATAACCACAGCTCTTTCTATCCCTTATATCTTGTCTAGGCTACTCAGAGTGGGTAGCACTCACACCTTTAATCCTTGAGCCCTTGATCCTAGCATTGCACCATGAATCAATTCCAGCATCACATACTCTAGATCCAGCCACTTCTGAAAAAGCCCTACATATCACCACTTGAGGCTTTGGGGGGACATCTAACCACAAGCCATAATAACCACCATCTTTGTGGAAGTTTTAATTTAATATCTATTGATCTTAAAAAGAACTAGTTAGGATGGGCAGGAATTTCTGCCCTGTTCATTCACTAATGTATCCCAAGAAGCTAGACCAGTATCTGGAACATAGGAACTCAACAAATATTTGTTGAGTAAACTTCCAATATGTTAGAATGAAAGCCTCTCATTTTCATCAAGGAAAGTGTTACAGAATAAGAAGCAGCTTGCACAGACCATTCAAGGTTAGCTATAGACAGTGAGGAGGGACTAGCTATCAAATACCTATAAAGTATTTATAAATTCTAAACTCTTCCCCTCTCCCCCTGGTGCTGGGGATTGAACCCATTGCCTCTCTCATACTAAGCAAGTGCTCTACCACTGGGTCACACCCCCAATCAAGTGTTTTTGAATCTTATTTTATATGGATCACCTGACCCAATAGGGCTATGGGGATAGAACCTGAGATTCTGCACTGCTAACAAGTTGCCAAGTAAAACTAATTCTCCTGGTCCTCCAATCACACTTTGAGTAAAGATACAAAGTATCTACTTTCTAGCTAGCATATATAAGATTAAGATGTCCTTATCCTGTCTTGTTATGTTTATTGTATTCTGGTTGTCAAGTTCAATGAATACACACTACAGAGAAACAAACCACAGTTCTGACAACAGTAAACTTTACATTAAAGAGCCAAAAGAGTAGACTATTTTATCATTTAAGTGGTTTAAATTTAATGATTCTCAACTCATAATTTTTGACCTAGATTAGAATCTCATCTCTATCTCTTACTTGGCATGTGCTCTTGGGCAAGTTACTTAGCTTACTTAACTTTTTTGCATCAATTCTCTGACCTCTAAAAAATGTGAGAATATCTCCACACAATGTTATTTTATGGAATATACACACATATTTCATATATAGAGTATGTGAGTATGGCATGTATACATACATACATACTATATACAAAATATATTTATACATGTCAAGCACTCTTAAGTGATAGAATCTGTAATAATAAAGTTTAAAGACTTCAATCATAATAATGGAATGGAATCCCTTCCAGATGGCAAGTCACCAGTACCTACAGACAGTAACCATCAGCTAGCTAATTTCCTTTTCAGTGGTGTTCTAAAATGTATTCCTGTTGGGATTGCAGCTCAGTGGTACAAAGCTTGCTTACTATCCATGAGACCCTGGGTTTAATCCCAAGCAACACACACACACACACACACACACACACACACACACACATGCCCGCATGCACCCATGCATACACGGTGTTCCTATGGAACATTTACTGATTTGCTCACTACTCTGAGCAATGGAAAAGAGGTAGAATAAAGAAAGGAAATGTCTGTTGGCATCAGAAACCAGTATAAATTGTGTCTCATTCAAGTTAATGGTGCACAAGAGAAGCAACATTAGCAGAGCAGGCAATTGAAACAATACTTCTCAATTAGTTACACTACCACCTCTGATGATCTCCTTACTCCCAGAGAGGTCTGCAGAGACACTATCATGGGGGGTGGGGAGTGAAATTAGATCTCTTGCTAGGAAGTAGAGGTTGCAAGAAGGATGAATTAAAACAATATTTTTTTTAAAAAGTGACTGACTCAGGACCTGTGGAGATAATAGAAAGCCAAGGGGCTTAGGCTCTACTGGCATCTAAACTTTTTTGCCTGACCTAATGCCTTTCAGTATTACCTATATTTCAGAAAAATCAGAAACAGTCAGTTAACTTACTCAACAGAAATACTTATTAGACATTGATATTTTGATTTCTCTATTTCCAACAAAATCCTTTATCTTTTGCTAGGCCTAAAGATCTCAAAGCATCCACTGTGGACTTTACTTGTCTTGCAAATTCATCAGTCCTGCACTGTAAAGAAACAGACTATGATTTTGGGGAGCTGAGAATATTTGGAAAATATACGTGTTTGCAGAAGATTTTTCTCTTTTGGATTCTAGGTTTCCACACAAATCTTAAGTAATCTTTGTTCTAAATTAAGCCCTGTGAGGGCCTAGCAAATTAGTTTAGCTCAGTTCTGGATGTGTTTGGATGATTGATTTAATGAAGAGAGAAGACCCACCCTGGGTGTGGACTTGTAGCCTGGGTGAAATATAACAGGAAAGGAGAAAGAAATCTCCTTTCCTGTTATATTTTGCTTCTTTGGAGGAGCTCCTCACTACCACCTGTGGATGTCAGTCTCCAGGCTTCCAGCACAGACGCTTTAGCCTTGCAATGCAGACCCTTTGGCTTTGGGACATGGATCTACAGTGAGCTCCAGGTCCTTGACTTTTGACTGGTTCCCCTGCTCTCCAGTATGCAAATGCCTCCTTTGCATTCTTTCACCCCTGATTCTGCAGGTGGCCATTGTAAGCCTACCTGGTAAATTCTTTATATTATATGATATTATGTATTATATTATTTATATTAAATCTGTTCCTCTAGTGAACCTTAACTGATACATGTACAAAGGCTATCTTTGACATCCTACTCTAAATTCCATTTTCCAATGTTATTTATTGCCCTCCTCTGCCAATGACACACAAACACATGTACACACACACACATGTATACACACTGGATTCAGTAAATGTAAGTCACTTCATGTCACTCCTGCTCTTTTTCCATTTTCCTCCATGTAGAAGCCTAAGTTCCTGCAGTGAACTCCTACAGCACTGTAGATTCATGTTCCTATTCCATTATCTCTCTGATCTCATCTCCTGTCACTATTCCCCTTGCTCACTCTGTTCCAGTCACAGTGGCCTCCTTGATTTTCACAAACACATTAATTATGTCTCCAGTTTAGGATCCTGGTACTAGTTCCCTCTCTCTCTAACACTTCCAAGCATAATTAGCCCCGTGGAAGTTCCCTCACCTCCTTCAAGTCTTTGGTCAAATGTTACCTCCCTGGAGACACTGTTGTAGTTTGTGTCTGGATGTTCCCACAAAGCCTCATGCAGCCATGGGGGCAGGCTTTTCAGAGGTGGCTGAATCTAGAGTTTGTGATTGATTCATGGTCCATTGCTGGGATTAAGGGTTGAGTGCAAAACTCACCCTAGGGCAGGTAGACTGGATATGATATAAGGGACAGAAAAAGGCTTGTCCTTCCTTCCTCCCTTCTCTCTCTCTCTCTCTCTCTCTCTCTCTGTCTCTCTGTCTCTCTCTCTCTCTCTCTCTCTCTCTCTGTGTGTGTGTGTCTCTCTCTCTCTCTCTCTCTCTCTGTCCCTCTTGCATGTACACCATGTGCCACCCTGCCTTGGAGCCAGCCGAATATGGACTGAAACCTCTACAAACTGTGAGCTAAATAAACATTTCTTCTTTTAACTTTCGGTATTGGGTATCTTGTTTCATCAATGAGAAAAGAAACTAAGACAGACATCCTGATTACCTGTGTTAAAACTATAGCCCATATGCAATAAACCATGTATAGTTCCCACCCTCTACTCCAAGTCCCTTTTTACATATTGTAATTTTATTTTTTCCACAATGTTTATCACATTTTAGCATACTATTTATATGTTCACTGCTTATTGTCTCTTTAGCCTACTACTATGTAAGCTCTCTTATTCACTGCTAAACACTCAGGGACAACAGTCTCTTTCATTGCAGATATTTGTATTAGTTTCCTGTGGCTACCATAACAAATTACCACTTACCTGGTGACTTGAAAGAGCAGAAATGTTCCCTCTCAGTTTTGGAGGCCAGAAGTCTGAAATCAAAGTATTGGCAGGATCACACTTGTCTAGTGGCTGTAGGAGGAGATGTGCCTTGTGCCTTGTGTTTTCCAGCATGGCACAGTATTCCTCAGTTTTTCTGGGCTTGTGGCTGCATCACTCAAGTCTCTTTCTCCATCTTCACATCACCTCCTCTCCCTGGGTCTGTGTCTCCTGTCTCCTCTGGCCCTCATCATTGAATTTAGGGCCCACCTGGATAATCCAGGATAATCTCAAAATCCTTAATTTAATCACATTTGCAAAGACTCTCTTTCCAAATACTGACAAGTTTCCAAAGGTAAAGACATGGACAGATACTTTTGAGAGCCACCACTGACCTGACTACAACAAATACTTATTAAATGAATGGATTCTCTCTCAAAATTAATCTTCATCTTTATTATCTACTCTCTCCTCCTTTGTGTGCATCCATTCCCATTCCCATGTACACCATTAACCTAACAGCAGCTTTGCTATGGCTTGACCTCAGTGCTTCATGAGAAAGGTTTTGTCTCCTGAAAACACACACAGACACACACACACACACACACACACATCAAAAAGCAAGCCGGGCATGGTGGTGCACACTTGTAATCCCAGCCCTCAGGAGGCTGAGACGGGAGGATTGCTTCAAGTTCGAGGCCAGCATGGGCTACAAAGTGACTTCAAGGCCAGGCAGAACTGCACAGTGAGACCCTGTCTCAAAAAAAAAAAAAAGAAAGAAAGAAAGAAAGAGTAAAGAAAGCTATACTTAAACTGAAGTGCAATAGGGAAAAAATAAATTCAGATCAGCAAGTGAAGAAAATAATGAGAGAACAAATTTTAGTACAGGGGTAAAAATGAGTGGCAGAGCCCCTGGCAGTGGATAAAGCATCAGACAATATGCTAGAGGAAAGGAGGACGTCTTAATTCTGGGGGCAAATCTGTCAGAAGGGAAATATAAGATCAGGCCAAGGAATGAAAACATAGAACAAGGTCAGAAAGCTCTTGAAAATCAAACTTAGGTTTGAAAATGGGGAGGCAGCCTCTCCATAATTGGCAGCTTGAATATATCAGATTTGTGCTGAGCTCCTTGCTCAGCTTGTTCCTAATTTCTGGAACTCAATAGCTGTCCCAAAGGGCCATTAGGAATTGGGAGACGGTGGTGATCAGACTCGAGAGAGAGGAACTGAACAAGGAGAAACCAAGTGAAATATCCAGGCTAGGATCTAAGCTTCTCTTCTACACTGGGTTCTCTCTGCCCACAATCTATCAGTCTCAGCTGTCAGCCTAATTTCTTCCCAGACTCTCCTCCCTCCAAGTTGCACCTCCTTTCTGCTTACCCATAATGTCTATGATATTTCAAACTAATGGAGCCAAGCAAGAACCAAGGAATGACAGAGATGTTGTTGAAGATGCAGCTGACTTCAGGCACCTCCCAGTCACCCTGAGGCACTATGTTCCAGCGATCAATCATGAAGAGAAAGAAGTCTATCAGTAGGGAATTAGGCAGAACCCAACAGAGAAAGGTGTGTGAATAGATGGAAGCAGAGATCTAAACATCTCGAAACTATAATTTTTATTTTTAAAGCAAGATAAGAACATTTCTTTATAGTTTGCTATGACTCATTTTCCACAATATTCAATTTTTTAGGTATTCATTCTTCTTTTAGCTATTCAAGTTGTTTTCATTAAGTTTTCTGTTATCATGAATAACCTACGAATGCTTCACACTATTCCATTAGTCCTGGGGCATAGTAAGTACTCTGTAAATGTTGGCTGAACTTTTAAAAGATAAACAAGTCATCAAGTAGATTTTTAAAAATTCATTCTGCACCGCTCAGTGGACTTCATGTAATATAGTACGTCAGTCACAAATTTATCAAACATCATTCCTATCTAGCTCACTAGTGAGAACTAATAGGCAAATAAATGGATGGATATGTGACATAAACATATGAGGGCCCAGATAGTGAGTGACAATGAATGCATACAAATAATATAAAAATCATAAAGCTAATACAATAAATTATGAAATAATCATTCAAGTGCTGGGGTGGATGAGTGTAGTTCAGTGAAAGAGCACTTTACTGGCATGTACAAGTCCCAGGGTTCAATCTCTAGCACTGCAAAATAAATTTATGCACCTTCCTGAGATCTTTTGTCATCTAAAGAAATGTATCTAAATTGTTCTTTCCTTCTTAGCTCGCCACATATAATTTATTGGAAACATCAGAGCTTGAATAGGTTGAATTCTAGGAAATTCTTAAACCAATACTTTTACAAAACTGCCTGTTAAGAGCCTAAGAAAGACTTGAGGGGTGCTGACAAGATTACATAGGGTTATCTCCTCTAAATTCAAGTTGACTTTCTTCTAGAAACAAGGGTTTTGTACACTGAGATCCAATCGGGATTTTACTTTTGAATGAGCATAGGTGTGCACCCATGTAATAATCACACCTAAAGACAGGGATTAAACCAGTGAGCATGTCTGAGAGTCATAATAAACATTTACTAACCGCTACTTGTTCAGTACTGTTCTGAGTGCTTAAGTGCATTACCTCATTTATCCCTACTCTTCTGAGGTAGCATTGCTATTATTCCCATTTTTCAAAAGAGATAACTAAGACACAGAAACCAGAGCTTACCCCTGAAGTACACTGTATTTAAAGGTGGCTGATGAGAGTGTGTTTAAATTTGTGAAACCCGGAATAACTAGCTGCCCTAACTTCAAGATCAGAGCCAACACTACTCACTATTCCTTTGCCTTCTCTTTCCCTCTCCTGTGTTCCATTCCAGTTTCTTAGATGACACATTTGTACTCCTGTACTTTGGGTGAGCTTCCCAGTATCAAAACCAAATTCTCTCCCCTGACTCAGGATCCCCCAGCCCTGCCTACGAGAAGGAATCCTTGTGCTCCAGGTCCTGGCAAGTTGAATAGTCGTAATCCTCAAATTAGACAACAGTAACAGCAAAAATGTAAATGAACAGCAACATCAAGAGGAAGCTGATGCTCTCGAGGCAAGGACCCCAGATCAGGGGAGGGCCAGACCAGGTTCATCACCAATAGCCCAGTCACACCCACCTGGATTTCACCAACAAACCCTTACTTCCCCCCCGAGAGCTGCCATCTCTGAACCACAGCAGTTCACAATACTATTCACAGGAATTTTCATCACCATTTTTGATCCACTGAGACTATCACATGTTAAGCCCCCATGTCTGTCCACAACACCCTACTCCACTCCCAGTTTAAGCTCTGCACAAGGTAAATCACCTCGAAGGTCCTGACCCATGCCAAAATAGTACCTTGAATTAGATGGCATCATCCAAAGAGTTTGACTGATCTTCAGTAGCTTGGCTTATAACCCCTCCCAACACCACAATTTCAGTAAGCACAGATTGTGGGAAACACAGTTAGGAGTAGAGCACACTTCAAAACACCAAGGCACAGTTGCCCTTCTCCATTCCACTCTCTTCATTCTTCCTGGGTGCTGTCCCTTGAACAGCACCCTCAGGGGATTGTTTCCTATTTTGCCTTTCCACACTAAGTTATTTACCGCAATTCAAGTTGTTTAGATATAAAAGGAAATAAAATTAGCACTCTTCTCACTGACTTGTTGTGGAGCACAAATGACAGAACACATGCAAAACACTTAAAATAGTACCTGGAACTTAATAAGTGCTCAGTAGCTGGCAGATACCATGGCTGGGATTGGTTCTGTGGTTAGAGTCTACCTCCTAATACCAACAATTCCTGCAATCACTGACTTTAACAAAAATAATCAAAGAAAGTTAGATAAACTTCTCTTTGCTTCTTTCTTTTTTCTTGTTATTTTGATTCACCTAACTACATTCCTCACCCCAGGAACTGATCCTAAGGGTATCTGTCCTTACCATCTTAACAACAAAGCCAGAGACATTCCAGGCATTCTTCCAGAGGAGAGAAGAAAAAGCTGGACAACTACTTAAGAATGTTCTCCAAGACAAACCAAATTACCACCTCCAAAGTCAGCATTGATGATCACAGATTATGGAGCCCAGCAATTCTATGAGTGTAGAGCAAAGGAAGAATAAAATGCAAGGGAGTGAGAAGCTGAATGATGGCATATGATCACTTGTAAACCACTTTGTACCCATTCCTATACTCTGTCTCTCTCTCTCTGTCTCTCTCCGTCTTTCTGTCTGTCTCCGTCTCTCTCTCTGTCTCTGTCTGTCTGTCTCTGTCTCTGTCTCTGTCTCTGTCTCTGTCTCTCTCTCTCTCTCTCTCTCTCTCTCTCTCTCTCTGTCTCTCTCTCTCTTTAACCTGTGAAACACAGGAGAGGTGTTATGGTTGATATATTGTGTCAACTTGAGGAGTCTAGAAGATAACTAAGTAACTCAGCAGTTCTATATTCTGGGGTGAAAAGGACATGCCCTTACTGCTCTAGGATTTGTTCATTGTGTCAATTGGAGAAGTCTAAAAGTTCAACTACGTGATTCAGCAGGGGGCCAGGGTCCTTAATTTGTAAACATCCTCAGCTTGTGGAAGAGGAGTGCACAGAGGTGTTGTAGGCATGGGCAGATAGCATATATACAATATAAGGGCGGAAAAGAGACTTACTTCCCTCCTTTTTTTTGCTCTTGCTTTTGCTGTCTTCTGTTGTCTTGAAGTGTTTCCCCTGTACCAGGCCACCCAGCCTTGAAGCTAGCTGATTATGGACTGAAACCTCCACAAACTGTGAGCTAAATAAACATTTCCTTCCTTAATTTGGGGTGTCAGGTATTTTGTCTCAGCAACAAGAGAAAAGTTACTAAGACAAAAGGACAGAATTAGCAATGGAAAAACTAGCCACAACTCACCTCCTGTTGAGGCTGGTATATCTCACAGCTGCAAGTTACTTCCTATTCACTCTGGATTTCCCTATTTACCATTCCCACCTGCTGGAATGGTAGTGCCAAAGTTTGCAAGAAAGCAATAGATTTGATAAAAGAATGAAAATACAGGATCATGATATGTAACAAAGCCAGATTCATGGGGCACTCTGTTATAATAGGAAAGTAGTCCTTTGCTAGCTTTCTTTCTCCTTTTCTGATAAAAAGAAAAGTGTTTTCAAAACAAATTGAATTCTCCAGAACCCTGCTACTATTTGCTAATTAAGTACTATTGCTTAACTCCTCACCTTTACTTTTCAACCACCTTTATCATTTTCATACCTCACCCCACCCAGCATGGGGACTGAACCAATGGCCCTTGCAGTGAGCTACATTCCCAGCCCTTTATATTTTCATTTTGAGATAGGGTTTCACTAAGTTCTTAAATTGTTCAGGCTGGGCTCAAAATTGGGGTCCTCCTGCCTCAGCCTTCCGGAGTGTTGATGTTCCTGGGATTCTAGGGGCCTGGGGACTCCTTCTAGAGATTCTTTCTAGGTCCTTGCTATCCTGAACAGAAAATTCACCAAGACAAAATAAAGTAGCAAGGCTTACATATATTAAAGTTAGAAAAATAAATGCACTGTGCAGAGTGAGAGCAGGCCACTGTGAAAGTGAGAACATAGTGGCCACAGGTTAATGGCTACATTCTTTTGTATCTCCCCCTTCTTAGGCTGACATGAAATCTAAACTGTCCAATCAAAAACCTGTTTGAGTCTGGAGAGAACAATTCAAGATAGCACTTTCTGATTGGTCCCAGGTGCAAGGCCTTGGGTATTGTTCTGTGCATGGATTCTGGATCCTCATTATTGATAGGCCACACTCACTTGCTCAACAGGTTTGCCACACCCTAATCGCTTGCTTTACTGGGATTATAAGCATGGACCACAGTACCTGGCTACTTTCACACATTTAACAGATATATGCTATGCCCTAGGGCAGTGATGACAAACCTTTTAGAGTTTATGAACAGCCTGCTGCAGCCACTCCCCTAGGAGAAAAACTGTGGTCAAAATAGATCTGAAAGGTAACTAAGAATCAGTATTGTGGATCTATGGCCTTACAGTTATCCTGATCCTAAATTGGACGAAGACAGAAATACAGAGTCATGCATTTAACTCCCTATAATATACTGGCCTCTCGTAAAACCAATGGAATCAAATTATACTTATTCATGTGTCTTTTTTTGTATTTAGGATTGAAGCTGGGGCCTGAGCTACATCTCCAGCCCTTTTTTAATTTTTATTTTCTAAAATATTAATTAATTAATTAACTGAGATTGAACTTACGATCTTCACATTAAGCAACATCCCCAGCACTTTTTTTATTTTGAGACCAGGTCTCACTAAATTTTCAGGCTGGGCTCAAACAAGTGATCCTCCTGCCTCACCCTTCTAGAGTAATGGGATTATAGATGTGTATTCCCATTAACAAATGAGTGCTGTACTTTTTTAGGCTATGTGTTTCTTTAGCAAGTTTTTTTCTTTTACATAAAATATTTCTCTAATTCTAAGATGACTAGTTTTTCACTTGTAATAGGATCCATCTTGATACTAAGATGCATCTTATAATTAATGATATGTCCCAGGGTGATTTTTATTTCTTAGTAGTAAATAGTGAATTTAACCATTGATGATAGCTCACATTCAATAAAACACAAATTTTGTTAACAACAACAAATTCTGGTTCTCAAAAACACAGGATTTATAATACTGTATTATAGGGCCAGAGGACCACATTTGCGACGGAGAGTGTTATAATTTTTATTCAGTTTTTACTTTCACAAAATAGGACCCACAGAGAGCAATAAAATAGTTTAAAGTAAGGGTTTTAAGCCAGATATGATGGTAGGCTGAGGCAGGATGATCAAAAGTTCTACCTTACCTGGGAAACCTAGCAAACACAGTAAGACCCTGTCTCAAAATTAAAAAGTCAAAAAAGAGCTGGGTATGTATCTCAGTATAAATGCTCAATCTCCAGCACCAAAATAAATAAATAAATAAATAAATATTACAAAGTAGGGGTCTTTGAAGGAGAAATCTGATGGTTTGAGTATGGAAGCCCAAAGAAGCAGTAGCTCTTTTGTTCTTTGGAAAAAAGACATGGTGCCCAGCTATGGTGGCACATGCTTGTAATCTCAGCACTCAAAGGGCTGAGGCAGGAGGATTGTTGCAAGTTTGTGGCCAGCCTCAGCTGCACAGTGAGTCAAGGCCAGCTTGAACTACACAGTGAGAGAGAGAGAGACAGAGACACAGAGACAGACTCAGAGAGTTTTTAGAAGTTAAATGAACCCAAGGAAATTCATAGGAATAAACAGCAAAAATTGCCTAATCAAGATATAATGTGCAAAACTAAGAGCCTTCACTCTGTATCAACTAATGAAAACATGTAGTCTCTTGGATAAAAATATAACTTTAAAATTCTCTCAGCCTGCCTTAGCACAGTAAAAGAGTTTCACTAGTAATAGAGCTGAGGAGCTTAGTGCAGTCCACCTAGACCTTTTAGCCACTGTGGTGAGTTAATGGAGAAGATCTATACTTGAACAGTCTTCTCCTGGGGTGAAAGAAGAGAGTAGTTTGACCAAACAAGTCATGAAAATGTAGATAATTGTATTTGACAAGGTATCATTTAAAACATGGCCAATCAACTATTGCTACTCCCTATTCTAGAACAATAGTCACCTCATAGACGATCAGATAAATTCATATTGGTTTCAAGGGAAGTCCAGTATTGAGTAGCACACTGTAATCTGTATGTATGTTGCATTAAAGACAATAACTGGAAAGTTGCAAGCAGTGCTTACAATTCCATTGCAAGAAATAACATTTAATTTTATACAAGTAGGACTACAACAAAATATTGATTTGGTCAATGTTATGGTTTGTGTCTGGATGACCCCTCAAAGCCTCATGCAATCATGGGGCAGGCTTTTAGAGTTTATGATTGATCCATCCTCCAATGCTGGGATTGTGGGTGTTAGTGCTACACCCGCCTTGGGGTGATAGTTTGCACATGCAAGGGAGAGAAAGAGGCTGCTTGACACCATTCCTCCCTTTTGCTCTTGCTGCTTTTGCTATCTGCCACCACCATGAACTGTTGCCCTGTGCCATGTGCCACCCTGGCTTGGAGCCACCAGCCAAGTATGGACTGAAACCTGTGAGCTAAATAAACCTTTCCTTTAATTTTGGGTGTCAGGTATTTTGTCTCAGCAACGAGAGAAAAGTAACTAAGACAGTCAAGTTACCTACGTGATATGAAAACAAGACTGGTAAAATCCTAAGAACACAAAGAAATAACACATTGACTCTGAACAATAGTGCCATTAGGCCTTAATGCCTCTGTGGAAGGGACAGAATTACCTTCCATAATGACACTTCAAATTGTTAAAAATATATGTAAATAGCCAGGTGCAATGGTGCATACCTGTAATCCTACCATTCTGGGAGGCTGAGGCAGGAGTATCACAAGGTGAAACCCAGCCTGGGCAATTTAATGAGACCCCATCTGACAATAAAAAATAAAAAAGGGCTGGGGATGCAGCTCAGTGTGAAGGCCAGGGGTCAATCCCCAATGGAAAGAAAGAAAGAAAGAAAGAAGGAAAGAAAGAAGGAAAGAAAGAAAGAAAGAAAGAAAGAAAGAAAGAAAGAAAGAAAGAAAGAAAGACAGAATGAATGAATCTAGCTTAAATTCATTAATATCTTAATTACATGGTTACCATTATGTGGCCAATTGACAACTAGTAGTCAAATTGTAACACCCAGCTGAACTGGACCAGCATGGTGCTGGATGTGGGAGTCCCACCTGAGGATTGTTGCCAACAAAATAAAAAGAAGGACTGGAGAAGGGAGAAGAAGAGAAGCTGTTAGGAAGCTGTAGGGAGCTATTGGTTCTCTTGGAGAAGCTTGTCATGTTGGCTTTCCTGATGAACTTGGCTGTTCTCATTGTTGGAGGAGCTCAGGACCTTGTTGTAACTAAGAATTGCTACAGCTCACTTTGGGGGAGCTCTTGTCCTTACTTTCAGCATTACTTCCTGGCTCTGGAGGGGAAGACGGCACACTGTTCGATATCTTGGAGAAGCTTGTCATGATGGTTTTCCTGATATAGACTCAACTGTTCTCATCATCGGAGAAGCTTGGGACCCTGTTACCATTGTGAATGGCTGTGGTACTTTTAGGGGGAGCTCTCATCATTACTTTGATTTTCACTTCCTGGCTCCAGTTCAGATCCCTCAGCCTGCTAGCACAGATCCTTCATCCTGCTGGCACAGACATTCTAGCTTCCACTGCTGACCTTTGGGTCTTCCCAGCACAGATCCATGAAACAGGCCTGCATGAGACACTGTCATGGGCTCTAGGTCTCCAGCTGGACTCATATAGGACATTGCCATGGGACCCAGGTCCTCAGGTGGATTCTTTGGGTCTCCAGTGTATGAATAGATTTCCTGCACTCTCTTTGTATATGACTCTTTGGGTGACTATTATAAAATAATTCTATAAGCTATGTGTCCTATATTAAATTGTTCCCCCTTAATGAACAACCGCAATGAGGGAAAGGAGAAAAGAAAGCAAGAAAGAAAGCAAGAAAGCAAGAAAGCAAGAAAGCAAGAAAGCAAGCAAGAAAGAAAGAAAGAAAGAAAGAAAAAATATATATATATACAAGGATAGCTGGGATAATTGTATTGCTGATGTCTATTGGTTTATTGAAAGGAACAGTTAAAGCTTAAATTTTTTTTCTTGACTAATTTTGCATGCTTATATCTGGTAATCTAAACAACTAATTTGAAGACAACAATATGCAATTGTTGAATTCCTACCATCTTGTTTAGTGAAGCTCTGTATCAGTTCTAATATTTTTTATTACTTTTTATGGTCTTTAATTGTTTGATTAATCTTGCATTCTTACATTTGGTAATCTGAGCAACTTCACTGAAGATAACAATACATAATATAAAACCATTATTAATTCCTATCATCTTGTTTTGAAATCCTGTATTGTTTCTTTGTTTTTGTGTTGTTTTATTTTTGTCTTTGTTGTTGTTACTTTGTTATCACTTTTTCTCTTTAAACTAAAAAAATTAAATTGTTTCCCTTTACATAACCCTAAACTACAACAAAATTGGTACCAGGAGTGAGGTAATTGTTGTTCTGTTGCCTGGTCATGTGATTTAAAAACTTTTAGAATTAACTTGGAATAGTTTTGAGAGACTGGCTAAAGAAATAGCTCCTGTACACTGTAAATGGTATGGGAGACTCTGGTTGGAGCCTGGAAAATCAGAGTACTGATGGAAATGCTGCTGATTAAAATGAAGCTCAGGAGGCTTCAACTGAGAAGAACTCCACTGGCTGCTGGATCCCAGATAATATATTGTGCTTTGGCAGAAATTTAGTCTGCATTTTGTTTGTGTTTTGACATATTTCCTGGGTAGCAGAACAATTTCAATGTATTCTACCATTGGGATTGTGGAATGGTTACTGTTGAGAGCTTTTGGCCAGATATATGTTGGAAATTAAGAGTGAAGAGCCAGCAAAGTGATATGAAACATTTGGCCAGAGGGGAGGCTCTAGTGGAGCTATGGATTGCAAGGATCAAATTGGGGAGAATGTTGTTTGGAAAGAACAGGGTAATAGAAAAATAAACTGAAACCTTTCACCTGAAGGTAAGAGTGTATTTCAATTGTAGAAGATCCCTGTTTTTTGGTCTTGCCATGCCTTGTTTAAAAAAGGCTAATGAGAAGCAAGGACTGTGGTTGTAATAGTTCTTTAATTTGATTTTAATGTTGTTTTTAGATATGTTTGTAATCAGGTTAATTTGTCCAAGTAATGTGTTTTAACCTTGCATTTTGGGTACCCTTTGATTATTTTGTTTTTGGTGTGGGAATGAGTGCAATAAGAATTGCATATGTGTGGTTGTTATACTGATGTTAATCTGAATAGACCAAGACATGTTAATTTTTCACAAATCTGCCATTAGAGACTATGGATTAAGGAATCATGTATGGTTATCAAATTGACCAGGGGTGGATTGTGGTGGATTGACAACTGGTGGTCAACATATAACACCCAGCTGAATTAAACCAGTATGGTCCTGGATGTGGGAGGCCTACTGAGGATTGTTGCCAAGAAAATAAAAAGGAGCGCCAGAGAAGAAGAGAAGCTGTTGGGAAGCTGTTAGGAAATTGTAGGGAGCTGTTGGTTCCCTGGGAGGAGCTTGTCATGCTGGCTTTCCTGATGAACTCAGCTCTTCTCATTGTCGGAGGAGCTCAGGACCTTGTTGTCACTAAGAATTGCTACAGTTCACTTTTGGGGGGCTCTGATCCTTACTTTCATCATTGCTTCCTGGCTCTGGAGAGTAAGGTGGTGCATTGTTCAGTGTCCTGGAGAAGCTTGTCACACTGCTTTTCCTGATATAAACTCAACTGTTCTCATCATCGGAGAAGCTTGAGACCTTGTCGTCACTGAGGATGGCTGTGGTACTTATCAGGGAAGCCCACAGTAGTACTTTTTCTATAGGTAGTATATGGGGATTATAGCTCATTATTTTGCAGATACTAAGCCCCCCTTTTCAGTCCAAATTACAATGTCCTTTTTAAGCACAGTTTATAGAAAGAGTATTCATTTTTGCAATTTATTGGCTTTTGTGTTTAGTTTCTTTTGTTTTGTTTTGTTTTGTTTTCGCTACGCATGACCTTGCACTTGCCAGGCATGCGCTGTGCCACTGAGCTAAATCCCCAGCTCTTTTGTGTGTTTGAATAGTTTATTTTTTAAAAAATTTAGCACATTTGTAATATTTAATGAATACTTTCATCACAGTAAGTTGGTACATATTCATAATCTAATCTTTACCCTTTATACTTCTCCTCCCCCTCCCTCCCATCTCCCCCTCTCTTTCCATCCGTATATCCCCTTTCCATCTGCAAAAGATCTGTCTCCTATCATCTATCTTTTATTTTGCTCTTTAAATATTTATATGTTGGGTTTCTCATAAAATACACACTATGTGATATTTAATCTGTGAATTATTTCACTAAGCGTTACGGTCTCAAGGTGCATCCATTTTCCTACAAATGACTCTAGGTTATGCTTTTTATGGCTCAGTAATAGTACTTCACTGTGTATATATACCACATATTGTATATCCATTCATCTGTTGACAGACATACCATATAGGCTATTTCTAAGATTAAGTTGTACTGCTATAAACATGGGTACACATGTATTACTATAATTTGATGTCTTTAGCTCTTTTGGGAAGATACATAGGTGTATAGCTGGGTGAAATGAAATGTCTAATTTTTGAAGGAAACACCATACTGATTTTCATTGTCATTGTACTAGGTTACATTCCCATCAACAATGTGAAAGGGTTGCTTTTGTTCCCACCATCTCACCAGCATGTCTGTTTGCTTGTCTGAGTTCTTGCTGATAGCCATTGTTTCTGTAGTAAAATGGAATCTCAGTGTTGCTTTGATTTGCATTTCTTTAATGGCCAAAGATTCTGAACACTTTTTCCTGTACTTCTTGGCCATTGGTACTTCTTCTGAGAACTGCCTATTCATTTCAATTGCCCATTGTTTATTAGGTCTTTTATATTTGGGGACATCTCATTTTTTGAGTCCTTTATATGTTTCAAATATGAGTCCACT
>NW_004955409.1:27044385-27051972 GCF_000276665.1 Chinchilla lanigera | reverse complement strand
ATGAGACTGTTTTCCTAATTTCTTTCTTGATGGGGTTGTTGTTGGTGGGGGTTTAGGGGTGTTTTTGATATAACAAGTAGTATTCAGAATTCTAGATTTTATCATGTAGCTGTTAAAGGCAAAGATTCCATGGTCAGATAATCTGGGTTTAAAAGTAGGTTCCACTAGCTATTTAGGTATGTGTGACTTCGAGAATTGTATCTTTCTGTGTCTCTGGGTTTGGTTTGGTTCAGTTTGGCTTGGTTTGGTTTGATTTTTTCAACCAGGAAGCATTTTAAAACAAGTTTGCCAACACCTTGGGATTCTCAAAGATATTCCGAAGGGTTGTGATTCTAAAGGTGTTAGGGAAGTCTGTTTTCATCTTCATGTTTACCCCTGCAGAACCATCTGAGAACCGCCACTTGTACTATGAGTGGTATGCTTGGCACATGCTAAATCACCCAGAACAAAACAAACTGCTGTGTAGATTTTGACACTTAGTTATTAATTATTATTGTTTTTAATAACATTTTACCTAATTATATCCATAATGAAGTAAGGAACACTGCTGTTGAAATATAATTTCACAAAAAGCATAAGAATGACAATTCTGCAAGTTTATCTCAAGATAATCTTCATTAGATTCTCTAAATTGCATTCATCTGATTAAAAATTTTATATACCATATCAAGCCATCTCTAGAACATTAAATGTCAATATCAAATAAAATTGTAATGATGTTATACTTAGCTTTTTTTAGAAACAAGGACTATCCATACTCACAATGAATTATTTTCAGAAAAAAGTTTGCAAATGAACAAAATCTTTTTACTTTATTATAATTCAGAAACAAAACATAAAGACAATAAAATAAGCCAACTGATGTTTAAAGTGCAAAACAGAATTATCGATGTCTAGTTAGTTCTTTCCTTTTCTTTCCTTCCTTCCTTCCTTTCTTTGCCGTGCTGGGGATTCAATCCAGGGCCTTGCACGTCTTTTTGTTTGTTTTTGTTTTGAGACAAGGTATTTTTAAATTTCTAAATGGCCCAGGCTAGGCTCAAAATTAAATCTTCCTGTTTGTCTCCCTGAGTGCTGGAGAAGACATGACACCAGGCCTAGCTTTCTCTTGTTGGTTTTTGTTTTTGTTTTTCTTTCCTCCCTCCCTTCCTTTCTTCCTTCCTTCCTTCTTTTTTCTTTCTTTCTTTCTTTCTTTCTTTCTTTCTTTCTTTCTTTCTTTCTTTCTTTCTTTCTTTCCTTTCTTTCTTTCTTCTTTCTCTTTCCTTTCTTTCTCCCTTACCCCTCTTCAGGCAGGGTCTTCCTAAGTTATCCAGGCCACCACCTCCTGTGTCAGCTTCTTGCATGTTAAGATTACACATATGTACTAACACATCCAGCTTCATATACTTATTTATAAGCCATCACTTGCTAAATGGTAAAAGTAAAAATTTATTTACATGTCATATTATTGTTATTTAACAGTAAGTATTAAAATATAAGAATAATATGTTGATCCAAAATATTATTTTACTTCTTCTTGCTTCTTTGTATCACATAAAATAGGAAAGTGATTGACATAATTAAGCAAGTTTTTAATATGTGAATTACTAGGGAAAAAAATCACAAATGGAAAAGAAGAGAACAAAAAAGACAGAGGAGGTTTAAGCTAGAGAACTATGAATTGCTTTTTTCCCAATATTCATTGTGACCTAGAAAAAAATTTAAGCCTAAACAAAGCCTTAATATTTATCTTTATTATTTAAAATAGCTTGTTCAAAGAAATTTGTTAATCACAGATAATTGCCCTTTACACACTCTCTCGCCTTTATGCCATGAGAAATTCTTTAGTAAGATAGAATTTTGAGCTGGGTGTTTAGCTCAGTACAGCACATGCCTAGCATATGCAAGGCACTGGGCTCAATCATCAAGACAAGAAGGGAGAATGAAAGAAAGAAACTAGAATAAGAATTTTCACAAGCTTGCCAGGTGTTTTGTGTACTTTTTTCTCGTTGCTGAGACAAAATATCTGACACCCAAAATTAAGGAAGGGTTTATTTAGCTCACAGTTTGTGGAGGTTTCAGTCCATACTTGGCTGGCTCCAAGGCAGAGTGACACATGGTGAAGGGCAACCGTTCATGGTGACAGAAAACAGCAAAAGCAGCAAGAGCAAAAGGGGAGGAGTAGCGGCAAGCAGCCTCTTTCTCTCCCTTACATATGCAAACTATCTGCCCCAGGGAGAGTCTAGCACTCACACCCATGAATCAATCATAAACTCTAATAAAAGTCCACCCCATGACTGCATGTGGCATTGGGAGTACATCCAGAATGAAACCATAACACCAGCTAATTCTCAGTCTCAGGATAATCTACCTATCTTCCTGCACAGTAATGGTAAATCCTGTTCCATTCTGATTTGTTTATTCTGTACCTTTAACAGTTGTCTCCCTTTATCCATGGTTTTGCTTTCTTCAGTTTCAGCTGCTCACTGTCAATCATGATCCAAAAACCATGATCCAAAATTAAATGGAAAATTCCAAAAATAATTCATAAATTTTAAATTGTTGTTGTTCTGAGTAGCATAATGAGATCTCAGGCTATCCACTTTGTCCCACTCACAATGTGGCCCACTCCTTTGTCCAGCATGTCTACCCACCTGCCAGTCATTAATTGGCTTGGCTACCACATATACTATGGAGGCACTGCAATGCTTGTGACAAGGGACCTTCACTTTACTTAATCATGGCCTCCACACACAGGAGTAGTACTGCTGACAGTGTTATTAGGGTATGTTGTTACACTAATTACTCTTTTTTTAATGTAGTGTTGGAGACCAAACCCAGAACCTTGCTCATGCTAGGCAAGTGCTGTACCTTTGAGCTACGCCCCCAGTTTCTGTTAAAATTATTCTATTTATTTTTAGTTGTTGTTAATCTTTGCCTGACATAAATTAAACTTTACCATAGGTATATATATGTGTAGGAAAAACATAGTATAGATAGGTTTTGGTACCATTTGCAGTTTCAGTCATCTACTGTAGTGCTTGAAATATATCCCCTTTAGGGGCTGGGGAGAAGAGGGGACTACTGCAACTGCTGTTTACTTCATTCCAATACTTAAGACTATGTCCCTAACCCCACAAGACAAATACATGTTAGCAACCACACTAGAAACAAGGAGTTATGAGGGACTTACTTCAAAATCTATGCCACTATAGACCGCTAATAAGAATACCTCACAGTATATAGCAGGGGTTGTGTATCTATGACGTGTGTTACTGTGTTTTTCTTTTAAGACAAAAGATGTTAATGTAGGAGTTGTTTTTTTCTGAACTAAAACCTTAGTATTCAGGTTTGATTGCAGTGTTGGCACTTCACAATAAATAAGTCAGTTTTAGGTCACTGTTTGGGCCCTCAGTCTCTAAAAGGTTTGCCATCACTGGTATATAGCATTTACTGTAGTCAGTGACATCAGTTACTGTTGTGTGTTTAAATAACTTTGACTTGTCTGTATTAAAAGGACTACTGTCATGTGGGAAACCTCCCCAAAATAGTGAGGCTGAAACCAGTGAGTTCTTCTACTTTTCTTTGATCCTTTCTGCATAGTTTGTTTGAGATGATAATCAAATGATCTCATTGACTCTCTGGACATCCTTGTTTTTCATATATTTAATATAATTTGATTGGCTTTAGAATCATTTACTCACTAAGTAATTTTTTGGCTCACCTGCTATCTCAGTTGTTCCTAACTTTATATATTGTTTTAATTACCTTCTCATCACTGAGACACAATACCTGATACCCACAACTCTAAGGATTTTGAGTTACAGTTTGCGGAGGTTTCAGTCCATAGTCAGCTGGCTCCAAGGCAGGGTGGTATGACAGAAGAGAAACAGCTCATGGCATGACAGGCAGGAAATAGAGTGAGCCAAGGAGGAAGGAAAGAGGTTTACCCTCCCAGGCCATGCCCCCCGTGACTCACCCGCTCTACCAGGCTTCACCTCCAAAATCACAGTTAGCTATAAGTTTATCAGTAGACTAATCCACCTCCATGATCCAGTCACCTCCCCAAACCCCACCTATGAGCACATGAGGCTTTGGTGGGACATCTAGACACTCTATAACCCATAGCTCATATTTTGTGGGCTTTAAAAAATTATACTTAAATAATATTTCTAAACGTAAAATGTTAAATGTCTAATCATTCACTGGTAGGGACCGGTATATTTAGTGGAAAAAGTTCAGGCCTTGGGAGATAGCTCAGTGGTACAGCACTGGGTGTGCAATGCCCTAAGTTCCATTCAGAGCACAGTGTGTGTGGAAGAGCTCAAATATTAAACAAAGAAATATAGCTGATCTTCTCATCTCCAGCTATGGATTTGTTCCCTTGCTGTATATTGTACCCTACTTCTAAATGTCTAGACTACCCTGTGTGTACTACACAGTACCCTTCAGGGCCTTCCAAATGTTCCTAGATCTTAGCATTTGTACAAATCCTACTCCAGAAGACATAATACAATTATCCTACAACTATCACAATTGAAATGGTATTAAAAATGTAAAATAATCAAATTAGAAAAAATACCTCCCACCCATTTCCACTTTCATTCATGTCAATTCTCACCTACTTCTACCATCAGGGTGATCACATTAAAAAAGATGGGGAAGATGATAAAATTTTTGAAGACAGGAACTGTTTTCTCTTAAGGAGGCATACAGAGTAGAGTTCTTTCTGATTTGCAGAGCTGAAATGATAAGAGCAAGAAGAGGAAGGCTCTGGCTTCTGCACCAGCATCACACATACCACAAAAAAAGAATAAAAAAGAAAAAGAAAGTAAGAAAAGGAAATGAAAAAAATACTGTAGAATAGAATCTATGAGAATGTGAAGAAAGCAGGACTTTAGGAGGAGAAAAATAAGTCATTAGGCAGATGATAAAGAGCCATGGATAATAATGAGTAATGTGAAAGGACATGAAGCAAGAAGGTAGGTATGGCAAAGCTGGTTGGGGGAGCACACGTGAACAGATTCCAGAATACATGCCCCAGATAATTTCCAAGGCCCCATATTTGGACTTCTCATGGGTTCTCTCAAAGTTTGAACAGAATATAAGGACACAGACACCATGAGGAGCCTGCTACAGTGCCTTTACCTCGCAGTAACCCATCCTGTGTCTTCCAGGGTGTACTTTTACAGTGGTACCTTGGTTCATTAATTTAATTATTTCCATGATTTGGTCCCAAACCAAACTGAATGAGAACTGAATCAAATTCAATTAGCTTCAGCACTGACCTTATGGGGGAATTTGACTCAGTTTCTTCCAATTTGGTTTGCATCAGGAATTATGGAAAGAATTAAGCTCATGAACTGAGGTACCGCTGTACTTTGGGTTTTAATTTTTCCTCCCTTTTGTTTAGCCCAAGTTCACTCTGCAGAGTCAGGTTCTCCCTTAACATCCACCTTCACTTTTTCAAATAAACTTTGATACTGTTTTTTTGCTTGCCTTGTTCAGTTCTTTGTTCAAGACAAGAAGGTAAAAACCAAGAGGCGAATACTCCAAAACCCAGTAACACTTATTTGGCCAACCATTTCTGGAAGGAGCTATCCAATAACAGATACATTCACTAATCTGTCTGGTCCATAAGAAAAGAGGTAGCAAATGTCTGCAGCAAACATAAAGCCTACTGAACATTCACTGGAAATCCATCGTATACCTCGGGGCTTTATGGAAAAGCACACTAGCTGGCGTTGCTTTCCCAACATAAGCTCTTCTGACAGAATGGATGTAGAATAAAAAAATCTTTAAAAGACAGTGACTGCCCCAGCTACTCAGAAGGCTGAGGCAGGAGACCTGCTTGAACACAAGAGTACAATGCCAGCAAGGGCAACAAGTGAGACTCAGGGAGGTGGCTGGAGGCCAAATATAACAAAAAGTCTTTTGGGATGCTGAAAAGGAGATAAGAGTTGGGCGCAGGGACATCTATGAAAATGTTCCCTAGGGAAGGGCTGGACTTGCACTGCTCCTGCTCACCGCAACTAACAATCTTGTTGGTGCAGAGTGAGATTTAATGCATTGCTTATGACCAACACTGGCCATGCCCATCAGTTTTAGGTATTTTTGGCAGAAATTTTTCTTAGCCAAGATAGTAGTCTAAAAAGGACTGACATGTGCTCTGTTTCTCAGATTGTTTTACTTACAAACCAGGCGTGGTGGTCTATCCCAGTAATCCCAGCACTCTGGGAGGCTGAGGCAGGAAGATTACAAATCTGAACCCAGGTTGGGCAATTTAATGAGACCCTGTCTCAAAATTTTAAAAAAGGGCTGGGGGTGTAGCCCACTGAGAAGGCCCTGGGTTCAATCCTCAGCACTGAAAAGGAGTTTTATTTACAAAATCCTATTTTATTAAGTTTGGTGTAACTTCCAAACCAGCAATCAAACGAATCTTCCCTGAATTTTCTGCCCTTAAACTTCACTCTCTGCTTCCTATTCTTTGGAGGACATGAACAGAAGTTTTACATGTAGAGAAGCATGCTGCTGACCACATATCCCCTATATGTGGCAGTCAGGTCAGCGCAAGTCTCAAACATGTTCCATGAGAAAGTATCAACGTGATAAGAACAAATGGCACTGGCTCTGGGCTGTTGCACATGCCTTGTATGGTGACCTTTAGCCACCTCTATTAAGAAAACACAGAATAACTGAGGGACAACAGTCATTTCGTTCTTAGAATTCCACCAGGAGTTTTTTCACCCCTCCTCATCCTCTCTGTTTTTAAGAGATCTTGCAGAAGCCTCATTTCCAGGAACTACTAGCAGTTAGGGAGAACACATTAAGACTCAAAGCTTGTTGAAACAATAGAAGCTGCTCTAAGAGTCATAACAGAAGGCTGGGTCTTGTGGTGCAGTCACACCTGTGGTTTCAAGCACTCTGGGAGGCTAAGGAGGAGGATCCAAATTTGAGCCCAGCCTGATCAATTTAAGGACTTAGAAAGATCCTATCTCAATATAAAACAATTTTAAGGCGAGGGATTAGCACACTGCGAAGGCCCTGAGCTCAACTTCCAGCATCGTTGAAAGAAAAAAAAAAAAAAAAGAGTAAGACAGCTTGCGCAGTCACCAAGTGTCCTGGCATCTTCATGTTTCGGCGGCATTTTTAATTAAAAAGTCATTTTTAAAAATCAATAAAAAAGCAGCTGCCACTAGTGCAGGTGCCCTAAGAGGGTACAAAGAAGGCCAGGCCCTATCTGGACATGCGGCAATCCAGCAATGAGGTAGGTGGCTGCCTTCCTCCTCCAAAGAAAAATCAACTCCAGAACTGGATAAAACGCAACAACAGCCTGCCGATTTGAAGACGTGTCTTGTCTAAGTGTGTCCACTCCCACGTTCCGTCGGGGGCTGGCTGCCCCCCCCCCCCATTCCCGCTCGGGGCCTCACCTCAGCCTAGCGGGCTACGACCCCTCACTCTGCCCAAGTTCACTCGTCTTTGCTGGGTGCTGGCGAACCCCATAAAGGACGCGCGCAGGGCCAGCTGCCCCGTCGCTGCGCCGGGCTACTCGGCGGTACGGGTTATGGGAGTCGGGACATCCGACGGCAGGTGCGCGGGGCCCCACGGAAG
>NW_004955409.1:26993826-27044269 GCF_000276665.1 Chinchilla lanigera | reverse complement strand
GAGGGTCGAGTTCTCGCGGGGAGAGAGCTGCGCCCGCGGGAGGAGCGCGCCGCGCCCTGGGCCTGCGCAGTGCGGGCCGCCTGTGCCCCGCCCGGGCCGGAGTTGGGGGCGGAGGACTGGGAAGCGCGTGCAGTTCCCGGGAGCCTGCGGGGGGAACCGCGGCTCCTTCGGGGCCACACCCCCACCTCCAGCTCGGGCGTTCGTCTGCAGACGGCGTGGCCACCGACCCCGCTCCGAGGGCTGTAGGTGCGGGGCTGTAGCTGCTCTCGAGGTGTCCCAAATGCAAGTGCACAGGTCCTAGATTTTTCCTTCCCCAGGATTTTTCTTTTTTGCACGGTGCATCCCGACCGCTGATTTCTAGCCAAGGTCACCCAGAGACTGCAAAATGGACCTAAGTGCTTTCTTGAGGGAGGCAGTTATTTTTTCCCTCTCACGGTGTGCAATTTCTGCATTAGGCTGAACGCTTATTTCTCAGCCCTAGGGAAGCCTGTCAAAAAGAAAGGGTAAATGAACAAGGATAATTCCGTCAAAATCTGACTGAATCGTCAGTTTTAATTAGGATGTCTGAAAAAAAAATTACTCCAACTGAGAAATTATCCAGAATTTGATGGAATTATCCTTTTTCACATTTTAGGTGTTTTCCACTTTCATTTTACAAGTGAAAGATTTGTTTTTTCCTTGTTGGTATATGTTTACAATACCTAATAATTACATTCATCTTGGTAAAGTGTTACACGAACGTGGCATCTTGATCAATTTTACTTCCCCTCCCCCTCCGCAGACCCCGTCTTCACAGAGTCTACTTCACCGCTGCGGTTGACTTTTTGTAGATTGTTGTTTCTATTATGACATAAATCACCTATATATTTGTAATGAGTATCTGAATTTCTCTGGGATAAATAAATAGTACTACTTAAAAGTGATAATTTCTGAAAATGTATTCATTGGTGTTAATTTTAAGTCCTCAACATCCACTTTGGTTGTAGATTTCTGTGCTACCCTCTAAATGATTTTTCCCTTTTTGCAGTGCTGGGGATTGAACCCAGGACCTTGACCAACATGCTAGGAGGTAAACAGTGTAGAATTGAGCCACACCACTGGCCCATTGTGGTACCTTGTAGAACGATAAGAGTAAATAAAGATGTTTGAGACACAGTATCTCTAGAATATAGGAAAAACGTCTATAGGAGGATTATTTAATATTTGTTTTCATATGTGCTCTTATTCCTTACTTGAGTCCTACCCTCATCCCTAATCTTCTGCATCAAATTCTAACTTACAAGTTATTTTTTCCTTCCCTGGACAACTAACTGCTTGATCCTTCTACTAGACTGCCGTTTTTCACTCAGAAACTAAAGTAATAGCATCTGGCACACGGCAGGCATGAAGTAATGCTTGTTGGATGAGTATATGCTGGAATTCATTATCAGCTGCTAGGGGCCATCCCTGAGTATAAGGGATTCTTTTTCTTTCTTTTCTTTTCTTTTCTTTTCTTTTCTTTTCTTTTCTTTTCTTTCTTTCTTTCTTTCTTTCTTTCTTTCTTTCTTTTTCTTTCTTTCTTTCTTTCTTTCTTTCTTTCTTTTCTTTCTTTCTTTCTTTCTTTCTTTCTCTTTCCTTCCTTCTCTCTCTTCCTTTCTCTCTTTCATTCTTTTATTCTTTCATTCTTTCACTCTTTCAGTTTTCATTCTGACTGGGTCTTGCTAAATTGCCCACACTAGCCTTCAACATATGATCCTCCTTGCCCAGGTAACTGGGATTTACAGGAATGATTCACACTGAGCTTTGTGCTTTAACAGTGTCTAGGAATGGGCAAAAGAGGTAATGGTTAATCTTGATGGATCTGTGTAACTAGCCCAGATTTTCCCTAACTACTACGTGACTTCAATTCCTAGTGGAATTAAAAACTGAGGTCACCTCTATCCTCACTGAAACTTTCTTTGTGCCTAGGGCAATATCATAAGGAAAGGCTTATGGCAGTGGCTTCCAGTCCTAGCCTTGCAGCTTACACAGCAACTAGTTTCTTTCTGGATTCATGGAGATCCTTACTGTCAGTTATATATACTTTTTTGTTTCAATGCCCCATGAACGGTTCTGATGTCAAAGTAGGGTTGACACCCACTACTTTGATCTAATAACTGTTTCTCTCTGTCTCTCTGTCTGTCTCTGTCTCTGTCTCTGTCTCTCTCTCTCTCTCTCTCTCTCTGTACTAAAGATTGAACCTTCACAATGAGCTACATTTCCAGCCTACATTTTTATTTTATGTAACACAGGGTCTCTCTAAGTTGCCCAGCCTGGGTTTGAACTTTCATTCCTCCTATTCTGAGAGTACTGTAATTACAAGCTAGTGCTGTCAGACCTGGCTATGATTTTTTTCTTTTCAACGTTGGAAGATACCTGAAATAAAACTATTAATTGTGTCTGTTGCTTTAGCCGTGACAATTACCAAAACAGAAAATCAACGGAGTCTCATGTTTCTTTACTTTCAGTTCTACCACTCTGATCTATGTTTTCATTATCTCCCATGTAAAATATATTATCTTCTAGGTGGCTCTGTTCTTGCCTCAGCTTTTCCCTTTTCTTCAGCCTTATGCATTGCTGACTGATGGGAGTGAAAATATATCTATATATCTATCTATATATATACCTATATATATATATATATATATATATAGATATATATATATATGTTATCTCAAAAAAAAAAGAAAAGAAAGACTTCATTGTTCTGTGACACATCATTTTCACTAGTAGTGGTACTTTTGCTGTGCCCTCATCTGAAATTCCATATCCTTTCCTCTTTGGAGCATCAATCCTGGAAGCCCCAGACATTCTTGCATCCTTTAAAATGCATTCTTTAGAACATTTAAAGCTTTATTATGTTCTCTAAAACTTGGACTTCTCAGATAAATCGGTTAACTTATTCTATTAAATGAATTGGAATTTGTGCTTTGGTCAAAACCCAAGTATGCTAATTTTTAATTCATTGTGCAATATTAACATAGAGGATATGATGATATTTTAAATACATGTAAGGTATCACTGGTTGAGAGAAGAGCCATTATTTTATATTTGAAAGAATTGCTGCCATTAAAATTCTAATACAATTACAAGACTCATCATACTTTTAGAAAAAATTTACCTGTGAAACCACATGATAGCATTTTTTCACCAGTTAGTTGAAAACAAAGCCAGTACAGTTGAAATGCCTTCCCCATCTATGCACTCTCCCATGCTGAATTTGGTGTTTGTTCTTTGGTCCTTTTCTATTTTTAATAAATATTTATGTACTATTACAGTCTATTACATGTACTGTTACAGTCATTTTTTCACCACTGTCCCTTTATTTAAATTCTCTGATAATGATTTTTGAAGAGGACTCCTGAAGACCCTTAAGTCCTTTTTCTTAAACAAGTCTTTTGTCTTAACCTCTTACCAGTTTACCCTCAGTGCCACATGGGTAGCTCAGAGCTTTGTTTACTATACCCAGCATCACTCAGGCAAGTGTCATTTCAATCAGTTCATTCTTGTATTGAATAAATTTGATAAAATTGTCATTTTTATACTTCCTGTTATCTTATGCAAATTAATGAAAAAAATAAACAAGTTTTGGTCATCTTGTATTTAATTGGATTAGTAAGTGGTTAAACAAGTGAAATAATTTGAAGTTCCTTACCTGCTCATCATTTAATAAGGTAAATGGAGACTCTTGGCTGTGAAATATATCAGCTTAAGTTTCTTCTCCATTCTCTCCTTGTTTCCTTTTTATTTTTACTTTGTAGAGAACTTCTGAACCTGCTCAAAGGGCTCCCTCTGAAAACTATTGGCTTCTAAGGAGATGATTACACCGGGTGCTAGCTGTCACTCCTAAGGAAGAATTCATTACACCCACTGCATAGACTGTGCACCTGTGGGGCCATTAGGACTTCTGGGCAGAGGAGCAGAGGATTCTGGTGGGGAAAGTAGTCTAGTTTTCCTTTTTTTAATTAGTTCTCATGGTCAAGTAAATTGGCTGGCCATCTTTTATGTCATTGTAATGCTACATTGAAACTCAGTTGAGAAGAAAAAGGCTCTAATAAACTATTAGTATACTTGTTTTATTAAATCAGTGCCGGGCCAGGGATATAGCTTAGTGTCATAAGCACCTGCCTGGCAAGCACAAGGTCCTGAGTTCGATTTCCAGTTCCCCCCAAAAAAAAAAGTTGCTTCATTAAATCAATGCCTTCCAGGATCTGTTCCACTCTGCAAACTGGATTTCTGGCCATAGAGAGTCATGTTACAAGAATGTAGAAAGCATTTGATTTTGATTTTTAGAGAGTTAAACTGATGCCTAGCCCAACAAAGTTTATTAAACCTTTATACCCAATTATTACACGTGAGAGGAAGATGGTTTGCCATTTTAGTATTGACGAGAAGGTTATGTTGCCAATTCTAGTCACAGAAGAATCATTTTGTGCTTAGTGATTGCAAAAGTGGCTGCAAAAGTAGATAATCTGAGCTTTCAATAAAAGATGGAAGGTAGCTCCTCTATTCTCTATTACTAAGACTTTTTGTTTAAAAAAGGGGGGGTATCACCTTATTTCATCCTTCACACCTTGCTAGCAAGTTTGAGGACAAAACTGTGGCACATATGGAACAAAAAATGACAAATGGGAAATCAAAAAGTTTATACAAGAAAACATGTAAGCACTTCTTTATACCTTGTCCTGGATTTCTTGCTTCTTTTCACTTTGTTTACCTCAGTTATTAAGCACAGTCATGTTTTGGTTTACACAGCCTATTCAACAAATTGTAACCTTAACAGCTTAAATATATATTAAGGCAAGAAATTTTATTGTGGTCTTGCAAAGGTATATTACTGCTAAGTACTTGTCCTAAATGTTGGAAATTCCTTTCTTTTATAAATGCTAGAAGTTACTTTGCAATCATTCCATAATATAGCTTGAATTGCCCATGATAGTAGTGCATTATTTTGTTTCAGTTTTGATAGCTGTCCTCACAAGACAGAAGACAGTAAGATTTGACAGAGGGCAAGGACTTAATTTATAGCATACTATGATAATGGACAATGAAAAGAATACTAAAGTTCTAACTACTGGGGAAACAGATACTAATCATGTTTACCATTTGTAAACGAGATTACCCAATGTATTAAGTCCTGTTTAGTTATTTTGTTACTATGATGTAAAAATGGGAACACTTAGCTCCAAAAACTCATTTGAATCTGTAGGACAAATAGCAAACTATTTCCAGAATTTATTGGGTACATCTTCTATAGGTGCTCCTGGAGACTCAAGTCATCTTCCCAGTACTGTTATTTCAGCTCGTTCCCCCTAAAAATCTCTTCAGTTTCCCTCAAGACAATTGAACCATCCATACTCAAGTTTCTGACCCAGTAAAATTGATTCATAACTGATTATTAGGAGGATTTTCTCTCTGTAACCACCTCTCCCTCTTCAGTCCCCTTCAGATATTTACTGACCTGTTCAACCCTGTGATCCAGGAGCAACACAGTGGCTATGACTCCCAGATGTTAAAGCACACCACTGACCTGGATGCCATAAGGTGAGCCAAGTATTCCGCTTCTGATTTGAGTTATTGTGTACACGACTCTGTAGCTCCAGTCCCTATGCCTTGATCATTTGAGAGGCCCAGCAGCTACCGGGAGGATTCTTAGCCCCCTTTGCTCTCCCAGAACCACTGTCTGTTTGCAAGCCCATGTCCCCATCAATGACTGCAGCAAGAATGGATCAGGACTGGCCAGGCACTCAGTATGTGGCTGCTCCTTCTCTCTTTTATTCTCTATGCCCACAAAAACCCTTTTTTCCTCGATCTCTACCAATTCCTGTCTTGCCTCTTGATCCCTTTACCTCCTACCCTCAGGCACAACAGTGAGAAGAGTTCCTTGATTGGGTGAATGAGGAGGATCATAAAAGGTCATCTCCATGGAGAAGGGTGGCAACATGAAGAGAATATTTGAAAGATTCTGCCAGGGCCTCAAAGATGTTAGAGAGAGGTCTTTAGGGGAGTGGGGAGGGAGGAAGTAAGGCAAACCAAAGAGCCCCTCTGGTGGAGTGACTATCATTGATCAATCAATCCAAGACATTTCTGATAGTAAATAGGGTCACTGTTAATTAATCCAGGAAATGGGTATAAATTAGGACTGTCCTGGAAAAACCAGGACATAGGGTCACCCTAAGAAAAGGAAGAAAGAAAGAATGTCAGGAATTTAAGGATGTAAATAAAACAATTGTCAGATAATGCAAAGAAAGAATAACAGGCAGCAAACCAGTGCCAAGGGTATGTGGTATGGGATAGGAGGGTACAGATAAGAAAAACGTTTGAGCCTGTATCGGTGTCCTGCATGTTCATGTTTCTGAAGTAATCCTCTAGTTCTTTCTTTTAGTGGGAGGGAGTTGAGACCAGGTCTCACTGTGTAGCTCAGGCTGGCCTTGAACTCACCCTGTGGTCCAAGCTGGCCTCAAACTCACGTTGATCCGCCTGCTTCAGCTTCACAAGTCCTGGGATTCCAGCGTGCACCACCACCTCTAGTATCCCCCAGTTCTGAGCCAACCAAGATAAGCCTTGACTCTGGATTCTGTCATTTCTGCTGAAGTATCAAGTCAAGACTTTAAGCTAAGAGTGAGAGAGAGACTGGGGAAAGTGAAAGATAGAATAGCTCAACTCCCAGAGTGTATAGCTCTCCATGAGTAATTCAGCTGAATCCACAATTCTAAGCAGACTGGGTCTACTATATTTGGTTCTACATTAGAAACGGCTGTAAACTCAATTCTTACTGTATATTCTTATATATACACTTCTGTTTTGGGTTTGCAAAAAAAGAGATGCTTTAGGTTTTAACCAAAAACATACAAATTTTGGCAACTAATAGATAACAGTTTTAGCATGAGGGAGTATGGAAGTACTTTTTATGTTATGTCTTAGTTTCCTCATCTATAAAATTGGGATAATAAAATTTCCCATGTTTTACATTGTCATGAGGAATAAATGAAATGATGCAGGTAAAGTCATTGGTCCACAGAAAGTCTCAGTAAGTGTTCACAGTGTTATTATTCTTGATATAATTGTTTCCCTATGTTCAGCATGTAAGAATCTTCCATGCCATGGTTCTTTCTGAGAGGTAAACAGGGTCCTCTTTGCTCATGTTGGATAGTAGTCTTTGTGTCTGCTGCTCTGGCAGACACTCTGTCTCTTCAACTCTGACAGTCATCTGCATGGTTAGGATGATTAAGTGGAACAAGAATGCCCCTCCTGTGCCCCCTCTTGCTCGCTCACACAGATACCTATGAATCTGGTTTTTCCTCTGTTTTCACATTTCTCTGCTTTCTGCCATATGTTCCTCTACAGCTAACAGAAGGTTCTCTTGCCTCTTTCTGTTTCAGAGCTTATACCCTCACTTTCTGTCCGCAAGGAACTTTGTGCTCATTAGCAAAGCAGAGATAGTGCATGCAGAACACATTGAATAATTAATTCTTTCTCAGTTCTGTTTACCACCTCTGTTTGCTTCCCTAGATCATTCTTAATATACCACTCCCTCAAGTTTCTTTGCATCCATGATGACAGTAACAAACTATCTTCACCAAAATAAAAAGAACAATATTATTCATTCACATGTAGACTTCTGATTCTAGACATATTACAGTTCCTGGGAGTCTAGCTAAAGCCACATATCCCTGATTTTTTACTAATAGAATCTTTGTGGACTCTGGTGGAGCAGCTGATCCAGGAGCATGGCTGGGAGTCCATGTGGAATTGACATTTAGGATACATCTTCGCTTGTTTATCTAACCTGAACACTGGACTTTGGGCAGGAGTGCACGTCAAACTACCCCTGCTGCACAAAGTAAAAGATCTCTGGTGTTACAGAGGGCTATAAATGAGGAAGGGGGTGTGGCTGCAGAGGGAGAAGGGGTGGGAACTTTGAAAGCAGCCACATTCATTGTGACTATAGTCAAAGGAAAGAGCTCTGAGCAGCTAGGAAGGCTCTCCCTCTAATCCCTGTCTCCTCTCTAGGATAGCCACTTCCCAAAGATACTGAAGAATTTAAGACTCCAGAAGCATGGTGGGGTGGGTTCTTCTGCCATAGGCAGCACCTCCTTGACTCTCTAACTTGGATCAACTGGCCAAGTCAGAGATGAGATGCTAAGGGATCAGAGTGAGGAGAGTAAGTCTATGGGGGTGGAGTTGTGACAGTGAGAGCGCCTCAGAAATGTAATAGAATTCAAAATGAAATTCAGGTTGGTGGGGAGGTGACTGGAAATGATTTTCTATAGCAGGAAAGTCAGTTAGTGAAGAAACCCAGATTTTGGGAATCAGGGTTCTAGGATTAGAGATCAACAACTTGATTGACTGTGAATGGTACCAGGAAAGAGGCCAGGGTATCAATGTCCCTTAACCTCTTATCCACAACAAACATTAACTTCCTATCTCAGTCAGATGGTTCAAGATCTCCAGGTATCCAACTCATTTCATGGTGGCCAATTCTACTTGCCCTGGACCTTTCCCCCACTCCTACCTCCATTCTAGTAGAGACTCCTTGCTATGCTCCAGCTGTCTGTGGTATTTCTATTGGTGAGATGAGGAAGGAGCAGCCTCCAGGAGATGAAAAGAAGCAGTGGGGTGATTTAATGATGGAAGGAGACTTTAGGTATGGCATGCCAGAAAAGCTGGCTCTCAGGTGGGTGAAAAGCATTAGCATTTACCCATATTCCTCATCAGCTTCTGAGAATAATTAGGATGCACTTTATTTATTATAAAATAAAGTTTCTCTCTCCAGCAATCTTCCTCAACTGTAGAGACAGGCTCATAGCAGGTGTCCAAGGAAGCCGATCAGTGCCAGGGCCCAGGAGGGCTGTGACCAGTACTGAGGACCCCAAGCTGAGCTTCGACCTATAATGACACAAGGAATGGAGGGAGCATCACAATTTTGCTCCCCAGAAGCCACTGAAACTTCGAAACTAGTTCTCTGCCTACCGACCCCTTTACTCCAGGGATCTCCTTGTGGGGAGAAGGAGGCAGTTCTAAAGGCCAGACAGCACCACAGTGGGGCTTGGATTTTGGGTCAGGAGATGGAGGGTCAAGTTGTTGGGAACTCACTCTGCCGTTCAGGAGTCTCTTTCCCCTCATGTTGGGCCCATGTGACTGCTCCTCGCTGCTCAGGACTCAGAAGGGCCCTTTGCTCAGGAGTGACCGCCGCAGCCTGAGCACTGGTGAGACTGGATAGCTGGGTGGGGCTGAACACCACCTGGTGGTAGAGATAAGAATCAGCATGTTCATGTAGCCCCTAGGGTGTCCTGAGGTCACCCCAGACCCCGGTCCATCAAATCTTACAGCGAATTTAGGAGCAGGGATTACAGAAATGGCAAGAGGGGTCAGGCCCTGGATCTGTCCCTGCAGCAGAGCTGAAAGAGCCAGGTCTGGGATCCCAGCTATTGAAGAAAGGAAGATGCATGTCATAAAGTGGCCTTTTACTATCTCTTCAAACCTGTAGATCTCTAACTGCTCCCAAAGTGTCCTACCACAGACCTTCCCTATGGTGACTGTATCCCCTTACTTAAACATTTTTCAGACTTGTATTTCAGAAGTTCAGGATGGTCCTACCCGTAAGTCCACCCATGGTATGGAATCCAAACTATGGCAGCTAGTTCCAGCAGTGGCCCAGCCTCTCTACCTGCTATTGTGCCAATTTCAGTGAAGATCTCAGGCCCCCAGTTACTGATTGGGCCAAAGCCACCAGGCAGCACAAGGAGATGGGCCAGAACCTCCAGCTGTTCCTCAGAGCACTGGAGATGCAGATGGCCCAGGAAGAGAGCTGCTTGGCTGCGGAAGAATGGGAAGGAAGGGAGAAGAACTGAGCTTTGGGGATTGAGGTTGTGTCTATGAGACAGGGTAAGAGACGGCTTCAGATGCACTTCCTTCTTCCATGGGATGACTCCTTCAGGATCCCACCCTCCCCAGTGAGCCCTCCTTTAGCACCTCCACCCACAAGCCCCTCACAGGTGACCTAAACTCCCAACTGCTGATATGCTGTAGCTCCTCCGGCCGCAGTCCACAGAGTGTGTAGCCCAGTGCTGTCAGGTGAATGAAGTCCAGGTGACTGACGTGCCGACCGCTCTGGCGTAGGAAACTGGAGACCACGACCCGGAGCTGCAGTGGAGTGGGGATGAGGCACAGGATAAGGAGAAAAGTCACAGGAATTATTGGAACGGGAAGTAAGTAGGGGAGTGATGGGTGGCACTGAATTATATTCTTTTATTATTAGGATCAGAAGGTATCATAGCCATAGAGAAGGTCAAAGACACCCCCCCACACAACATCCCTTTCCCAAAAATGTGAAAGGAGAGAAAAAGATAAGTCCTCAGAAAAGCAGAGGCAGGAAAGAATAATTTTTATTCAAGGTATCGGAGTGAATAAACCACAGAGCCTTGAAGGTCACTGTGTGGGTTATTAAAATAGAAAGAATTCCTTGGGCCTCGGATAAACCACAGGTCTGGGTCTGTGAGAGGGCAGTTCAGCAAGCGCCGAGGGAGGAGAGGAAATGTTACCTGGACAGAGCTCCAGCCCTCTATCTGGCCCAGGGTGCTCAGCACTCCCCAGTCCACCAGGGTCAGCTCCTGGAGCTCTCGCTCTCCTAGACCTATCAAGAGCCGGCCCAGCTGCAGAATCTGCTCAGGACGGAATCCTCGAGGGGGACCCCATAACTGGGAGGAAGAGAGGAACAGTGTGAATGGGAAGAGCACTGGACTAGGAGTCAGAATGCTGGGTCTTAATCTTGCTTTTGACCTTAGCGGTGGACTTCTGGGAAAATCACTTGCCTTTTCTTTAGTTTTCCTCCACTGTAAAATTTACGCATTAGACAATAGTTCCTATGACTAAGGGGTTATTGAAAGACCCTGGAGTATCAGAAACAAAAGCAAACTCTACTGCATAAATTCCAGACGTTTATGTGCAACACACTCACTAATATGCTTGTTAAAACACAGATGCTGAGGCCCCAAACCAAGATTCTTAGACTGGCATCGTACCCTAGCAATAGTACTTTAAAAACCTCTCCCTAGATGATTTTGACACTAAAAGTTGATAACCGCTTCTCTAGTCCCTCTATTTATGTGCCAGCTCCATTTCCTCAATATTGATCCCCTCTGACCTACTTGAGATCCAACCCCTATTTTTATCTCCTGTTTCCACAGCTCTCACCCAACTCCCCATTCCCTTGTGTTCCCCATCACGCCTAACCAACTACCTTGTGTTTTCCCCTCTAACTGCTAGTGGCCTCTCCACCCCTGACCTTCTTTGCCTTGCCCATGGCTGCCTGTAGTTCCTCAGGCCCAAGCCCTGGATCTGCTGCAAACAGTGCCAGGCAGTCCTCAAAGTCTGAGAGCTCCATCTCTGTAATCTGTGCTGCAGACCAGGCTGCTGGGAAGGTCCCTCGGATGTCTGCACAGGTTGGTACAGGCTCTGAAGGGGGAAGGCAGGTGCAGGGGGTCAGTGTAGTATTAAAATATGCCTAGAGATAGATGGAATGACCCTCCCAACCCTTGGAAGATAGGGCAGTGTAAGCAGGGATGGTTACAGGGTGAAATTTATAGGGTTTAGGGCAGTGTGGCGAACCTATGGCACACATATTGTTTGTTTTCCTTTTAAGATGAAAGATGGTTATGTATGAGTTATTTTTTTCTAACCTAAAACCTCAGTGTTCAGGTTTAATTGCAGTTCTCACACTTTGTGATAAATAAATGGGTCTTGAATCGCAGTTTGGGCACTCAGTCTCTAAAAAGCTTGCATCACTGGTTTAGAGGGTATTAGAACAAGAATCAATTGGAGAGCTAAAGGCCCTAACTTCATAGGTGGGAGACTTGAAGAGGAGGTTGCCCTTGATTTTATGGCAGAGCTGAGACAGAGCCCAGGTCTGTAGCCTTGTAGTGTCTCTTTCCTTTTAACATCTCCCCAGCAGAAAGCTTCGTGCTTAGCCAAAATAGAACTGAGTCTGTTGATAAGAGAACAGAAAAATGGAGTCCTGGGCTAAAAACCTAATGAAGCTACCTTGGTATTAAGATACCAAGATGGACAGGATACCTTGACAATCATCTCAAAAGCCCAGAGAGTAGAAGGTTTGTAAATTTGGTCAAAGGGCACACAATACTTACAGAGCCTAGGCTTTCCACCACCTCTAGTGCTTGAGTTCAAACCAGGGGCCTCATGCATGCTAGATAAGCACTTGGGCACAAAGCTACACCCCGGTCTAGAGCCCAGATTTCTGACAGCATTGTTTGCTACTCTCTCCTGTATGCTCTGCTGGATATATGAGTATTTAGGTAGCCTCACCTGGAAGATTCTCAGCAGCCGGCCGTACAACCCCAGCTACCAGGGCTGCTTTCTTGGGAGCAAGCTGTGGTCTCCCACATAGCTGTCCCACTCTGCTCTGCTCCCAGCTCTGCTGCTTTTCTAGAAGCCGTTCCAGGGTCTCTGGGCCCAAAGCCTCCTGCATAAGAAAGTAGAAGGAGAAGGAGAGGTCTGGACAGGGTCAGGGCCAGCTGCTGCATCTGTAATTCCAAGTCCTGCCTGTATTTAGCAGTCTTCCCCAGATCCAGGTTGTGCTTCCTTTGCCTCCTTGGCCTGACATTGCTATAACCAGTTCATTCATCCCCCTGTGCATTTATTCCCTCCATGTGCCTTCACCTTACCCTGGGAATCAAGGAAATTGCCTCAGTAGGCAGAGTAAATACTAGACGTCCTGCTTGTTCTACTTCATCCTGGCTCCACAATTCTGGTTTCCTAAAGGATAGGAAGATGATCATATGCTGGGAGCTGAGGGAACCTTGAGGAGAAGAGGACATAGCATGAGTGGGGATTCAGGCTTCAAGGGTCATTAAGCATATGGAAGGAGCTGCCACTGATGACTGTAGTTGAGGGGCTGGGTACAGGAAAAGTTAGCATCTGAAGTTTCCAAAGGTCCATACCCAAGAGCAGGATCCTGCAACAGCAGCTGTCCCAGCTCTGTGGCAAATGTCTCTTGTAGGCAGAAGCCCTGCAGCTGGATGAGATGGGACAGCAGGATTGGTAGAGGGATCCGTCGTACGCTGTCTATACCCAGGAATCCGACCAAGGGGCCCAGCGTCTCCAGCACTTCCTCTGAGAGAGGGGTCTCCTTTGGAAGCTGGAGAGGGGCATCAGGTCGTGAGCAGTGCACCTCTGACTCAGAGTACTCGGCTCTTTAATCAAGATACCAAGTCCCTTGACCTTCCTTCTCTCCTGCCCACAATTTAACAACCTAGGATGCTCGTTACCTCTTCACCTTTTAAACAGTGAATGAACTCAGATACGAGCAACGTAGAAAGACTGAGAGGTGGAATCCATTGGATTTCTCAGGTCCCAATGGGATGGATAAGAATCATAAAGCAGGTTATTAAGGAACAGAATCCAGAGGCAGATCTAGAAGCTAGAGACCCTCATAGATAGGAACCTCTTTGGCAACAATAAGGGGGTTGGGCCTGGAAGACAGGCAGAGATCACTGTTTGAGTGGCATGCACTGCCAAGGGCAACAGATGTGGGTCTGGGAGGGTGGACTCTTACTAGGTTCTGTAGTGCCCGCTCTGCCAGGGCTGCCTGGTGGGGTGGGGTCAGTGCCAGCAGCTGCTCAGGAGCTCCTTGTACCAGCTCCACCACCAACATAATGGATTCATTGGACAGTCTGTCCATCAACGGGATCCTGTTACATAATTGGACAGCAGGGGCACTCAGTCACAACTCAGCCAAGTTGAGAAGGGACCTTTGAACCTCACATTCCCCAGATAAGGTATAACACAAGACCACGCACTGTGAACCTGGACTGGAACTGATATTAAACAGCCCTAAGCTACTTATCACCACTTGCTTGAAGGGAGAAAACAAAGAGAGTGGTATATTTTTAGTGTTTCTAGAAAAGAAATAAACAATCCTATCTGGTGTAAGGGACTCAAAAGCCCCAGATACTAAGTACCATTACAATTTTTCTTAGCCCTCTTTCTGTGTGACTCATGGTCCAGTATCTTTCTCTTCATGTAGGCCAAACCCCAGCCTTGTCCTACTCTGACTACAGCTCAAATGGAATGGGGTGGGGTGGGTGGGGTTAAAGTGAGAAAAGAGGCACATGAGTGAAACGCTCATAAACTCCTAGACTCTCTGGGATAAAGAAGCCTTAAATGTTCTCTCTCCCCAGCCCATACTTGAATCTGCTCTACAACAATGCTGCAGTGGGTACATCTCCCTTAGGCTTGGATAGCTCCAGTGATTAGGGACTCACTATTTCCATTTTTCTTATATTGTACAAAAATTTGATTTTAACTCAATCCTAGTCTTGCCCCATGGAACCTGTCTATTTGATAGACCCTTGGAGATTTAAATCCATTTATCACATTTTTCATCATTTTCTCTTCATCCACTCCTCTGAACACACAGAGAACACAACACTGTAAGTAAACTATAGTCCTCTACAGAGGAGCTGGACCACTACCTCCCTTATCTCATACTATATCTCTATTAACGTGGCCCAGGTTATATTAAGATTACTTGGTAGGCCACAGCAGTGTCACCACCCTCTGCTGTCCCAATGTGGGGTCATTTGAATAGAAGCCCCTGCTTTTGGCTGTAAACAATGTGCACAAACCACCATTCAGAGAACTGCCTCAGCAAGGCTATTTCCTAAGGGCACATCTACTCTAAGTTGAGCTTAATGGGGATCCAGTATCTCCAGGTATAGCATTTACGGTAAATCCAGGAGTAGTTTGGTGTCAAGCCCGCTCAGTTCTGGCCCCAGGGTGGTCAGTTCTGGTTCTGGCATTGTCATCCTCCGCCATAGTTCTGCCCAGATACAGGCCCTCTGTAGGACAGGGCGGGAAAGCAGGGTTAGGACAGAGCTGAGCAGCTGAGCAGATGAGTAGGGTGCTGCACCCAGGGTCCTAGCCTTCCTGCTCCCACTCATACCCAAGTATCCCCTCTCACCAGGCTCCCTCGGACCCCAGTGGGCAGTTGGTAAAGCATGTGTACCACTTCCAGGAAGTCTGCCGTTGAGCTGATCTGCTGCACAAACTCACAGGACATGCCCGCTGCCAGGTTGCCTAGAGCCCTGTGGGTGTGAGTGGGTAGAAGATTGCAGCCTGCCTGCTCCCTGATATCAGCATGCCCAGCACAAGGACAGATGCTCATTTATGGTCAGTTACATTTTGAGGGCTGTTTCTGCATAGACAGTCTCATTGGCTTCCCAAACATTATTACTGTTTATCAGAGAAGAAAATAGAGATTCACACAGGTCAGGTGACATTCCAATTTCAACCTACTAGAAGTGTGGTGAACTGAGCCTAGAGCCATGTCTTCAGATCCTGAAGCCTCTGGTTCATTTACGATAGGTACAGGTAAGGTAATGCTTATTTTTATTCTTGCTTAACCAATGGCTCAGTCCTCTTGAATTAAACTAATAATAGCAAATATCCACACAGAGTTTATACTGGGAAAACACTATGTTAAATATCTGGGATTTGCGTGTGTGTGTGTGTGTGTGTGTGTGTGTGTGTGTGTTTGTGTACTGGGAATTAAACCCAGGACAAGAATGGTTAGCAGATGCTCTACTAATGAGGTACATCCCATCTCTATTTTACCTTTTATTTTGAGATATGGTCTTACAAAGTTGCCTGTGTTCTCCTCAAAGTTGTAATTCTCCTATATCAGCCTCCCGAGTAGCTGAGATTATAGGTATGTGTCATCGGACCCAGTTTACATTGAATATCTTACATATCTTATCACACTGAATCTTCAATAACTACCTATGAGCTAAGTGCCCTAGTCTCATTGTATGGAAAAGAAAGCTGAAGCTTAGGTTAAATGACTTGCCCAAGAGCACAAGTGTGTGACAAGATAGGGACCGGAACATAGATCTTCTGAGTCAGTGTAGGCCTGGCACTGTGGAAAGGCAGGGAAGGCAGGGGGAAATGGAGGCAGGGCAATCATGATGAGGCTGAGACTAGGCATCATCCCTGTATCCCCTATGGTACCTAGCATATGGTAAATACTCAAAAAATGTTAGCTGCGCTAAAGATATAGCTCAGGAGTAGATCCTTTGCTTTGCATTTGTGAGGCCCTGAGTTCAATACCCAGCACCACCACCAAAAAAAAAAAAAAAAAAATCAATTAAATTGACTGTTCAACACAAGTTACTCACTGCAGATTCCTGAGAGTCAGGTTGGTGGGCACCTGCATCTTCTTCCAGAGAAACTGTGCCTATAATAGAAAGAAAGAAGAGCTTCTTCCCAGCAGAGATATTACCCCCAGACCTAAGTCCTGCCTCTCTACTCTGGGTCCCATCAGATGTCACTTTCCTGATTAGCTCTGAGAGATTGAGAGGGAAAGAGACATCTTGAGGACTTCTAGGGAGGATGCACAAAATTGGGCAAGAGATGGGCAAAGGAGGTAGAAGGGGTTGAGCGGGGAGCTCTGAGGGAGGAAGTAAGACAGTTACCTGCTGTTCAGACCAGGGCAGCTCCCGGTAGCGCCTCCGGTTTGCTAGAAGAGCTGCAGTGTCCAGTTGCAGCAGTTTTAATGGGAGCAGGGGAAGCAGGCAGTCTGGCCAAATGGTGCGCATGGGCTGCTGGCAGTGACAGGTATAACAGTATAGTGACAAGTGAGAGGTTCTGCACTCAGCCCTCGGAGAAGGGGAACCATGGAAGCAGAAAAGGACCAAAACTAGGTTAGGGTGGACTGGTATTTGCTACTGGAGCAATGGACACCTAAGTTCCCTCACACTGAAGGCCACCATGGTCAAGTTGCTTCTACTTAGTCACCTGATGGACTCGTATCTCTTAGCTTCTCTGAGCCTTGGTCTCTTCACATGACAGGGGAGATTTCTGAGGCCCTTCTGGCTTTGACATTGTAAGACAGTGTAGGTCATGCTGTCCTGCACCTGAAACTGAAGGGAGCTTCTAGCATCTAGGTGCACACAGGGCTAACCTGAACTTTCAGACCACTGAAGGGGGTTTTGTGAGGCAACACTAGCCAGATGAACCTGTCCCAGAAGGTGGAGAGGAGCTCGGTTGGGAGATTGCACACATTACCTGACCGGGGACACACACAGCTGCACTGACGCCTGTTGTACTCGTACTTTTAACACCATCTTTCACCTGCATGAGAATCAGCGATGTGTATTTGTGTTTGGGTGTGGGTAAGGGGGAAGGCAATGGGGAGGCCTCCCCTGACCACAAGGAAGATGCTGTCCTCCCACCCAGTGCCCATATCCCCAACAGTCTCACCCTTCTTATTCCTCTCATACCCGAAAGGTCTGAAGCAGCGCTGCAGTCTGGCAGGCTGAGAGACGCGACAGTTCAGGAACGAGGCAGGAGCAGGCCCCGACCAGAACTCGCCGAGGGATGGCCTGCAGTGTCTGGGGGCTGAGGCCGGGCAGTAGAGGGTGCAAGGAACAGAGTTCCTCCAAGGACAGCTGAGGGGCAGGAGAGACAAGAGGCTTGAAGAAGAGGGGCTGGATGGTGGGGAAGGCAACAGTCACAGTGCAACAGAAAAAAGTATGAGGGGAACTGAGGGGAGGAGAAGGCAGATGCAAGAACCTTGCTGAAAGTTCTTGAAAGTTGCTGCTACTCACATCATGCCTAGGAAGGAGCCGGCCAAGCAGCAGGGCAGCCTGGGTGGGATGGGAAAGGAAACAACAGCTCTCAGGTCCCAGTAGCCAAATCCCAAACCAGTCCCTAGGACCCACCTTCCAAAATATCCAGCTCCCTCACCAACACCCCCAGTGACCAGCTTACTCAGGGTCCTACTTGGTCTGAGGAAGGGGAACAAGGAAAACCTCAGCAAGACAGGGTTCACCTCTTGTGCTCACCCAGCAGAAGCAGGGCTGATGGTATCCCTAAACGTGACTGTCTTGATTGGGGCTCCAGAAGTGGATGCCAGGGAGTAAGACAGGCTCACCTGGGCAGGTGTGACACTGGTTCCCTGAAGTGCAGGAAGCATAGCTCGAAGCTGGGGCTCTGATAGCTCTTGTAGGAAGCGAAGACCCAGCTGGGGGAAGAGAGGAGCCCAGACCCGCAGCTCTGGGGGGCTTAGCACAGCTCCTCCAGATGAGCGCAGTACCCCCAAGAGTTCATACGCCACCTATAACCAAAGAAGGTTTGAGACTGGGGAAAAAGAAAGACAGCTGAACCTTGGACCTTCTCTCTCATCCCACAACTGGATTCTCCAGAGCCTGGGTGAGGGTTTGGAACCAGGGATGGAAACAGGACATTGGGTCAGGATGGCACAAGGTGTATTGGGGTGCAATACACCAGATAGGATAGGGCCAGGAAGGAGCGGTAACAGGTAAGAATGACCATAGAGTAAGGAATGGAGGTGGCAGAGGTGGGTCCAGGGCTGGCATCACTGTGCTTAAACCTGGTTGACACAACTGAGTCCTTAACACAGTCCCAGGGTAACCCTGAAGTCTTGGAGGCCTGGGCCAAGGAGCTTACCCGTCCTTCTGGGCTGAGGGTCCCGTTGGCCGCACATTCCAACAGCCCCCGTTCTACTGGCCCCATTGGATCACTCAAGGGCACCAGGCTTTGTAGCTCCTCAGGGCTCAGGAAACAGGCAAGGGACCCAAGCCTGAGGAAGGCATGAGGCTGGCCTTCACATGCTCACTGAGGCTAGTGTTAAGTCAGGGACTCTGGGTACTTGGAGTAGGCATTCTGATACCTAAACAATATGGAGGTGCTACATATAGGCATTGCTCCTTAAGTCGACACTGCCTGGGGCCATTACCTACTTCCTGTCCCTTCCTTATTAGGAGACCAATCCACCATAGTAGCCATACCTATGTCTCTTATCTTTCACGCTCTGGCTTTGATCACTGACTCCACAACCACTCACCTGCGGACCTGCTCCTCACCATCCTCGACACTCTGGTTTACCAGGCTACGCAGTACATGCCGGGCATGCCCTGGCCCAAGACCTGCCGCAGGCCAGCTATCCTCCAGGGCCTGGATCTGAGGTGGGGAGGGTCACCTTGTGTTGGATCTGTGGGATACTTGTAGGGAGGGGCCTGCTGGGAGTCATGCTCCTAGCAGACAAGTGAGGATGATTCTCATACCTGGTGAGGGCTGAGCTGCAGGAAGTTCTCCAGGGGGAGGTGGGGGAGCAGCGGAAGCGCTGCCCACAGCAGCTCCTGGGGCCAGGCAGGAACTTCCCCAAATAGCTCAGGGGCCAACAATCGCTTTGCCAGGGCCTCCTTCTGTTCAGGCTTCATTCCTGAGCTGTGATCTCGGATGGCAGCCAGGCTGGAGGGAGTAATGGGTCTTAAAGCTTTGCCTTGTTCCAGCTGTTATTCCCTGACTCTCTGGAGCCTGCTGTCATGGCCAGAAAAGAGACTCTTCCTGGTTTAATAGAGGGGCACTCTGGAAGGGGCTACTGAAGGGGGATGTCTGTCCTGACCCTGACAGGACCCAGAGGAGTGGTGCTTACACACTGTCATTGGCCAGCAGGGATGGTGGGAAGCGCATCAGGTCAGAGACAGCCAAGAAGGGGATGAGTGGTGACAGATCAATAAAAAGCTGGGAGGTGAGGCGTGGGTACCGCTGGAGGAGCAGGGCCGTTAAGCGACCCATGGCCTGCTCCTCAGACGGTGGTACCTGGGTGGGCACAGGAATGGTTGTCAGCTCTGGAGACACTCAGTGTCCTTGCCACCTCCTCCCCGGAGTTGCTCTTCCCACTAAGACAAGCCCTGTGCACACTTGGTTCCAGATGCCCTTGATCCCTAGATTCCCCTCCCCCCTTGCTTCTCTCACCCTCTACGCCCACCTGCAGCTGGGCCCAGGAACGATGCATGAGTGTCAGGAAGCCCTGAGCAGCTTCCATCTCTGCTGAAAGCACCAGCTGCTGCAGGTTTTCTGGGGGCATGTGCAGATACGCCTGGGAACAGGAGGTCGTGGTGGGCGTGGCCTCACTGGGCAGAGACTTCAGGCCATGACTGTCACCCAGCCCATCTGTGTGCCCCTTCGTGTTACCTGTACAAGAATCTGCAGGGCCCAAACACTCTTCTCCCTCTGGAGTAGATCCCACAACACAGGCTGGTTGGGGGAGAAAGACAAGATGCCAAGAGAGCTGTTTTCCTCCGTCTTCCTGCAGCTTCCCCAGCACTGCAACTCAACTCATGGGAATGCACCCTTCAGTGAAGCTAGTATGTGTGTCTCCTCGGATATGAAGCCCCCTTAGGGACAGGAACCATGTCTCTACCTATTCCTGAATCCTCTCCCATGCCAGGTCCACAGCTGGCTCAACAAATACTTGCAGACCTGAACCAAATTACTGCAGGTCTGTCTCATTCCGTTTCAGTGAACCCAGGGCTACAAAAAGTGGGCCCTAACATGGGGTAAGAAATATATATGTACCCAATAAAAACTAGCAAGTGCTTTGACACTTAGTGAACCAATTATGGTACTTAAACTCCTTCACTCTACATAGAAGAAAATGAAGTCCAGAAAAACTACTTACCTAAATGCACTCTAATTTATGGCATAGTTGAACTTAACCAAAATCTTCTGATTTGTAGTCCCCCCTGAATCTTTTTCTTGTTTCTACCTTACCTCTGATACTCTGCCAGCCCCAGTTCTCACTTGCTAGAGAGAGAATCTGAGCCCTCTAACTTGATCCCCTTCCTTTCTGGAGCAGAAAGGGGGAGAATCTAAGAGTACAAAAGAATAAGATCATTTATTTCATGTTTATGTATTATACCCTGCATTAAGCCTACAGTATATATTATCTCATGTAATTCTTACAACCACTTTTAAAAATTGGTACTATTATCCCCAGTTTATAGCTAATAAGGAAAGCAAATACTACCCACAGAGACTAAATAACTTGTACAAGACTGATTATAGAATTGAAATGTGAACCCAAATTTGTACACCCTAGAGCTATGTGTTTACATCACTGTAAATACCATACTTCTGCCTCTCGCTGCTCAAGGAATTCCTCTGCAAGCCCCTCCCCTTTCCAGGGGCTTTTGCCCAGGCAGATCACTCACACTGAAGCAGGACAGGAGCTCCATCTTGCTCCTACCAGAGCTGAGGCTGTCCATCGGTTCAAAGCCTGCTGGGGTAGGATCTTCTTGCTCCAGGAACTCCCCGACTGTCCGCAGCACACTGCGCCGGCCCTCTGGGCGGAAGGCATCCCAGAAGGAGCAGTTGTCTGGGAGACTGGAGAGCAGCAGGGCCTGACCCAGCATCCCCTGGGCTTCAGCCCCTCCAGCCCCTGGGCCCAGAAGGAAGGTCAGCAGGCGCAGTAGATAGTGCAGGCGTGTGGAGTGGGCAAGGGCTGGCACTGAGGACTGGCAGCGTGGCAGCTGAGACAACATACCCAGCAGGAACGGGGCAGGGGCCAGGCAGAGTGGAGATGGCCCAAGAGGTGGCAAAGAAGGCAGAAGGGGGGCCAGAAGCCCTTCTAGAAAGCAAGTGTCATTGCCCCCACGACTTATCCTGCACTGGCCTGCTAGCCAAGGCCAGAAGGGCACCAGGGCCTCATACATGGTGTCATTGGCACAGACCATTAGCAGGAAGCTGCCCCCATCTGGGCAGCGTTCCCCACAGGGTCCAATGTGGCAGGGTGGGAAGGCAGTGGCATCTGGGGTGGGGCCCTGGCACACATGCTGAACCCATGCCTGGTTGCTGGGGGGCACAGCCTGCAGACTCGCCTCTACACACAGCCGCTCGGCCCACAGAGTCTCGTTCTCCAAGAAGCATCCCCAGAAGGTCTCTGGTGTGAGGGGCACAGGGGCCAGACCATCGGGGCAGCTGGTAGGGGGTGGGAGAAGGCCAGCACAGAGCCGCTTTACCAGGCGGCGGTTGGGGCCAGACAGGGTTGAGAAGGAGAGGTTGCTACAGATTGCATCCAGAAACTGATCAGGAAACTGGTCATGGCAAGCCTGCAGCCAGCGCTGGGCACCTGGTGCCCAGGAGACTGTGTACCACACAGCGGTCAGGCAGACAGCAGCAGTGCTAGGAGGGGGCTGCGGGGTGGTAGGCCTGGCATGCTGGCAGATCAAGTGGATGGAGAAGTTAGAGATGCTGTAGGGTGGTGCTGGGCCTGTGTGGTTCTCGCAGAGGGCCTCCACAGAGATGGCTCGCCGTTGGCGAGGCCTGGTGTGGGCTGAGGGCTGGGAAGTCCTGGGAAGACGCACACCAGTGCTCAGGCAGTGGAGGAGGGCAGGAGGTGGGGGTGGCGATCCAGACAGAAACCCCAGTGCCTGTACATCCCAGGAAAGATTGTGCCGGATGCCCCTGGGTACAGAGGGAGGAACAGGCAGGATTTGGTCAGTTCACGCTTCCTCCAGCTGGAGAGTCTGACCCTGGCTAAGAGCCCTGCAGGGCAGGTGGCAAGCGCAGGCTGCTCTAGGTGAGGCTCCTGGGAGCGTAGGTGCTACTGGTATAAATGCTGAGATGGGATACAGAGGAGAGAGATCTGTGCTGCGAAGGCTCAGAACTGCTAGGGGCAACCACAGTTGGAGTCTTGGCTGCCCTAGTCTTCCACCTGGCTGCTCATTTCACTCTCTTTTTTCCCCAGCTGGTTTTGGATAACTTAAACACAACCCTTGTTTGGCCTCCTATCAGAAAATCTGCCTGGCAATTGAATATGTCTGTGCTCTGGCGTTGTTGTACTGCATTAGTAAGAGGGTAGAGGAATCCAATGTTACTGTTCTTTTCCACACCCCATCTTTTGTTGGCTAACATTTATTGAGTACTCTGTGGCAGGCACTGTTCTAAGGAGTTTACTCGTAGAGTATCAACTCATTTAATCCCTTACAACTCTACAGTAGTTAATATTACCATCTTTATTTCACATATAGGGACAGTGGGACATAGAATATGAAGCATTTCTAAGGCTAGGAAGAGGAGGAGCCAGAAAACCAACTCAAACAGTCACACTCCCAAATCCCTAAACCACACTCCTCTAATCAGTTTTCTCCTCAGCTCTAAGGCTAATGCCTTCAGCTCCCCACCTCCAGGTTTCCCAGGCCCGCACTCTCAGAACTGCTCTCTGCTACTTACCATAAGAGCAGCTGCTGCAGGTCACCTAGGAGGGAGAGAGCAAAGCAGAGGCCTACCCCCATATCATCCTTCCTGCCCTGCCACCTCCCAGCCCCAGTCCAGCATCACTCACCACCATGGCACTGCCCATGGGCATCAGGCTCTGGCTTGCCCATAATGGAAAAGACCTCATCTTGCAGGGAGTGTGTGACACGGAGCAGCCCCTCCTGGAAGGCAGTATAGAGGGGGACCCCCACTGTGCGTAGCAGACCACCCCAAAGAGCATCCTCAGAGCCCAGCTCCCCTGGTGGGGTAAGCAAGCCCAGCAGACCCTGCAAAAGGTGAGGAGCTGGCTCCTGCCCCTCGAAACTTGTGGCATTGGTGGGGTCCACACTGGGCTGCAGCTGCACCAGGGCCTGCCAGCGGGTGCCCTCTAACAGCAGCAGCAGAGACGGCAACCAGTCAGCAGCCAGCACGCAGTCAGAAGGCCCATCGCGGGTACATGGGGGCCTTGTAGGGGCAGGGGGCCCCCCAGGAACTAAAGCTCCCAGCAACACCTCCACAAGTCCTCCCAGAACACCTGCCTGGTGTACCAGGAAGTCCCGGGGAGTCTGCTCCTGCCCCAGCAGTGCCAGCACATCCCCCAGTAGCCCTAGTATTGGCTCCCAGTCTGGACTACCTCTTAGTGTCACTAAGAAATCATGGAGACGAAGGGCAGGGGGCTGGAGAGGTGGGGGCTCTCCCACGGGCCCATCCCCCATTCTCCCAGGCTCAAAAGAAGAAATGTTGGCCAGGAATGCAGAGAACTGTGAGCGGCTGAAGGCACCCTGGGAAGCCTGGTCCATAGTGGAGAGGAATGACTTCAAGAGGGAGAGATCAGGGTCCAGGGACTGATGCCCCGTAGGGGCCAGAGTCACTGTAAGGAGAGAAACCCAGAGATCACTGCAGGGGAAGAACCTAAAGCCCAAAGATAGGCTTACTCCTGAACACAATTCCCTGCCTGGATCTAGGGGGGTGGGGGGCAAGCCCTTTTCATTGGCCTGCAGCAAGTCATGGCCTGCTTTCCTAATCTTCACTGTCACCCATAGCATTAGTCTCTGCCTCTCTTCCTGTCCCTTTAGCTTTTATCTAATTGTTTAACCTCCACATGTTTACATGTCGTTTCCGGCAACCCTCCCCTTCAACCCCAGCTCTGCTCATTGTTCCTCTCACCTGTACAGGACAGCAGCAATAGCAGAAGGGGCCAGAGGCTCAGAGCCATGTTTCCAGCGCAGGTGGTACTAGAGGTAAATTCTAGTTATTCTCCCCTCCTATGCGACAGCCAGGTGAAGGCAGGGCACTGCAGGCAGCTTGAGGCTCCACTGACACTATAGTGTGGTCTTTCAGGAAACAATATCTGTAACCTGACAGCAGCTTTGTCACCTGAGCCACTGAATACTTGATCCTTTGGCTCTGGAGAAGGGTGTGTTTCTGAGAGCGGGACAAATGATAGGGACCTGGAGGTGGGAGAGGCAATTGGAAGAGGCTACCAAAATAGATAGCTTAGTTGGGGTTTTGGGCTGCAAAAAGAAGTAGGCTGACAGGAGTATGGAGAATTGGAGACCAGGAGTGTCATCCAGGATGTAACTGTTAATTATGGTATATCAACTTGAACGGATTAAGAAAAGCCTAACAGATTAGTGAAGCACACTCCGTGTGTGTCTATGGATGACTGACATGTAGGCCAGCCAACCCAAGAGGGAAAGACTCATCCCAATAGGCTTATGGCTGCCTGGTGAGATGAAAGGGAAAAGAAGGAAGTGTCCACATTTTGGAAGAGCTCTAATTATTGCGATTGCCTTGGGACATTGGTCTCCAGTTTCTTTAGTCTTCTAATGTATACTTGCACAGACAATTGTACAGTGATCTTCTAAAGCTTTGACCTGAGACTAGTGTCACATCTTTGATCATCCTTACTCTGCAGCTTGTATCTTTTTGGACTTTATCTTTTAGGTCAGGGATGGCGAACATATGGCACACATGCCACAGCTAGCTGTTTCTTATTGAAAGCTCTAAGAGGTTCACCATCACATACTGGGTCATCTAGCTCTCCAGTGTGTGGATGGCCACTGTGGACTCTCCTGCCTTTGATGGAACAGAGAGTCCACAGCTACTGTGGACTCTCCTACCTCAAATCCTATAAGCCTACCTAATTAATCCCCTTGAATAATTATACATATATTTCTCATTGATCCTGAGTCTCTAGAGAACTCTAACTGATACAGATTTTGGTACCAGGAGTGGTCCTAGAGAATCAGAATTATAAGGATGGATTTTTCTAATCGGCATAGCAGTTCTCTCTAATTTGATGAGGCCTAAAGTTGCCATGGTCTCTTCTGGTATATACAGAGCACGGATAGTTTGTGTTGTGAACTATTCAAATACACTACCTAGATCCATTTGACTTCCTAAATTGCCACTTGTGAAGCACAAGGAATTTAGTGATACTTTTGACATCTTTGGAAAAGTAAGAAGTATAATGCCAGCTGATTGCACTCAGCAGCTCTGGAAAAACTACAAAGAAAACAGTGAGCTCCAGACAGGAAGGAACAATTTAAAGGCATCTAAGTGTGTCCTTAAGAAGAATCTTCTGTTCTTTATCCATAGGAATGAAGTTGCTGAAGACCAATGACAAGCCCTCATAATGCAGCTGGCTGAATTACACTGAAAGTTTAACTCAGCCGTGAAGGGTATCTGCAGTGAAAGTGAGGGTACTGCTTGGAAAAGAATGGGATCGTATAAATTGGGATGGAAATGTCTGGAGGGAACCTGGGGAGGCTGGGGACATTGAACTGCTCAATTCAGATGAGATTATTTTGCCAGAGAAAGAGATTTCTCCAGCTTCAGTGGCAGAAGTGTATGCAACCTTATAACTTTTGTGTGGCCTCTCCTTATAACTTGTTTGTTGGCCTCTCCACTTATACCTGAGGAAACAAGTGCTGTTCTGCTTATAGAAACAGTAGTGACCTTCCCTGTTGCAATTACCAAGTAAGACAACTTTGACGCTCATCAGGACCCACCTTCATCACATACTTTTGATTCCAGGCCTATATCTAGCCTCAAATCTCAAAAGACCCCTAAAGGTGAGGTATACAATATGAAGTATGAAGAAGTATGCTACACTGTCAAAGGACTTGAGTTTTCTGATTCTTAGAATCTGGGGAACAGGTGTGGGAATGGATTTAAACAGTGTGGGATAATGGTGGAAGAAACAAACCTCATCAGGCTGAATTTCAGGTTATGAGCCCATTAAAAGGAGATAGATTTAATGTTGCGGCTCGTGGAGTTTAAAAAGGTATTAGAAGTTTACTTGGCTGGGTGAAATATGGATCAAAACATGGCCCATTGTGAGTGAACTAGATGTGCCTGATAGTTCTTGGGTTACTATTGATAAGGGTGTTGAGAATGCTGGTATGGATTTGCCAGGTGAAACCTACTCCACACTGGCAGGATCCAGAAAATATACCCTTCACTAATACCTTAAGAAACAGATTTGAGGCTGGGTATGGTGGCACATGCCTATAACCCAGCACTCAGGAGGATGAGGCAGGAGGATTGCCATGAATTCAAGATCAGCCCGGGCTACATAGTGAATTCAAGGCCAGCCTGAACTATATAGAGAGACACTGTCTCAAACAAACAAACAAAGCCCCCTGTAAAAAAAACCCCAACACCGTACAAAACCAAAACAAAACAAGAAAAAACAGAACCAGATTTGTGAAAGGAGCATTTTATGAGTTGCTCTTCTGTGTATGCCAGACCTCAGAGTGGGAACTGTAGTCACTCAGTTCAGATAATTAAATGCAATGGGTATTATTGGATTGCAGAGTGTCAGGGGCCAAGTGGCATCCATCAACTGCCAAAAGCAGAGTGTACTTACCATAATGGACAGCAGAAGTAAAGCAATGATCAGAACTGTCTGATATGTACAGACCTATTGTGTTGGCTAATTAATCATATTTTTCCCAGAAGTGAGATAGATAAGAAACTTATTAAATTTTCACTGGATTTATAAAAGCAGAAAAATTTTAGGGCAAATGAACAAAAAGCTACTTGAAATTGAAGCAAAAAAGAATCATGGCCCCTCCACCAATTCTCAGACTTGAGCCAGTTTACAGACCTAGAACTTCTCAAATGAAGGGGAGGCTGGGTCCCATTGAGGAAGGACCATGATTCACTACCAAAAGGTTATACTTTCAATCTTTCTCCCATCCTTCCCCAAAGGAACCTATGGCCTTTTACCTGCATAACCATATGTTGAAGAAAAGGAAATGATGAGATATTTTGGGAAAGATTGGACACTGTTTCTGAACTAATACTGATTACAGAAGAGCATCATCATGGCCATCCAGTGAAAGTGTGGGCCCATGAAGGTCAGGTGTTCAGTGAAGTTTTAGCCAAGACTGACTCATAGTGGATCCAGTAGATTCTTAAATCCAACCTGTGGTTATTTCTCTAGTTCTGTAATTGGAATAGATATATTAGTACATGGCAGAATTGCCCTATTGGTGACTCATAGTATGAGAGCTACTATGGTGGGAAAGGCCAAGTGGAAGCTATCAGAGTTGCCTCTACCTGGGAAAATTATAAATCAAGAACAGTATCATATCCCTAGAGGGATTACAGAGATTAGTGCTACCATTAAGGATTTGGAAGATGCAGGGGTGGTGGTTCCCACCACATCTCCATTTAACTTTCCTATTTGGCCTGTGTTAGAAGATAGATAGATCCTGGAGAGTGAGGGTAGATTAGGGTAAGCTTAATCAACTGATGACTCTAATTGCAGCTACTATACCAGATGTGGTTTCTTGCTTGAGCAGATTAACATAACTCCTGGTACCTGGTATGTAACTATGATTTGGCAATGCCTTTTTCTCCATATCTATTCATAAAACCACCAAAAGTAATTGGCTTTCGGCTGGAAAGGCCATCAATACATCTTTACTGTCCTACTTTAGGACTATATGAACTCTGTGCCACAATGGAGTTGGCAAGTACCTTGGTAATCTTTCCCTTCCACAAGGTGTCATACTGGTTCATTATATTGATGACATCATCCTGATTGGACCAAGTGGGCAAGGTTTAACACCAACTCTGTATTGGTTGGCAAAGCATTTACATATGAGAGGATGGGAAAGAAATCAAGCTACAATTCAAGGATCCTCTACATCAGTGCAATTTCTAAAATCCCAGTGGTGTGGGGCATACAGAGATAGTCCTTCTAAGGTGAGAAGTATTGTTGCATCTGGCCCATTCTTCAACCAGGAAAGAGGCACTATGCACACTGGGCCTATTTGGACTTAGAAGGCAGCATTCCTCATTTGGGTTTGTTATTCTGGCCCTTTACCAAGTGACTCAGAAAGGTAGTAGTTTTGAGTATACTGAAGAACAAGAGAAGGCTCTGCAATAGGTCCAGGCTTCTGTGTAGATTATTCTGATATTTAGGACATAAAATACAACACATTCAATGGTACTTGAGCTGTCAGTGGTAGATAGGGGTATTGTTTTGAATCTCTGGTAGATTCTCATAGGTGTATTACAGCAGAGGCCCTCAGATTTTTGGAGCAAGGCTCTAATATCATCTGTAGACAACTACTCTTCTTTTGACAAACAGGATCTGGCCTGCTAATGGGCCTTAGGAGAAACTATCTGACCATGGGACACCAGGTTACCTTTTGACCTGAGCTGCCCATGATGAACTGGGTGCTATCTGATCCACCAAGTCATAAAGTTATATCTGCTTGGCCACAGTCCATCATCAAATAGAAGTGATACATATGTGATCATGCCAAAAACAAGTTAAATAAGGAAGTGCCCCCAAATGTCCATGGTTCCTATTGCTTCTATACTGCTTTCCTTCCCACAAGTATGCGCCTGTGGCCTCATGGGGTATACACTGATATCAGTGGCCAGAGGAAGAGAAGACTAGAAACTGGTATACAGATGTTTCTGCACATTATGCAGTTAGCACCCAAAGCGAACAGCTATAGCTCTATAGCTTCTTTCCACAACATCCATGAAGTACAGTGTTGAGGGGAAGTCTTCATAGTGGGCAGAACTTCAGGCAGTGAACCTGATGGTACATTTCATTTGGGAGAAAAATATGGTGATATGTGATTATATATTGATTCATAGACTACAAACAATGTTTGGTCTGAGTAGTCAAGGAGTTGGAAGGAACATGACTGGAAAATCAGTGGCAAATACATTTTGAGAAGAGATATTTGATAGACCTTTCTATATGAGTAAATGATGTGAAGATACTTGTATTCCAGGTAAATGCTCACCAAAGGTAACCTCAGCAGAAGAGAACTGTATCAAGTTATGAACAAAATGGCAATAGTGGCAAGGATGGAGATTATGCATGGGCTCTGAAACATAGACTTCCACTCACCAAGGCTGGCCTGGCTGTAGCCACTGTTGAATTCCAACCTGCCAGCAGCAGAGACCATCACTGAGTTTCTGATATAGCACCATTCCCAGGGTTATCAGCCTGCAGTGTGATAGAAAGGGCAGAACATTATCCTTATAGAAATATACACATGTTCCAGATATGGATTTGCCTTCTCTGCACAGAATGCTTCTGTCATAAGTACTATCTGTGGACTTATGGAACAACTCACCCAGCATCATGATATTTCACATAGCATTGCTACTGATAAGTGAACACACTTCACAACCAAAGACATGCAGCAACCCAGGCCCAGAAAAACGATGTGATTTAACCAAAGTAGAACCATGTCGATCAATCTCCTTGTGTCTCAGATGAGCACTACATCCATTTCAGTAATTAGCAACTGGCTTTTGTTCCCTAGACCAGGGGATGACCACACAAGACACCCTCCATTTTTCAAGGCTCAATCTCTTTATGTATCTACAAAGCCATTGTAATGAGATGACTCAGTCCAAATGCTAATGTGAAGAGAGAAGTACAGTGTTCCATTAGTAGAGCTGTCATTCAGTCCTAATAATTATTGGGACTTCTTTGCCCTTATTTCCACCCCACAGTTGGGTCACATTCTCAGGCAATTCATATACAACCAAATCTTTCCAAAGATCCCTCTAGTTATCCATCCACATTGGAATTCACCAAGGTCTGAGCATCTTTGATGAGGCTTGAAATCCTCATGCTGAGGGTCCAACTCCCTAGGCTATCAGTCTGGACCCTCCAGGTTCCCTGGAGCAATACCACAAAGCACTGCTCTTGTCCTTGCTATGCACTCATCAACCCGCCAACTTCCTACTGCCTCCCAGCCTCAGAGACACCCCACTTGCTCAGTACTCCCTGTTTTCCCCCACACTTCTAGGGTTCCTTGCATCATCTTTTCAAGAAGTTTGGCATGTTATATTTAAAAAAAAAGAGGCTCTGACTTCAAGCAGCTTCTGCTTTTTGGTCTTGCAAAAATCCCTCAGGCAGAAAATACTAGGGGTTTAGCTACCTGATTAGAATTCAGGAGAGGAATATTCAGCAAACAAAATTCAAGTGAGTATCTCAAGAGTTGACTCTGCCTCACCAACACATGCCCTGCTGCCTCTGGCTCCCTGGTGCTATCAAATTTTTAAAAATTTAAGAATAATGAGAAAGAGCTTTAGCAAGATACTCAAGACAATTTGGCTCATAATATTCATCCTTTGTGTATGGGCACACATAAACACAACTTTGGAACTATGTGCCCTATATACAATTTTAAAGATCTCCCTATTCTCAGAGTTCTTTTAAAACTATTTCCCAAAGTAAGGTTAGTATCAAATTATTTTTAAATTGTGTATATCCCCATAAACAATATGTATGTCACTCTGTTTCACACTGGAGATTGTTAGTTGTGCTCGTCAGGAATTTGCCTCAGTTTTCTATCAACTAAGCATTTCATCAAAAAGTCACTATTCTGAATATAGTTATTATAACATCTCTAGTTATCCCTTTGTCATCAGCATTGAGACATTCTGCTAACTAAATCAATGGATATTCAAGTTGGGTTCTAATTAGTAAAGTTGATATTAAATATAGATTAAATATCCCTTATCTAAAATGCTTAGGACTAGACACTTTTCAGAGTTTTTGGAGTCGGGAATATTTATATGCACATAATGAGATATCTTGAGGATATCACATGTTAATCAATAAAATATTTACAAACATTCCTAACTCTTACATGAATAGGGCTTACAAATCTGGAACTGTGCTGTTCAGTGTAGTAGTCACTAGCCACATGTAACTTTGGAGCCGCTGAAATATAACTAGTTCCACATATCAAAATTATAATAGGCCCCAAAACAGCTATCTGCATAGATTTACCTTAATCTGGTCCTGGAATAATATCTCATTTGCCTGAGTCATAATGCGTTATTTTAGGCACTGAGGCAAAAGGAACAGTGAGTCAAAATAATTAAAATATCAGCACTTACAGAACTTACAGAAGTGTTACTTTGGTATCAAGTCACTCAAAGGTGATCATGTGGGAAAATTTGACTAGAAATTTTGATAATCAAAAGCTTTGATTATAATCTGGTGGTGAAGGTATTAAAATAGTAGCCAAAGCTCACCCGCTCCAGGACTGCCTTTGGACCAAGAGCTCTAGCTGTGGGCTCAGTGCTAAAAGGTCCTTGTCTGGATTCCTCCAGCCATGCCCCTTCCCTTGGTGTCATTCCATACAGTGCTGTGTAAGCTGGTAAGAGAGGTATTATAATCAGGGGCCAGATGAATGTCAGTGTCCAAAGCACCAGATCCTCCAAGCTGCTTTATGGGAAGCTGGTTACAGACTATATTGCCCCATGTCTAAGAGGAATGACTGCCAAAGTATAAATGGGATGCATCTTTTGCACTAAGCTCAGCTGTTCTAAGTGAGTTGAGACCTAAAGGCCATATCTCCACCATCTCGTCTCCATCATAGCAAAGTCAAGGTATAGCCAATTTCAAGGTATTGTTTTTATATTACATAAATGAACTGGGAGACTTATAATGATCTAGTGATATATAAATTATATTTATAATACACACACAAATTCTGTATCCTGTGAGCAATTCTTGTAGTAATGACCTCCACTGAATCATGACCTTGCTAATCCCTTCCTACCTTAACTGGCATTGGTGGCCATATAGCTTTCTTTGGCCAATGGAACACCAGCAAATGTGAGGCAAGCAAAGATGAAATAAATGTTTGAGCACTGTAGTCTGCCCTCTGGCCAATTCAAGGCTAATCTGCAGTGAAGAAGCCCAGGGTTTTGGAAGGGAAACACCTAAATAGCCTAGCCACCCCAGTATCCAGCTGACCCAACACCTGAATGTAGTTATGTGAATCAGATCACATAAAACAACAGAACTTCCTAGAAAAATAGAAAATAATACATGTTGGTGTTTAAACCATCTACATTTGGGAGCGGTTTGTTATACAGAAACAGAAATCAAAAATAATCCCTCAGTTAAGTAGACATGTTCTGTCTCCTCAAAGCCTTAGGTACTTTCTGTATCCCATCAGTCCTGGCATAGCAGGGTAAGAGATTAAGTGTTTATTAATTAATCAAAGTGTATCTGGAAAACTACATCTTAATATAAGGTTGATAATCCATTTTATTTAAGATATCACTCTTACTGAAAATATGATCTTAAGTATAAAGTATTTGACTTGTAGACTAGTTATCCTGATAACACATTTATTGACTGGGGTAGGCATGAGCTCAATCTATAGCCTATCTGAACTGCAACACCAGTACTGAGTTTGTTAACTTCTTTCTTTCTTTCTTTCTTTTTTTCTTTCTTTCTTTCTTTGTCGTATTAGAGATTGAACCCAGGATCTTTATACTGAGCTACATCCCAAGACCATTATTATTATTATTATTATTATTATTATTATTATCATCATCATTATCATTACTATTATCATTATTTTGAGACAAGGACTCACTAACTTCCTAAACTGCTCAGGTTGGGCTCAAACTTGAAATTCTCCTGCCTTAGTCTCTAATCCTCTTTTTTAGGCTCCTAGAGTGGTGTGATTGCATGTGTGCACCATCACATCCAACTAAGTTTTTCCTTTTTTGTTTTTTTTGAGACAGAGCCTTGCTAGGTGATTCAGGCTGGCCTTGAACTCACTATGTAGTCCACGGTGGTCTCGAACTTGTGACAATTTTCCTGCCTTAGCTTCATGAGTGCTGGGATTACAGTTGTGTGTCACCACACCCAGCTAGTTTTTCAAATCTCAAATTATTTTAAAAACTTGTTTACCTATGAGAAAAAAGGCCTTCTTAAACATCTAAAAAAAAAATCATTCCAATCAACCCCTCAATGCCTAGTAATCCCTTTTTGGAATGCCCATAATAATGGAAACATAATGAAATTTGTTCTTTTCAAATCATGTTCCTTGAATATTTCTAGGTAACATACATGAATTTCATGCAAAAATTCAAAAAATTCCAATCTTTGGCAAAATGGGTTAATATTTAGTCATAAAAGACAATATCTGTATTTTAGTGAAGGAGGCAAGGTCTCTGTTAAAGTTTAGGTCTGGAATGTCCCCCCAAAGCCTTGTGTATTCAGCAGTGGGGCTTTAGAAAGGTGACTAGATCATGGGGGCACTCTGACAGAGTATGTCATTGAGAGACGGGGTCTGGTAGAAAGCAGGGGTCACCAGGGGTATGACCCTGAAGGGAATTATCTCCCTCCATAGCTCTTCCTTTCCCTCTCTGCTGTCTAGCCTCTGTGATACAAGCAGCTTTCCTCATATTGTAGCTCCATGATGAGGTTTCTGCCTTGGAACCAGCTGACCATGGAGTAAAACTTCTGAAACCGTGAGTCAAAATAAACCTCTTCACCTTTAAGTCATGGGTATTGGGTATTTTGTCCCAGTAATAAGGAAAGTGATTAAGACAATCTCCATGCACAAGACTGTGAGAAAACTATAACAGAGTATGAATAAATGCAAAATTAGTGAGTAGAAACAAAAATGTTCTGTAAATTTAGAAAAAACTGACTAATCTGAGCTGTATTCTCTAGGAAAGATCTTAAGAAAAGAAGCTTCTGGTTAAATGTAGTAAATTAAACACATTCACTCCTTAACATTGCCTTTAAAAAGTAAAGAGAATTTTTAAAGGCAAAAAAATGATAAAAGGAAGAGAAGAGATGTATTTTAGTCTGTTTCTGCTACTATAACAAAATACCTTAGATTGTATAACTGATTGACAACATAAATTTATCTCTCATAATTCTGGAGGCTGGGAAGTCTATGAAATGGTTTGTGTCTAGATGTTCCCCCAAAACCTCATGTACTTTTAGATGGGGCTTTTGCAGAAGGAGATGAATATAAAGTTTGTGACTGATTCGTGGTTCAGTGCTGGGATTAAGGGTGCTGGGACTAAGGGTGGGTGGATGCTGGATTGGTCCACTGATTGGATGGACACTGCCCTAATCCCCGAAGTCTGGATAAAATAAAAGGGGCAGAAAGAGGTTTGTTTTCCCCTTTTGCTCTTGCTATGTTTGCTGTCTCCCATCACCCCAGCTGCCAAGAACTGCTGCACCTCTGCCATGTGCCACCCTGCCTTGGAGCTAGCCAATTATGGACTGAAACCTCCACATCTGTGTGAGCTAAATAAATGTTTTTGCCTTTAACTTTGGGCATTGGGTATTTCATCTCAGCAATGAGAGAAAAGTAACTAAGACAGTCTGTAATCCAGATACCAGCAAATTCAAAGCTTGAAGGGGGCTTTCTCTGTGCTTCATAGATGCGCACCTTCTTACTGCTTTCTCAACATCGCAGGAGTGGCAAAGGAGCTCCCTTGAGACCCTTCTATAAGAGTGCAAACCCCACTCAAGAGGTTGGAGCCTTCATGACTTAATTACGTACTCCCCAAAGGTCCCACCTCTTAATATGGGATGTTCAGTCCCAACATTTGAATATGGGGAAGACACTAACGTTCAGACCATCGCAAGACATCGCAACATACTTTTTATATAACTAATACTTGCTGTCGCAGGTATTTCAACTAGTTAGAGTTGAAATGTGAACCAGAAGTGGAGACACCCAGAAACAAGTTAATTTACTTTGCAGGACCATTGCTTTCAAAAATATATTCAGGGAGTTGGAGGTTCTGAGGATTTTTAAAACACTTGGTGGAGCAGATGTAGTTGAAAGCAGGTTGTTTTCAACTGGTTGGTTGTTGACCTAAGTAGCAGCCTGACCCCTTCCTCATTGCAGATCACGTGTGACTCTCTCTGCTAACCCAGCTGCTGTTCAGAGCTCTTGAGCCAAAGCACAGCAACCACACCTGAGGTCAGAGGCGGCAATTGTGATAATAGTGCTATTATGTGAAAATCTTTATATCAAATCAACACTTCACATTCTTCTTGTGTCCAAGCCCACTAGATCTTTATGTGTGTTTGAAAATCAATAGATAAATGATTCCTTCAAAAACAAGACACCATTTAATAAAAAAGACCTAAAGATATTGACAGTCAGTGTGAATAGCCTACCAACAGAGCTTCTAGTCATCTTTGAAAGACTTTACTCTTAAATAGAAAAATTCAACCCAAAATCACACATATTTATGGATAGTTTCTAACACAAAAGAAAGATAATCAAATGGAGACTTGAAAAAACAATAGAAAGTGCAGGGAGCTAGAAAAAAATCATGTAATTAATATCATCAGACAACCTTAGAAAAGATTTCACATTTGTATGCCTTAAGCGAGATGCTGGCGAAAAAAAAAAAGAACACTAAGAAAGAAAGAAGAGATAAAATAAAATGATAGGAGATATTTTTGAAGTCCAATAGTATGATTGGAAGGCAAAGTGGAAACAACATCCTAGAAAACAGAACAGAATTAAATGAGGCAGAAAATGAGAAAAATGAAACTTGAAGTTAGTTTCAAAGGTCAACCATCCAAATAAAAGAAGTTACAGAAGAGAAGAGGAGAGAAATGATGACAGGAATAAAAAATGATCAAAAGAATAAATATTCCAGACTGTAAGTATACATCAAATTCTAACAGAATAAATGAAAAAAATACATTGTGAAATTTCAAGAAAATTAGACAACAAGCATCTTTAAAAGCTTCCAAAGTTAACAAGGGAAAGGGCAGAATAAGAATTAGAAATTTAAATGACACTTGATTTTCCTACAGTATGGAATTTAAAATGAAATTGAACAATGTTTTTAAATTCCGCATAAAAATGGTTTCCAGTTTGAAATTATAGACCCATGGAAAAATAAGATGATAAGTAAGGTCTCAAAAAATTGACCTCCTTTACACTTTAGTAAGGAAGCTGCTCTATTATGTAGCTTCTAGGCAAAACAAAGGAGCAAACCAAAAAGAAAGGCATAGAATCCAATTCAGGGAGAAGCATATGGAATTGCCAGAATAATGATGAAGACACAGTTATCTAAGGGTAATCACAGTGCAGCTACCTAAAGGGTGACCAGTTGACTGGAACCAAATTACAATTCCTTTTAGGAACACTTTTTCCAAGAAAAAAAATTATATATCTTCAGGCATATTGGAAGATTTTTCCTTCTCTTGGAATGTTTATAGAGATTCATACAAAATTGAAAGTAATAATTATTAACTCAAGGAAAAACAAGGTATCATACAAGTATGAAAATACTATCACAGACTTTCATGGCCCAACTCAAGTAACATTTTATTGGCTTAGAAAATTAGACACTGGTGAACAAGAATATATAATATGCATCTATTGGGAGAATAGGAGAAGGCGAAGTGTGGGATGTGGTGATGACGGTTCTGGGGAAAGAGTGTGGTACAACTCTTAATTTTTAAAGTCTGAGGCCAATAATATTCCAAACTTAAATCAAATAAAGAATAACAGAATAAGCAAGCCACTGAGAGATAGAGAATCGGGGCTGGGGATTTAGCTCAGTGGCACAGCACCTGCCTGGCAAGTGCAAGGTTTTGAGTTCGATTCCCGGTACCAGAAAAAAAAACAAAAAAAAAGAGAGATAGAGAATCAAGTATCCAAAAAACTAAATAATCATACTTATATCTAGATAACCAATTAAATATATTTCTATTAAAATTATACATTATAACAAATTAAATATAATAGTATTTTTTGAAAGCTTAGTGAGCCAGATATGATGGCACATGCCTATAATCCCACCACTTGGGAGGCTGAGGCGGGAGAATTGCCATGAGTATGAGGCCAGCCTGGACTAAACAGTAAGATCAAGGCCAGCCTGAACTACCTACCAAGCCCTTGCCTTTAAAAAAGAAACAAAAAAAGAAAAAAACAAAGAACAAAAAAAACAGTTTAGGGGGAAATGGAACAAGCTGGAATCTGGCTATGTGAAAACAAGGTAATTCTTCTGCTCAATTCAGTTGAGCACAGAGCTCACAGTCCTGGAGAAGAGACGTCCCGGTTTTTAATGGCTGAATGACAGAGCACAGAGAGGTCTATTTGCTGAGCTTTAAAGAAGAAATTGGATTTCAGAAGGTGGGCAGGGAAAAGAGGAAAAAGCAATTTTGTAAGAGAAGAACACCACGAAAGAAGGAACGCTCAGCAGTAAGCATGGCAAGTGGCCAGACCAAAGAAGCTGAGCCTGGCTAGAGGAGGACTAAATAGACGAAGAACAGAGGTGGGAAGTGGAGCCAGGTCTCAGTTTGAGAAGTTCGCCGACTCTGTATTTGTCAGCCAACATCCAAGCTGTGGTTCCTGTAGAGGCTGATCTGTCTGAACCATACGCCCATGAGAAATTTAATCATGAAGCTTCTGAAATGCGACTTTTAAAGACCCCCTCCCTCACTTTCCATCACCTTTACATTTTCCTGATCTCCCTGCTGCCAAGTTATTATCTGTGCCAGTTAATCTTGATTATCATCTCACTGGATTAAGAGACTCCTGGAGATGTGGTTGGATTGTAAGGGAGCTAACCTCATCGATGAATTCAGAGTGGAATGGGCTATTAGGTGGTGTGGCCTACTTGAAGGAAATGCTATGACCTTGAGGACTAGTATATCTGGCCCCTTTCTGCCTGTACTTTCTCCTTGTACTATGCTTTTCAGCAGCCATAAAGTAAGCACCTTTTCTGCACTCTGCCCTTCTGTATGATGTTCCAGCCTTGGAGCCAACCAATTGTGGACTAAACTTGCTAAAACCGTGAGCTAAAATAATCTCTTCCTTTAAGTTGTGTAGGTCAGGCATTTTGTCCTAGCAACAAAACAAAACAACCTAGACCAATATACTAATCTACCTCTCCTCTTACTCTGGGGAACTGACAAGAACTGTAAAGACCTCATATTGTTCATGTGCACAGGTGACCCTACTATAGTCAATAATAGTATATATGACCTTAGCAAGAAAAGCCAAACTTATATTTATCAATCTCAATTTGGAAGCTGAATCTAGAAATCCTTGGGTGAAGGTTGGGCACTCATTCCCACAGAGAAACAAACAGTTGGAGCAACAAATGGTTGCTACTCCTTTAAAATGGGAAGGAGGGGCTGGGGATTTAGCTCAGCAGCACAGCGCCTGCCTGGCAAGCACAAGGTCATGAGTTCGATTCCCAGTACTGGGGAAAAAAAAAAAAAAAAAGGGAAGGAGTTCTATTTAGTTTACTACAGTCCCTACCACTCTGTATTGTTCCTAATACTGAGTCTGTCAATTATCATTTATTATGATGCTTGTAGTTTTATTTTATTCTCAGAAGGAAAATTTTTACAAGGAGTTAGTTTAACCCATTAATTGTTATTGTTGGAACCATGATGGCTTTTGAATATGCCAGTCCAGCTCTATGACTTGTGAAGTTCCATCATAAATTTCCTGTGTTGCAAATAAGGGCACTCATTAGGTTAGTGTGTCACAGAATTTGGGGCACATGGTTAAACTGAGTTCTCTTGTCCTTTCAGTATGGAGATAGATTAACTCTTTTGTGAGGCATGGACATACAGAGTTTAACAAGTAGCCAAGTATGATAGATATTGTAGATGTCCTACCAACATTCCCTAGGTATTTTAAGTATTGGTCATTTATGTCCCATGGCTGCCTTGTCCACAGAAAATTGCCTTTAGTATATATGAAAGAGTTAGTTTTCCTACCTCAGACCACCCAGTGACTAACTGGTACAAAGTAAAAAACCTTCACCTTATATCAGATGAAGGCAATTCAGGGTGAGATTTACAATCCAGGCTTCTCCCTCCTAAATCAGTTAAGTAATAAATTTGACCTGAAAACAGATCCTTTATTTCTTCTTTTTCTCCTTTTCCTTTATACGTATTTTTCTTAAAGCACACCTATTGAATCTCTATCTCAAATCCTGTTTCCAAGGGACCTGAGAGAATTGCAGTTAGCAGTGTTTCTAGGAAGCAGTTCTAGAGGTGGAGTGCTGACATTGGATTACACATCAGCAGGACCACATCACAGGTGGTAGAACATTGACAGTCCCTTACTTAATGTTATAACAATAGTGTTAAAACTTTCACAAAGGGAATAATATCAGCAAGAAGACAGGTTAGAAAGCTATAGGCTTTCCTTCTCTCATGGAAACATCAAGGTAACAGTATATGGACCAGAATACCTCTATGAGAACTCTGAGACTGAGAAGCTATAGCAACCAGGCCAATATCAAACTAAGACAGAGTTTCAGCCAAAGCAGTAGAAAAATCCACAGTATTTGCACATAATAGCTGTGCCCCTACACAATAAAGGGTATACTACTGGGAAAAAATTTCCTATGCCAGGGCTTCTATCTCAGGACAGGAAAGCGTAGACCACGTGTTTAACAATTTGGCTTGAATGGAGGCTGCTAGAGGGACTAATTTCTGTCTGGCCCAACTCAGAGAACTTAGTGACCAGAAGAATTTGGAAATTATTGACAAGAGGCAAACACCACTGAATGAACATTAGACCTACAGTTCCACAGGTAGACACAAGGAAAGAGTTCCTCCTAAAACCTTAGATAAATTAATTAGTGAAGGGCTTCCCCTGTGTGAAATTGGTATGCAAATACTTGGAGCAGAGGTTTTTCAAATGTCACATCCCAGCAAAAGATTTTAAGGTACGTAAAGAAACAGAGAATCATCACCAAATTGACCAAAATGAAATCCTAGAAATGGACCCCTAATGAAGGGAAAGTTCATGAGGTACCTGACAGAAAATTTTAAATAACTTTACTAAAAACTCTCAGTGAGATAAAAATTAACAGACAACTAAACAAAGTCAGGAAAATGATGAATAAGATTAGAATATCAACAGGAATATATGAGCTATTAAAACAAAACAAAGTAAAATTCTGGAGTTAAAAAATAGAAAAAACAGAAGGGCTTTAACAGCATAATTAAGCAAAAGAAAGAATTAGTGAATTTAAAAGGAGGTCATTTGAAGTTGAATCAGAGAAGAAATCAGATTGAAGAAAAGTGAAGAGAATGTAAAAGACTTGTATGGGACATCGTCAAGCAGGCCAATTTATGTATTATAGGAGTGCCAGAGAGCAAAGAAGTTATTTGAAAAAATAAGGACTAGAAGTTTCCTAAATTTGATGAACAAAATGGATACAAATGTGAGAAGTGCCACAGGCAAAGACTTCCTGAATAGAACTCCAATAGCACAACAAATAATACCAAGGATCAACAAATCAAATTGATCAAATTAAAAAGTTTCTGTACAACAACAGAAACAGTCAGTAGTGCAGAGACAATCTATACAATGAGAGAATTTTTGTTAGTCACTTTTCTAATGAAGAACTAATATCTAGAATATATAAAGAAACTTAAAAAAATTAACCCCAAATCAAGTGACCCAACCAAGAAATGAGCTGAATAGACACCTCTCAAAAGAACTATAAATGGCCCATAAATATATGGAAACATGTATTAGAGAAGTACAAATCAAAACAACTCTAGCCACTAGAGAAGTACAAATCAAAACAACTCTAAGATTTCATATCACCCCAGTCACCTGTCATCAAGAGTGCCTGTGAGGGCCAGGGATATAGCTCAGCGGCACAAGCGACTTCCTGGCAAGCACAAGGTCCTGAGTTCGATTCCCAGTACCCCCCCAAAAAAAGAGTGCATGTGCACGCGCACACACATACACACACACACACACACACACACATATTAAATGCTGATGAGGATTCAGGGGAAAAAGGGAATCCTATATTGTTGGTGGGAACTAGTTCAACCATTATGGAAATCAATATGAGGATTGCTCAAAAAACTAAAACTAGAACTACTATTTGATCCAAATATACCTTTCCTAGGTAGATTCCTGAAAGAGTTGAAGACATCCTACTCTAGTGATACATGCATACTAATATTTATAGCAGTATAATTCACAGCATCTAAGTTCTGACAGTATAGATATCTGTTGACAAATGGATAAATATATATATATAATACATATATATGTATTATATATATATAATTTCAGCCAGGAAAAAGAAATGAAATCATGTCAGATGCAGAGAGTTAAATATCACATGTTTTCTCTTATATGAGAAACTTAAAACATAAATAAATGAATAAAATAGAGATGACAGGAAACTAGAAGGTAGACTCTTGAATACGGGGAAGGAGGTCAGGGGAGAGGGTTAAAAGGGTTGAAAATGATCAAAACATGTTTTATGTATGCACCAGTTCTCCAAAATGAATAGCGCTATTCTGTATTGCAAACATGTACTGATAAAATCAAGAATATCACTGATCAGGATAGATTGAGAGAATTAAACAAAGACATATCATAATAAATCTATCTAAAGTAAAAAAGAATCTTGAAAGAAGCAAGAGAATTCTGGATTCCTCAGCAGAAAGTTTGTAGGCTAGAAGACAGTGTGATAGGATGATATAGTCAAGGTGTGGGAAAAAAAAGTTGTCAACAAAGAATACTGTGTACAATAAAAATGTCCTTCAAAAATGATGGAGAAATTAAGACTTTCTCAGATAAAAGCTGCAATTCATTACCATATTTATAGACCATATCTATAAGAAATGCTAATGGAATTCTTCTAGTTCAAATGCAAGGCACTAGACAGCAACATGAAGCCAAACAAAAAGGTGAGGTTCTCTGATAAAGGTAAATATATGGACAAATGTACTAACTTGGTAATACTAGAAATTTAATTAAACAGCATATTAAAAGGATTAAACACTATATGAAGCAGGATTTATTCATAGAATGCACAGATAGTTCAACATGAAAATCATTGTAATACAGCACATTAACAGAAAGACAAAATCCATATGATCATTTTAATTGATGCAGAAAAATCACTTGACAAGATATAGCACCCTCTCAAGATTAAAAACAAAAGCACTTATTGAACTAAGAATAGAATAAAATTACCTCAAGCTAATAAAAATGACCTGTGGAAAGACCAGAAGTAGTATCATACTCAATGGTGAAATGCTGAAAACCTTTCCTCTAATGTCAGGAGGAACAATGAAAGAATTTCCACTCCTGCCGCTCCTATTCAGCATATTTGGAACTCTAGCCATAAAAATCAGGCAAGAGAAAGAAATAAAAGGCCTTCAAACTAGATAAAATTAAATTATCACTAATCATAGAAAGCATGATCTTATGTGTAGAAAATACTAGAGATTACCCACACACTTACATATACACAATTAAAATAACCACATTGAGCAAAGTTGTAGGATATAAAATCAAAATGCAAAAGTTAGCTGTGTTGGTGAGATGAATCCAAAAAAAGAATGTGCTTCATTACTTTAAATAGCAGCACTAAGTCTCATAGCTTCTGAATTGTCCCTCTTTGGAGTTTGCAAATACTTCCAACCTAGTCATTCAAAGGTCAAGAGTATAACCTTATATGCCCTTGCTGACATCTTCATCTATTGCAGAATGTATAGTTATCTGCTTTAGACTATAAATTATAAAAAATTAAAATATAAGATCTTATCCATGTAAAAAAAAACAAAAGTTAGCTGTGCTTTAATATACTAAAAATGAATAATGAAAAGAAAATTAAGAAATAGTTCTGTTTATAACAGTATCACTTAACATAATGTCCTCTAATACCATTTATGTTGCTGTAAATGGCACAATTTCCTCTTTCTGTGGCTGAATATAAGAATAAAATTAATAGGAACAAGCCTAACCAGGGAGGTAAAAGACTTGTAGAGTGAAAAGTAAAAAATATTGCTTAAAAAAATTAAATAAGCCAGGCATTGTGGTGCACACCTGTAATCCCAGCACTCACAAGGCTGAGGCTGAAGGATCACTGCCAGATTTGAGGTCAGCCTGGGTTACATAGTGAGTTCAAGACTAGCCTAAACTACATAGTGAGACCCTGTCTCAAAAAAATTCTGGAGATCTGTTTCACAACCATGTAAGTATATTAAATACTACTAAACTATGCATTTTAAAAAGCTTAAAATGGTAAATTGGGAAAAAACTCTGGGTACTTGCCAAAACCCATAGAACTGCTATGCCATAAGTGAACCTTAATGTAAACTATGGAGTATAGTTAGTAATAACTTATCAATATTAGTTCACTAATTATCACAAATGTCCATACAAAATAATGGGGAAACTATAGGCCTGAGGTGGGGCAAACACAGAATAGATAGGTATACAGAAGTCAGTGTACTATATGCTCAATTATTCTTTAAATGTAGAACTGTACAAAATAAAGTATATTAACTACTACCAAAATAAAATGAAAACCACTTAACTTATAGTTAACTGGGATTGGTAAGTATATTAGTCACTTCCCAGTTGTTAGGACAAAATATACCTGACACCTATAATTTAAAGCAGGAGACTCTTATTCTGGGTCATTGTTTCAAAGGGTTCAGTCCATGTTTAAGTCCATGGCTCCAAGGAAGAAACAACATGGTAAAAAGGCATAGCGCAGGAATGCGATTCAACCTATGGTCACTAGGAAGCAGAAAGAGATGGGAAGACAAGAATGCAGCTTTCCATGTCACACCCCCCAGTGACCCACCTTCTGACCAGGCTCCACTTCCTGACACAGTCAGCTGTAAGCTTATGAATGGATTAATCCACAGGTAATTATAGCACCCACCATGACACAATCACCTTCCAAAAGTTTAAACTCTGAATACCTGAGGCTTTTGGTGGACATTTCAGGTCAAGACCACAACAGCAGGAATATAAATTGAAAAGATGCACTAGCTTGTGCAATTATTCAAATGTGAGACAGACATGGAGGGATGAAATTGCTTATGGTAAGCACTGTGGAGTTGGTAGCTGCTGTCACTCCTTTAAAAGAGTAGACATGATAAGTTCAGTTAATCAGTCATCAAAGTGCAAAAGCACTTCATCTTCATCTTCCCACTATAATTAAAGAAACTCTCATTTATTATAGCCAGAGGGCTGATCACATTGAAGATGAAATCACAAATTAATTTTAATACCATCAAAATCCCAGCTGATAAATTCTTCATGCTGGCAAGTCTTCTTTTCTGAACCTAAGGCCCTCATAGGGAAGCAGTAGGATAGGACTGTTTGAGCAGACATACCTCACTGAACCTTCAAGTTACCCTGAGTCCATTGAGTCCATAAAAGTTACCCCTCTACTCTTCAGTAGAGGCAGATACCTTATAGCAGGAGTTCCTAATACCTGGGCCACAGACCGGTGCTGAACTGGGCTATACAGAGGGTGAGTAAGTGAAGCTTCATCTGTATGTACAGCCACTCCCTCTTGCTTGCATTACTGCCTGAGTTGTGCCTCCTGTCTGATAAGCAGTGGCACTAGATTCTCATAGGAGCACGAGTCCTACTTTGAACTGCACATGCAAGGGATATAGGTTGCACACTCCTTATGAAAATGTAATATCTGATAATCTGAGGGGAAGCTGAGATGGTGATGTCAGTGCCAGTCATAGCTGCAAATACAGGTTAACATTAGCAATCCAGGTTGATGCATCTATCAGTGTTAATAAGAAAGCAACAATGTTCATTTTTGTTGTTGTGCAATATCTTTTCCAGGAGGATATGCATGAGAACATGTTATGGGCATTTATGTTGCAAAGCAACACCACAGCTACAGAACTACTCAAGTCTTTGAATGATTACATATCAGGAAAACTAAGTATGTCACTTTCTATCAGTCAGTATATGTACAGGATATAGCAGCTAACATGACTGGACAACTTTCTGGTTTTACTACTTGGGTCAAAGAGGCCACTTCTGAATGCGAGTGTATAGGCTGGCATCCATATAGAAACGCTGGCTAGCTGAAAAATATCACCTGAATTTAATGTTTTATAAGAAGTGATTTGAACTATCAACCACATTCAAATATATGTCCTTAACTCATACCTCACAGCTCTGTGAGGAGATGGACTTGGAATACACGTCTTCTCTTATACACAGAAGCAATATGTCTTTTCAAATGTAGATTACTGGCCAGAGTTTTTGAGTTACAAGAGCCACTCTGGAGATTTCTTTTACAAAAACAGGCACCACTGGCAGCACATTTCAGTAACACAGAATGAGTCACAAAACTTGTTTACTCGTGTGACATATTCAACCTGCTCAGCAAACTCAATCTGTCACTTCCGGGGAGAAGGGCAACTGAATTCAAGTTGGCAGATAAAGTGTTTGCACTCAGAGCTAAACTGGAATTATGGGGCTGAAGAGTGAACATCGGGATTTTTAACATGTTTCAAACATTAGCAGGGATTTTGAAAGAAATTGAATCAGGGCCTTCCTTCACCCAGCTGGTGCATGATCACCTATCTGAGCTATCAAAAGAGTTTGAGCGGGGCTGGGGATTTAGCTCATCGGCAAAGCGCCTGCCTGGCAAGCGCAAGGTCATGAGTTCGGTTCCCGGTACCGGAAAAAAAAACAAAACAAAACAAAACAAAAAAAAGAGTTTGAGCATTACTTCCCAACCACAAAAGACATCTGAATGGGAAAGGAATGAATCCACAACCCATCTGTGAATGAGCACAATAAATTAACTTTGTGCTAAAAGAGGATCAACTGCTTGAAATCACAAATGATGGCCTTAAAAATATGTTTGAGGCAATTTTAAGTCTCCATATGTTCTGGATTAAAGTCAATGTAGAATATCCTGAGATTGTCACAGAAAGTACTGGAAAGGCCTACCTCTATTTCCAACATTCTACTTTTATGAAGTGGGGTTTTCTGTACTGACCAAAAAAAAAAAAAATTATGGAGAAGATTGGGCTTAAATGCCACACTTGAGGTGTCACTGATTCACATCATCCCCAGGGGGCAATGTTTAGTTGCAAAACACAAGCCCAGGGCCTCCACTGATTCTGCATTGTGATGAGTTGCATGATTATTTCATTATACACTACAATGAAATAATAACAAAATACACAATAAATGCAGTGTACTTGAATAATCATGAAACCATCCTGTCTGTCTTTCCCCAGTCCATGGAAGAATTGCTTTCTACAGAATGGGTGAATGCCAAAACGTTGGGGACTTCTGCCTTATAAGACAGTGCTTGCCCTCCTCAGCATTTAATCCTAAACCCACCTTGCTCTTGGACCAAGAACTAGGATCAAAACTCTGCATGGGGGCTGGGGATTTAGCTCAGCGGCAAAAGCGCCTGCCTGGCAAGTGCAAGGTCATGAGTTAGGTTCCCGGTACCGGAGAAAAACCAAAAAAAAAAAACTCTGCATGGCCCAACTGGAGAAGTTCAGGCCTGCTAAGGGATGAGAAGGATTATACACTAAAAGCTCTGCTGGAGCTGGCAAAGGTGTGCCAAAAGACAGGGGAGACGTTGCCTGCACAAGAATTTTGAGGGTACTGGATAAAGGGAAACGGAGTACAAAGCTGGAGAAGGAGAAGTTATCTATCTGTATGCCTTGAAATTTTCCAAGGGCTTTTCCTAGTCCACTATTGGAATGGTTCTTGGAATCCTAGGAAGCTTGATGGCTCATATTAAGTAAAGAAGAGATATTAGAACTACTGTGGTAAACTATGGAGGGAGGCTTCAAGGGCACAGAGAAATATGCTTGCAAAAATGGATTTATTATCATGTTTGTACCGGAAAACCCACTGAATAGATTTTTTGGAAGAGCCCAGAGGTCACTCTGGCTATTAGGGTAATATGCAGTCTGCTGGTGAAGGGCTTTTCATGGTATCACAGAAAAACGTGGAAATTGCTGTCTTTTGTAAAATGTCCTCCACAGGTAGAGGGTGCTGTTTCAGTAGTGACTTCATTATTAGCTATGAGGATCATAGAGGTGCAAAATAGCAAAAATCTGGTATCAGCACTTAGTTGCCAGAAGCTAAGTGGTCATAATTACTAATGGGGAGCAAAGTCAGAATGGTAGCCAAGCTTGGCTGACCTGCAGGAATGTACAGAACACAGTGTTCTTAGAGACAAAATAAATAGTCAAGAGGGTGTTGATTAATACTATTAAAGGAGATCAAGAATGTATTATAAGCAGAAAATTGAGGTCAGCTGCCTCAACAAAAATCCATGATCTTCCAATTTGCAAACCTATGTTTTCAGATCCAGAATTCACTCACTGAAAGAGAAAACATAAATTTGAAACAATATGAACATTAAAATAGTAGTAAAGGATTACAACATAATAAAAATCCATAGGGGCCACACTGATATAAATAAAGGAGGAAAAAAAGTTCTGTCTTGCAGTAGAAAGCCAGCTAGTAAATATGGAGTGAACAGTGAAGTTAGATATAAGTTTTTAATAAGCATCTTCCCCAGCACTGCAAATACATATCACTGGTTCAGTCAAGAATAATCAATTGTTAATCCAGTAATGAAAGTTTGATAAGAAATAGAATATAGCATTTCCACAATTGCAGGTACCACCCTCAGAGAACATTTATTTATTGCAGAGTATATTAATATTAGACTGTACTAAAACTAATTTTAAAGTAAAAGAGACTGACAAGTATAATCTTAGCCAAATTATCATACTTAAACATTGTCACTGATGGGACCAATGTATACTAAGTGCCTCTTACTATAATTCACTGAGAAGGATACAGCATTGCTTTGATGGTAATTCTGTCAAAAATGTATTTCCTGAATCTGATTGGAAGGTAAACAAACTGTGGGACATGTTATAAAAGAGCTCATCTGTACTTTTCAAGAGTGTCAATTTCATGAAATACAAGAACAGACTCAAGAATTTCTGTAGGTTAGTAGAACAAAGAGAGACATGATAACTGAATGTAATCCATGATTTTGGATGTTCTTTTGCTATAAAGGATTTTTAGGACAATCAGTAAAATCTGAATAAGGTCTCTAGACCAGATAATAGTATTATATCAATTTTAGTTTTATGACTTGATCATTATAGTGTAAATATTTAAGAGAATTCTATGGTTTAGAAAATATACATTGAAAAGTTTAGAAATAAAGGGGAATCACATTTGAAGTTTAGTCTCAGACTTCAGAAAAAAATGGGTGATATATACACATTTGTCTATAACTAAGAAAAGGATACAGCAAGCATAGTAAAATGTTAGCATTTGGGGATCCAAATGAGAAGTACCCAGGAAATTTTTGTACTATTTTTGAAACTTTTCTGTAGCTTGAAATTATAAAAATTTAGGGGGTAACCCACCTGGGCTCCCCTTCTGTCCCTCTCTTGGACAGAAGCTTTCTTTTCTTTCCTCAATAAACATATTCTGCTCTTAACCTCCGTTGCTCCTAAAATTCATTCTTCGATTTTAGAGAACACGAACTCATCCCAGATATCATTCAGGTTAGGAGTTTTTATTTTCTTGTATCATTTTGGGGTTCCCCACCAAGATCCTTGGATGGAGGTAAGAGTTTGGTTTTGTTTCATAGACTCTGGACTGGGATGTATTTAGATAACAAATTTTTATGCTTCAAATTTTGTTATTCTTTTGCCTCTTGCTTATAATTGCTTGGGACTCATTTAGGTATCAAATTGTTATTAGTACAGGACCTTAGATTGATAAATGAAGCAGTAGTGCCAATTCACCCAATGGTACCTATGCCATATGCACTCCTTTCTCAAATTCTAGAAGATGCCAGTTGTTTTTCAGTGTTCCCCATTTGATCCCAATTTAATCAATTTTACCTGAACAATTCTTATTGGCTGACCATAGTTCTGTCCATTTCTCCCCTACCTTGGACCCACCTCACCTCATGGTTTTGCTCTATAAAAGTCCCTAGAAAAGACAAAGTCTTGGGGTAACCCACTTGGGCCCCCCTTCTGTCCCTCTCTTGTACAGAGCTTTCTTTTCTTTCCCCCAATAAATATATTCTGCTCTTAAAAAAAATTATAAAAATTTAAAGTATATGTCAAAATAAGAATAGAGGTAAGGAAGCCTCAATACCACAATAAGTTCATTAACACTTTCTGAAAGGTGTAAGTTCCTTACCCTGAAACTTATTTTTCCAGAGTAAATACTCAGATAATCATATATTGAGGGAACCAAGTTCTTTAAAGGAATGTTCTGAAGAAGGTCCCAAATAATACTAATACCCAGAAAACCAAAATATCATCCAGAACTCCCATTAGAGCACAAGTACTTGGGACAGGTAATAAATGGATTCCTAACCCAATCATACCCATATCACAGTAGTCCATGGATGAATCTAGTGGTCCTTTCTCTAGTTCCTCATATGTAAATGGAATGGACATACTAATTTGCAAAACTGTCACATTGGACATTATTAGTTCCTTTATTAGTAAAAGAATTATCATAGGAATAATCAAGTGGAAGCCCTTAAAATTACCCTACCTTTAACCAAAATAGTACATTAATCAATATTTCTTCCCAGGGCACAATGAGACAGATTAGGGCCTCTTTCAGATTTCAGTGATAAAGAAGTAATAGCCCATATGTTCTATGCACATTCTTAGGTAATTCATTTGTATGCCCCTCACAAATACTTGAGGAAACATAGCAGAAAGTAGTGGAGTAACACACACTTAATCAAGTAATATCCCTGATTATAGTTATTGTGGCAGATGTAATAGTTTTGCTAGAGAATAATAATACAGGTTCTAGAATGTGATGTGTAGATATTTATATGGCTAGTGCATTCTTCTTCCAATCCTACCAGGAAGAATAATCAGAAACAGGTCTCATTTACATGTGATGGAAAATGTACAGTTACATTACCCTGATCGCTTACTTAGAAGTCCCTGCTATGATTTGGTTATGATTTGAGTATATTTCCCAAGGGTTCATGTATTGGAAACTTCATCATTTAATGTGTCAGTGCTGACAGGAGGTAGAATCTTTAAGAAGTGGGACCTAATGGAAAGTTCTTAGATCATTGGAGAAGCTGCTCACGGAAGAGTCACTGGGCCAAAATACCCAACACCCACAACTTAAAGGAGGTGAGGTTTGTTTTGCCTCATAGTTTTTAGTGGGTTCAGTCCATGGCTGGCTGGTTCCAAGGCAGCAATGACATTGTTGAAGACATGGCA
>NW_004955409.1:26990652-26991408 GCF_000276665.1 Chinchilla lanigera | reverse complement strand
CATGAGTTCGGTTCCCGGTACCGGAAAAAAAAACAAAACAAAACAAAACAAAAAAAAGAGTTTGAGCATTACTTCCCAACCACAAAAGACATCTGAATGGGAAAGGAATGAATCCACAACCCATCTGTGAATAAGCACAATAAATTAACTTTGTGCTAAAAGAGGATCAACTGCTTGAAATCACAAATGATGGCCTTAAAAATATGTTTGAGGCAATTTTAAGTCTCCATATGTTCTGGATTAAAGTCAATGTAGAATATCCTGAGATTGTCACAGAAAGTACTGGAAAGGCCTACCTCTATTTCCAACATTCTACTTTTATGAAGTGGGGTTTTCTGTACTGACCAAAAAAAAAAAAAAATTATGGAGTAGATTGGGCTTAAATGCCACACTTGAGGTGTCACTGATTCACATCATCCCCAGGGGGCAATGTTTAGTTGCAAAACACAAGCCCAGGGCCTCCACTGATTCTGCATTGTGATGAGTTGCATGATTATTTCATTATACACTACAATGAAATAATAACAAAATACACAATAAATGCAGTGTACTTGAATCATCATGAAACCATCCTGTCTGTCTTTCCCCAGTCCATGGAAGAATTGCTTTCTACAGAATGGGTGAATGCCAAAACGTTGGGGACTTCTGCCTTATAAGACAGTGCTTGCCCTCCTCAGCATTTAATCCTAAACCCACCTTGCTCTTGGACCAAGAACTAGGATCAAAACTCTGCATGGGGGCTGGGGATTTAGCTCA
>NW_004955409.1:26898865-26986857 GCF_000276665.1 Chinchilla lanigera | reverse complement strand
GAGAGGAGAGGAGAGGAGAGGAGAGGGGAGGGGAGCAGAAGAGAGGAGGGGAGGAGTATAGAACACCTATTATTCATTCACTTTCCAAAAACCCACCTCTGAATGTATGAGACTTATGGGGAACATTTTAGACCTAAATGATGACAAGGTAGCTCTTCCAGAGCTCTAAGTCTTTCAAGGGTGAGTTATTCTAAGAGTGAGCCCAACCTCCTAATTATTTTCTGGCTTCCTGCATGGCAATGTGATTTCTCCTCCCATTCACTCTTTTTACCTACTATGAGGTCCTCATCAGAGGCATGTTGAGCTGAGATGGTGCCACACCTTTGAATCTTGTGAGCTTTCTAAAGTAAGCCTGCCCTAGATATTTTGTTATAGTAACATAAAACTTATATAACCCAAAAGCAACCTGAAACATCTGGATCTTTTACAGAAGTACATCATATTGATCTGTTATACTGTTGACATGTTAATCTGATCAGCTAAAGTAGAACTGGCAAGTATTCTCAATGCCTTTGTAAAATATATGGGCTCCAGGGGGTGGGAAATAAACTTTACAAAGATTCAGAGTCCTACTACCTGTAAATTTTTTTTTAATCTAATGCTCATGGGCATCCTAAAGCATAGTTTCCAAAGTAAAAGACATATTATACCTTGTACTTTCTATCATCAAGGAGGGAAAAATACAGTGCTTGATATAATCCTTTACATTTTGTGAATGGTATAGTTCATACTTAGGAATACTACTTTGACTGATTTGCCAGATAATTTAAAAATTTTGAATAAATCTCAGAATAAGGAAGAGATCAGAAGCAGGGTCCAACAACTCTCAGCTCTGCTAGCTGGCAGATTCAGTAATTTCAGAGGTAGAAAATGTGCTTAGTGAAGTTTCAGGAAAGCCCTAAGTGTAGGCACAGTACAGACCCTTAGTCCTGCATGTGGAGGGTAGATGGAGAATTATATACTATAAGATCACATATATGGTATACATTTTAACAACATGAAAGTTGTATATCTGACTTGAGCAAGTCCAGAGATCACAAATAAGATACAGGAACTAGTGGCCCAAATTCCCAGGACCTATTGTATCAATGCTTTCCCCCTACTTCATTTATGAAGCAGCTCCCTATAAAAATCTGCTGATTTGGATATGGCTTGAGTGTGGCTCCCAAAGATGTGTGTGCCAGAAATTTGTGCTGCAGTGTAGTGATGCTGAGAAGGAGTAGACTCTTTAGGAGGTGGCATCCAGTAACAAGAAGTAACTAATGGGAGGTAAGAGATATTATGTTATTAGGAAAACTTCGTCTGGGAGGGATAATGTAGTTCTCACAGGATGCATGTAGTTCTACAAGAACAAGTTGTTATAAAGAGTAAGCCTGGCTGGGTGTGGTGGCTCATGCCTGTAATCCCAGCACTTGGGAGGCTGAGGTGGGAGCATCGTTGCGAGTTCGAAGCCAACCTGGGCTACAAAGTGAGCTCAAGGCCAGCCTGAACTGCATAACAAGACCCTGTCTCAAAGAAAAAAAAAAGAAACTACCAAAAAGAGTAAGCCTGGCCCTTGAATTCCTGTGGCTTCTGTCTCACCATGTCCTCTCACTATTGCAGTGCTATCTGTCATGAGGCCCTCACCAAAGGCCAAATGGATTGGGCCACTGATCTTGGATTTGTAGATTCCAAAAGCATGAAGTAAACTTCTTTACAAAGTACCCATCTGCAGGTGTTTTGCTTTACCAACAGAAAACAGAATAAGATACCAGCTGACAAAGGAGAACAAAAACACAACTTTGATTCTTGAACCCAAACCCATCAGAGATGAAAAGGTGGGCCATCCCACCAGGCAGGCCACCAAGACTAGCAAAAAGTGATGGTGTGAGCTGAGAAGAATCCAGAAATAATGGTAAAGGATGGAGATAATGAGCATGAGTTGTGACTTCAGGGCCAGCTGCAACAGTGGGAGTATATTTTTCCCACTAACCTTCCTTTTGCATGTTTGCTCAGAAACTCTGACTCACTAGAATACTAGTTGGCAGGGTATGGTAGTAGAAGCTATACCTTAATAAGATGAATTTAATGCGAGAAGCAAAGGACCTGAATAGGGCGAACTGTAGTAGATGCTATTAGTATGTATCACTGGACTGTACAGCAAATTTTCTCAGCTATTCTGAGTGTTGTCTGATAACAGCTCACAAGCACCCTATTCAGTTTGCCCTCAACCAACAAGAACCATTTTCCCAGAAAGTTCCAACCCATACTTCTCACCTGTATTGACATTGCCAGAGACTGAGTGTAAGTTACAACAGGCAGTGAGTTTTATGTTCCAGATACCCCTGCTCCCACCTCTAGGGATGAGCTCCACTTTCCCTGAAACTCTGTTCCTTGCTTTGCCACTTTTCTTTTTGTATTCCACTCCATTTCTCTCTTACAGATTTTCCCCCTAAAATACACCTTTAATAAAAAATATGCTCCTGATTGCCTATCTCAGGATGTGCTTCTAGAGAAGCCAATCAAACACATCAAGTGATATGAATAGAATTAAAAATTTGAGAATATGTGGACGGAACGAAATTTTGCTACCAGTCTGACAGTCTTGCCAAATTGGCACATTAGTTGTTAAATAACATGAGTTCTTGATTTTTTCCTATTGTTATTTATGTATTTTGAATGGACTTAAAAACAAAAAAGCTGAGGATGATATTGGGCTTATGTGGCTTGCCAGAACTGTCATGCAGGTCACGTTCCCTTTTGTTTATCTGTGACGTGGTGGTGAGGAGTGGACTGGATAGTAGGGTACAGAGGGGAAGAACTCCCTCTGTCATCATCCTGTCCATCACATTCCCCCTTTGACCCTGAACTTTCAAAATATATGTGCATCTCCTTATTCTCAATAGGTTCTTATAATATTTCACAGGCAACATTTTCAAAATGGGCTGGGGCTAAGAGAAAGAAAGGACACTGATCAAAAGTCCATTACAGAGATGTGAAATGCTAAAGTGAATGGGAAGGATACATGGCAGATATATGTTAGGTGAACTTAACCCAGATGTCCTCAGGCCTCAGCCTCCTGTGGCTCAATTAATATCAAGAAAACATTATTACCTCAATTCTCCTGGGTCATTGCCTCCATGTACTAACACATATGTCTACTTCCACCTCCTTATCCCACTCATTCTTGGATTACCAAAAAGGGGCCTTGAATGTGCTCAGGGACAAATGTGATCATATTCTTCTGTACCTGCTTCCTCGATGTCTGCATCCTACATCCCACAGGAGGATGGACCGCAACACTGTTGCTCTGATGCTCCCAGAGCTGAATTCATCCAAGCAGAGAATAGAGAGGTGATTATCAGGAATGGGAAGAATGGAGAAAGACTGGTTAAAGGGTGTAAAGTTTCACTTAGGATCAATAAATTTGAGAGACCTGTTGTACAGCAACATGGTGACTCCAGTTAAAAATAAGGGTTTGTATGCTTGAAAACTGCTAAAGGATAGATGTTAAATGTTCTTATCACAGAGAAATGATAAGTTTGTGAGGTGATGATTATATTAATTGGCTTGATTTAGTCATTGTGGATACAATGATTATATCAAGCTACACATAGTATATTGTAAATATATATAGTACTTGGGATTGAACCAAGGGCCTTCACACTGAGCTGCAACCCCAGCCCTTTTTTTGAGACAGGATTTCTTTAAATTGCTAAATGGCCCAAGATGTACTTAAACTTGCAGTGTTCTTGCCCCAGCCTCATAGAGTACTGGGATTACAGACATGCAATACATATAATTTTTATTTTTCAATTATATCTTAGTAAAACAGAGAATAAATTTACAGTAGTTGATAATGCCAAATCATTTACCACTGTCTCACTCACTGAGTATTTTTTTAATGAATATATAGTATCTAATTCACTAGACTGTATATTTCTTCAGGGAAACTTAGGTTTTTTGGAAGAGGGGGTTGTTTTTCTATATTCTTTCCACAGTGCCAATAATGGCTCAAGGCATACGTGATTCGAGCCAGACTGAGGGCGTCATAGTTATACAGAGAACAGTGTCCACGTGGAAATGAATGCACAGGGCTGTGCAAGACAATGTCTGGCAGCAAATCAAGCCTTCCCTCTAGGGCAGCACCAACCTGCACTGTGACCTTCAAAGTCCTTCTATAGCAGGGGAAGGCATTCAAGGCAGGAGGTGCAACATCCGCCATTAAATGCAGGGGTGGTGCTCCCTTGATTTAGTAGCCTTAGAAGACCAGGCCATCCCGTTACTACTAATCATGTGGGCTGAGAAGCAAAGACAAGAATACTTCACTTTTGAAGATAAATCCCCACAGGAAAGCTGCTTTGCTCTCTGTAGGTAGAAACAGACAAAGAGTTGCAAGCAAACAGTCACATCCTCTAACACTTTTATCTCCTTGCTGCCTAGCAACATCCACAGATAGAGGGTGGAGAGGGAAATTCTCAGAGAAGCCCAAGAATACACGGCCCGTGCCACATGCACAATGTCATCTCCACTGAGTGTTATTAACACAACCTCTGCAAAGCTGCTGGCGGGGAGAGACAGAGAGAGAACAGCCCACCCCTGACCATGAGAGCTCAGGAGAGTGTTCATACCTGTTCGCATAGAGTCTGATTAGGGGTTGCTTCTATGGGCTTTAGGGGTTGATTTTGAGTGGGCTTCTCAGGATGTCAGCAGGAAGAGGAAAGTAGTTATATTAATTGAAGTCAAAGGAATATTATGATTTAAAAATAAGCAAGAGTGATCTTAATCACATCAGCTTCTGCAAGCTTTTCAGTCCAGTATTTCATTGTGACAGTCTCTACTCCTGCTGGTGCCAAGCCACTAGCAGGAAGCACATCTTACTCACCCCCTCATGGGCTCTGCCAGCTCTGCAGAGAGCATTCTAATCTTAAACAAAAATTTTATTCCTAGGGTCCTGAAGATTAGTGACATAAGAGAACGAAAAGATAATTGAATAGGAAATATCACCCTCAACAGAGATCAGAAGAATCCACTAACTACAAAATAAGATTAGAAACAATTTTTTAAAGACCTAAGTCCAAAATATATGTATCTAATGAATCTATGGAGAATTTCTGATTTTCAGATCCAGCTGGATGAAAGTGTAAAGCGTTAGAAAATTAACGAGGATGATTTATTAGAGACCTCTATGTGTGTAAATAATTATTTTGAAAACAGACATTCTTAAATGTTTCTGAAACAGAATCTGTTTGCTACTGTTGAGAGCTTTTTTGGAGGTTTTTGCATGGGAGCACGGTTACTCCTATACCCTTGACTGAGGAACGGCCCTTCTGTATTGGATGGTCGTCTTCTTTGACTGAGCACACAGCTTTGGGATGGATGCCCATGGAATACTATTGAAATCCTTTTAAGACTTATGGTTTTGGAAATTTAGTTATGTTCTGCTTAAAACATGGACTCAAGCTGCAAAAAGTAGAAACAAAAATACTATACTAGTGACTTGGAAATTTTAACAATTTTTTAAATGCCTTGGTTCAGAAAAAAAAAAAAAGCCTGCAGAATTAATAAAATATAAATTACTAGGATTTAGCATTCAGTTATTACTACTTGGAGTCATGTGCTTGCTTCAGCAGCATATATAGTAAAATTGGAGCCAGACACTGTTTTAAATACCTTATGTTTATGTTTTTTCAAGTAAGAAAACTGAGGAACACAGAAGTCAAACAATTTACCCAGGATCTGACAGCCAGTAAATGGCAGAGTCAGAATTTGAACCCACACAATGTGGTGCTAAAGCTCAACATTCTTACCCACTGCAAAGTATAACTTTATACAAAAGCCACAAAAATGACCAAAGCCCAAAAGAAAACCCTCCCTTACTAGCTTGTTGTATTTTAAAAGTAGATTAATTAACTCAAGATTACAATATGATGGCAGATTTTGTAAATGAGCTTGTTGCTTCCTTCTGCCCTAAATTTCTAGAGAAAAGAAAAAATAGGAAAAGAAAAGGCAGTGGGGTTGCCCTGGCTGAGGGTTTGCCAGTGTCAAGAGGAGGAGTTTGCCAGTGTCAAGAGGAGGAGTTTGCCACTGTCCATATTGACAGTGTCAAGAGGAGGAGCGCAGAGCTGTGTACATACACAGATGGTCAAATTGCTGGAATCATGGCTTTGACTAGCAATGCCATAAATATTATAGCATCTGTGCATATTGAGTCAAAATTATTATTTCTGTACATATTGAATCAAAATTGAGTTCTAAGTGGCTGCATCTCTAATGATTTTAATTACAGTAACTTGCTAAAGTACTGTAAATGGAGACTGCTGAGATGCCGTGGTTAAAACCCCTGGCTGTGGTATTAGACTTTGTCTTGAGGCTATGGCTGGGCCACCTGCTGGTTTTATGACCTTGGTGAATTTACTTAAACTCATTTTCCTCATACATAAAATGGGAGAAACAATAGCTGCCACCAACTCTACCACTTCCTGAGGTTGTTGTAAAGACAAATTATAAAGCACTTAAGATGTTGCCTGGTACGGAATAGCTTCCTTCTCTTGTTTTAATACATAATATACGCATGCAACGCTGGTAAGTGAGAAACTGAAAAACACGAAGCCTCCAACATCAGACAGCAGTCAAAAATAAATTTCCAGAGGAGACTGTAAAACTTCAGATTCTCTGTAACAGTGGTCTAGGGGAATGGACAGGCCCCTGTGAAAATAAACAAAAGCACACGTCAGATTTCTGATTTAAGTTACAAAATAAAAGAAAAACACACCCTTTTTAAAAGTAAGAGGAGGAAATAGCACAGAAGTCACCAGAATAAAAGGAATTTCAGTGGTGAATGAACAGAGAAGTCACTTTTGTCTGGAGGTGATTTGTTGTTCTTACTAGGTTTGCATTCATATATGAATGACTTTGGGCTGTAAGAGACATACTTCAAAGCCCATCTTCATAAAAAGTTGGGGAATTTAAGAGGAGACTCTCTCCTCGGCAAGCTGGGGGCTCAAAGATGAGAATAAACTAGAGGAAGCCAGGCCTTCTGTGAGATCTTGCATCCTAGATGCTCTCAGAACTCAAGCTTTGAGATAGGATTAAAGTGATCTTGTACAAGAATTGCCCTTGATTCTCCAACAGAAAAAAAACCAATATTATCCATAGGGCTGTAACTTCAGTCTAGTAATCCACTATTCCTAGAAATATTTTCAAAGCAATGGCCCATAATCAATGATGAATGCACATTAATAAAAGAACTCTGGTTATTTTAAAGAAATATAAATGATATATTTGAAAATATCTGCAGGGAACAAGAAGCAAGTGATTTAGCAAATAGGAGAGAAAATCTAATAGAAATTCTAGAATTAAAAAATGTGCTACTTCAAGTTAGCACAATGAAGAAGTTAGTGGTAGATCAGGCACATTCATGGATTGGGATGATCACCAAAAGAAGTTACCCAAAGTGTAATCCAAAGAGACAAACAGAAAATGCAGAAAAGCCAGTAAGAGGAAAAGGTGTTCAAGTTGGGGTTCTTGAAGAGGAGGAGAATGGACAGAGGCCACAAAAGAAGTAATAGCTGAGAGTTTTCCATAGCCAGCATATTCAAAGAGCTCAATAAAATCTAATTAGCATTAACAAAATAAGTTCATCTCCAGATAAAGCCTAGTGGAACTTCAGAAAACTGAAGACAAGGCGAATCCTCCCACATGAAGCCAGAAAATCAACAGGTTTTCTTCAAAGGAGTGTCAGATTGATGGGAACAGGACAGAAAATGGGAATGATCTTTTCTTTTAGTGCAATGAAGATTATAGTCAGCCTGTATAAAAAGGACACAGGATCATGAAAGAGTTCCTGATGGCCAAATCAAGCATTATTCAAACTTCAAGATGAGTGATAAGTAAATCGTAACAATAAATAAAATAAGTAATAGATCCACACAATAACAAAACTTCCTCTTAAAATAGATGAGGCAAAAGGATAGAGAAAGGAAAACTTCCTTGAGCAGAATGCCAACTAATAAATGTAGAAGTGATAGAATGCAATTTAATTTTATAGCTAGTAAAAATCACTAGTGTATGCTAAAATATTGGGTAAGCAGTTGTTGAGAAGTAGAGTGTGGAAAATCTGATAGACCTTCCCCTTAACCAAGTAATTTAATATAGTATGGACAATAGTGAGGCCAGGGGTATCATGCAGCCCTAGTATGCCACATTGATTCGAACACAGCAATATTGTATATCTGTGTAGTACTCATCCCAAAGTTTGACATTGTACGTGGCTAGAGAACATCCATGTTTGTTGTGGTTTATCTCTAGATGTCCCCCAAGACCCCCAGGCACTCATAGGAGGGGCTTTTGGAAGAGGATTGGACCATGGTGGGTGCTACGGCTGACTCACTATTAGGAGATGGGTCCTGGTCAGGGGAAGCAGGTCACTTGGGGAATAATCTCCCTCCCTGCCTCTTTCACTCTCTGCTTCCTGGCCACCATAACATGAACAGATTTCCTCCATCCAGGACCTTCTACTGTGCATCTTCCACATCTGAGCCTGCCAACCACAGACCGACACTTCTGAAACATGAGCCAGAATAAACCCCTCCTCCTTTAAATTGTGGGTGACAGGAAAGGATGGGAAAGGGACAGTGTTCTTAAGAGACAGAGTTTTTCATACAATTCGTAAGACTACATGTGTGTACGTATGTATTTAGGTGTATGTATGTATATAGAGAAAACAGAAAAACATTAGATACTCCTAAAATGAAATATTACACAAAGGTTAAAAATTAGTGAGCCAATTGTTGTTTATTATTCTTGCAATTTTTCTTCAGATTTGAAACTTTTCAAAATACAAAGAGAAAATTCAACATTTATTCATGTAAAAGTACAAATTGTTATTTAATAATCCCACTACATGCAATGTATAAAAGCCACATTTAAATCTAAAGGCTACTAAAATAATGAAAATCAGATTAAAGAACAAAAGCTCTTTAAATATAAAATAATTTTTTTAAAAAAAAAGCATTATCAATAATCTTTCAAAAAGCCCAACTCACAAAGATACTAAGAATTCTAAAATTGTGCATGTTTAATGAAACAGCTTCAATATATAAAGCAAAACTATGCAACTGCAGGGAGGAATTGGAAAACACACATCATGAAAGATTTTAACATAGATCTTGTTAAACACAGGCCAAGCAAGGGGCTGGGGATTTAGCTCAGCGGCAAAGCGTCTGCCTGGCAAGCGCAAGGTCGTGAGTTCGGTTCCCGGTACCGGAGGAAAAAAAAAAAAAAAAACACAGGCCAAGCAGCCAAAGTAACATTCAAAAGAGAAGAGGATCCAAATGTACAAGAATCTCAAGTTAGCACCATGGAAATCTTCTCAAATAGACAGAGGATGTTCTTTTGCTGAGAAAAAAATCCAGATAAATACAAAGAAACAATGACAGTCAGGGAGTCGTAAAACATTCTCTAAAATTTCTTCACTACAGCTAGATGTGGTGATAGATGTCTATAATCCCAGTTTGCAGAAGGCTGATGCAGAAGGATCATGAGTAGTGAGACACTGTCTCCAAAAACAAAAGCAAATTCTTTATTCTAGAAAAAAACCAAGAATGAGACTATCTAATGTGGGAGATTATCTGAGATTATCATCCTGTGAGAAGTGGGTGGGTATAGAAATGGACACATGCAAACATTATCGTTTCATGCAAGAAGAAGCTACACGTTCTGATTAAATCTGGAAAATAGAAAAATATTTAGACACATGTCAAAAATTTAAGATTAGCTACTATAAAAATGTAGTGTGTTGTTTCTAAACCACTAGAGTAAAAACAGGAACAATAATAAAAGCAAACAAAAAAATTGATGAAAGCCAGGAAAGGAGCAAACAAAACAGGAAGCAAGGTAAAACATGGCACATCAATCCAACACATCAGTGACTATAACAGCTGGCTTATGTGAAGAGAAGTAAAGCTTTGGGTTATTTACAAGAGATACTCCTAAAATGAAATATTACACAAAGGTTAAAAATAAATGGATTAAAGTATCAGAAAAATGCTAAATGGAAGTTGAATATAATAACATTAATATTTGCTGAACTGTATTTTGCCTGCCATCATTAAGACAAAAATTGTAAGAGTCACAAAGAGTGGTACATTATTCCCAGAACTTCAAAGTACATAAAGTTAAAAGCCTTTTAAACATGTAAGGAGAAAATTCATAACTACATTAGTCCTAGCAGTCTTAGAACTCACTCCCAAACAAATTCTCCAAGTTTTTCCTGAATATCTTGTCTAAGTTATTTCTTTCCACATCAAAGTATATAACCTGTCCCTGGAACATGTCTCCCCATTACAGAAGAGATGGTAACAGAGATGGTTGGGGTGGGGCCAAGGAGAATAATAATCCCCTTCAAGACATCAGCCCCAAATACGGTTATCACAGGACTTAAGTTTTAGACATCAGAAACAAGCAAGTCTCATAACAAAGGAAGCTCAAAATGATTTGAGGTTTCAAAATTGTCAGTTTTATCAGAATCCAACTAGATATTTCAAATTTCAGAATCTGATCCTTTCTCTTTCAATACCCTGAATTTAATGTGAGAAATTTGGAACATTGTAAATTTAATTATAATTCAACAGCCCACACAGTTAAGTTTTGCAACTTATCTGGAGCAATGTCAGTTTTGTGGTCACAGCAAATAATCCTTTTAGGGTTGAAGTCAAAGCTTTCTGGTTCTGAGACCACAACCTGAACTGAAAAAGGACAAGACCTTGTCATTTCTCTCTGTAAATACTCTAGCAAACTCTGGAAATCCACCCCACATCACAGACCACATAGTCATCATTACTACCACAGCCATTAAGTCAAGCACGTGTTTGAGATTCCAAGGAATTTTCACCCACTGACACTTCATCACAATTAACCCTAAGTGATAGCTTTGTTCCTTGTGACACTACATGTGGTGGATCACTAGCATTCCATTTCCCATTGACAAGCAGGAAACAGTACATGAAAACCCAAACATATACCCTGCAAAAAAACCATGTGTGTGTGTGTGTGTGTGTGTGTATCTGTGTGTGTGTCTGTGTGTGCACCTGTGGGCAAGAAGAACCTATCTTCTAGACTATCCCTGACGCCAGTTCTGAATGAGTCAAGCTCCTGGCAAAAGAGGAAAACTAACTGGTAATTTGAACAGGGAAAGTGTGTGTACTGATAAAGGACAGCTTCTTCACAAGGATGGGATTCAGACTTCCTTGGAGAGGATGCGGCTGCAGACCACAGCATAATGAGCCAAGGCTGATTCAGACTCCAAATGCTCCTTGGTGGTCAGAAGGCCTCCCACTGGCCATCAAGCTTGCTAAAGGACTAGTGCCACCTAGTGTCCTGTATGGATGCCACTGGTACCCAAGGAGCAAGCTGAAATAGGTGCACACTGAAACAGAACAGACCCCTTCCTCCTGCAATAACCTTTGGCACCCTCTACTGGCCAGATTTAGCGTCGTGTGAGGGCATAGGAGGGACTAGCTTCATAACCAAGGCAATACAAGGTGGATTTTGAGCTCAGGGGCAGTAAATTAGTTACTATTTAACTTATTCATTGCCCATTGCACCCCCACCCCTTTTCATTCAACCAGATGCACATCTGTCCAGGACTCTACCTGATTCCTGATTCCCGTTGGGCTAAGCCTTGGGTAGTGCCACCTGGGTAGTGTTATCTAGAGCTACGATGAATCCATCTGAGGATGGACCTTGGGAAAAACACTAATATCGTCCACTCACATTGTTCTGAATTTTCGTTGGGGAGCAGTGCCCTAACTCTCCCTTGACAATTTTATCATCGCTTCAGCTGACTGAATTTAATCACCGTCATTCATTTTTGCCCATTTACCCAGTAGTAACTCCTGAAGCTAGAAATGGTTCTATTTGCATCCCAACTCAACGGAAGTTGAGACGCAGTTGATCACTGTGTCTCTTGGCAGAAGCATTTGTTCTTTAGTCCTAAAACCTTCAAGCGGGCAGAGCCCAGATTCATGGGAACAAAAAGAGTTTTGTAAGTGGGTTATTATGTAATCATTAAAGAGAATGGAGGCAAGATTACAGAGGAACAAACTGAGGCATATCAAAGTTAGTTCATTCACACAGGCTGCAGAGTTAGAAATAGCTGCAATGGAGTTGAAAGCCAAGTTTAACTCCAGATCTACCTGTTTCCAAGACAGAAGTTGCTTTCTATTATCTACCAAATTGCTGTGAAATATTGGTGCTTAATTAAGGCAGTGTCAGACCCAAACACTCTTTGCTTCACCTCTTGGCATTTACAAGAATCACCTACATTTCACAGACGCACACTCTGAGAGCTGTGCTGAGCCGCCTGCAGCATTCCCTGCCCTCGTGTGTTGTTTACCATGCCCAAAGCGGCCCACTTAGCCAAGAAGGTCAAAACCCAAAAAGTGGCCCACGTAGCCAAGGATCTCAAAAGCAAGTGTCTTTACCTCATGTCAGAGCTGAATCTTTTCCAAGCTTACAAATACTACAGCAAGAGATAGCTCGTGGGTCTGGGCCCTGGGCACTTACATTACCTCACTTCCTATACCTCGGGCAGTGCACACAGCTAGTCTGATTTTAGTGTGATGATATGGTTTTGTAGAAAAAGGCACATCTGGTAAGGAGCGGGAGAGAGCTGAGCTTCTCAGACAGGAACATGCTGACCTTTAAGGATTGCTTCAAGCCTGAGCTCAGCTATTTGTTCAGAATAGGAGTAGCAGCTGTGAAAGGGCTCAGCCCTTACAGATGGTTAAATGTCACCAATGTCTCTGCTTTGCAGCCTTGAAATTGTTGTTTTGTGATGATCTCTGCCTCTGTGGCACACTAATGGGGTTGGGGGAAAAAACTCATGGCTGGGATTTGGGGAAAACATTAGGACCTACAGTAAATGCATAGTCCTTTCCTTTTTTCTTTTTTTTAAAGAGGCAACTGGCTATAATCTAATAAAGAAAAGAAACTGCCATGATGTAATTATTCTCTAGAAGATGAAACTTCATAACAATATTACTTTCGTTTGTATAGGTCATTGCCAAGGCCAGGCTCCCATGTGAATTCTAGAAACATGATCGGATCTGTATACCTCATAAGTGCTCAAACAGGTCAGGTATTACTCATCTACTTGGTGCACTTTGATAAGGCGTAAGGGGAGGTTTGGAAGCAGACCCACCTTGGGAAATAAGGATGGTGCCTTCAGCTACTGCCAGCAAGGCAACGCCCTACATCCCTTCTGTGCCCCGGCCTTTTGGGCGGTACTTGGCACTGACCAAAATCTACATTCTACATCATGTGCTGTCAGAGTTTAGGTGTAAATGGTGAACCTAATTACCAGTCAGTGTAGGCACAAAGAGGCAGATAGGCACCTTCCATCATTCCATCCTAGAGATGATACTCACTTTTTCTACCATGGGCAATAGGTAATCTAAATTTTATGTTTACCTAAACGCAAATATGGCACCCACTGACATAGCAATGTGACAGGCACTATTGTAAACACTCCTCAAATATTGCTAATGCCGTTAGGAAATATGTTTTTTGCCTCATATGGTTTGGATATGGGTTGGGTGTGGTTTGTCACTAAGCTTCGTGATAGAGGCTAGGGCCCTACTGTGGAGGTGTGGACTGTGACAGGAACTTTCAGAGGTGGACCCAGTGGGAGGTCATTGCCCAGTATCCCAGATTCAGTTCCCTAAAGTGAGTGAGTATAAAAATGGGAGCCTGACCAGAGTCAACTCTTTGGCTTCCTGTCTGATGATATGATCTCTCACTTTTGCATATACACCTACCCTGATGCCATCATGCATTAGGTCCTCACCAGAAGCGAAACCAGTGGGGCTGTGTGATCTTAGAATTTTAGCCTCCAAAACTGTGAGCCAAGTAAACCCTCTTTCTTTATAAAGTTATCCTGCTTCAGGTATTTCATTACAGTAATGAAAAACAGACTGAGATAGTGCCCCTATGTGATACAGTGGAGATGAAATGGATTCATATACTGAGACCTGATCCCAAATCCTAAATTGCTGATAACTCTACAGTCTGTGAATACAGACCTTCTAACCCTTCTTCTAACCCTTTGACTAAAACATGGAGATTTAAGTCAGGTTTTGCCACTGGGGACCAGCAAGATATTGGAGGGGTGGTGACAGACAAGATTCTTGAAAAAAATTTTTTTTTTGCCAGTGGTGAGGATCAAATCCAGGGCCTTGTGCATGCTAGGCAAGTGATCTGAGCTTTACCCTTAACCCATGCAAAGCAGAGCCCTAGGAGAGGAATTTTACCATTGTCTGACCTTTGTATGTCTCTGGCTAAGAGAAAAAGAGCTTATGACCCAATAAATACCACTGATTCTCTGTTGGCACACCATGGTAAAATGCATCAATTTTATTAGTAATGTTCTTCATTCTTTTGGTAAGACAACATCCTATACAGTTGTATCACAGATCTGGTTTTTAAAAAATAACTTTTGTTTCCAAGTGCCCATTACATTGTTATAGAAAACGCCTAGTAATCGTATATCAGTGATGACTGACAGAGCTAAGTGAGGCTTGAGGGACAACTAGTCCATTGAGAACAAAATGAAGTTTGAGGCCAAGAAGTTCAAGTCATGAGCAGATTCCCATGCACACCCCTCTCTGGGGAACGCAGCCAGCCCCTGCGCGCTCCAGCCCCCTCTCCAGGTTAAAAACTTTCTCCTTTCTCAAGTGCTCCCTGGAAAAGTTTCAGCCATAACCATATTTAGTCATTTTAGGGGAAGTGGGTGGTGGGTCAAGGGGGAGGAAAAAAAAAGAATGTATATATACTTAAGTAGTTCAGTTTATTCCCAACATATTTGTCTGGGAAAGACATGGTTAGAGGTCACATGACAACAAAACAAAACAAAACCAAATACACTTTCCCTCCACTTGGGTGAGCAACTGGCTGCTTTGCTTAAATCTTAATCCAAACATCATCATGTAAACTCTGGACAGTTGTCACACTGTGGAAGTCTTAATGGCTAAAAGGCCACTGCTCTTAGGAGACTGGGCCATGCTAATCATCGCAAGTTACAGCTGTCTTGTGTTTCTTTTGTTGTTTTTTTTTTAAAGCGGGTGTCCTTCATCGAGATAACATAAATTTACTGACAAAAAGAAATTTACAAGCAGCCCAGAAGGGAAGCAGGAGGTAAGAGTGAATGACCTAGGTTGAAGCAGGCTAAAAACAGCGTGGCTTACACAGGAAAAGGTCTCCTCGTCTTGGAGGCCAAGATGGGTTTCCAGCTCCCAACCAGCTGCTCCCAGTCAGAAAAGCCCAGGCAGAGCACAGCGTAACCCTCTGTGCGGACCCTACCTTCTGGAAAACCCAGAGAAGGCTGAGAAGCATGCAGGGTGTGAAAATAAGAAGCAAAGAGGAAAGGACGCAGGGGTTGGTTAAAAATAAAACTTATCAGATGAGAATTTAAGCACTGAGAATGTTATCTCTCCCCACAGGAGGGTGGAAAAAAAAACAGGCATGTCAAGGAGAATACAGCCACAGGATGAATAAGCATAAAAATAGGAGGAAATGACTAAGCAAACGTGCCAAACGTGCAGAAGGACTTTCCTTCGAGGTGCTGACTCTCCAGGATAGCTAGGCACCACTGTGAGGCCGAAACCCCTGGAGGGATGTAAGAAACTGGCAGCGACATTGTTTCTGAGGGAAAGAGACATTTTTTTTTCCAATATGTCTTTTCAGACTGATTGCATTTTTCCCATGTTGCATGTATTACCTTTTCAAAGAAGAAATGTCTACAGAAAAGTTCTTGGGAAATACCTACTTCCCAGTATTTTGTGGCAGATAATATGATCTCCAGTAAAAATTCCAAAGTCCAGATAGTTGGTGAATATTTAAGCACCCCCTCCCTTGGCATCCCTTGGGGCAGCCAGCCCCTGCCCTGGCGCTGAAGAGGCCTGCCAGAACCTGGCAGGCCTCTTCAGCAGCACACTCTGAGACCATAAACTGGAGCTACTCCCAAAGCTGCCTTCAAAATGCACAAACCACACCCAGGCCCTCACAAGTCCCATTTCTCCAGAAGCCCTCCCATGACAAATGCTCCTCCTACTTCTGAGTCCCAAATCACCTTTACTTCTACATATCCCATGCACCAGTCAGAAGGGACAAGCAGGTTACCCTCAAGAAATAGGCACAAAACAAAGGCTATTAGTTTTTAATGACTAGTTTTTAATTTAATAAAATTAGTTTATTAGTTTTTCATTTAATGATCTGTCTACTCCTAAAACAATTTCACTTGACTTCTCTTAAATCTGTTTGCAAAATTGTGCCAACAAGGCACAACAGCCATTCCTTAACTGAGAGAATTTTTTTTAAATGGTCTTTATAAATGTTCTGGGGGATTTTGGCACCCAGAAACCTAAGCAGCACCTATTTCCAGAAAAGCTGACTTTCCTAAGCGTTAAATTCAAAGAGCAATCAAACAAGAAAGAAATGTGGTCCTTTGTCAACACTCGTAGTGTTTCACATTACTTAAGGAAGCTAAAAGGTTATGTGTTTTAAAGAAATTAGGATGGTATGATTTATAGTCCACCTTGAAAATGTTAAACAGAGGTAGCCCAAGTGCCTTTGAGAATTAAGTGTTTGTAAATCTCCAGTCACTCAGAGGTGACAAAAGTATTCTACTCTATTATCAGATGGCAGATCCTCAGACATGTCAGCTGTGCCTCCAGTCCAAGGTGGAAATTAGGTGAATCCAAAAGAATGTTTCCTTTCCTCTTCCTAAAGCACATCTGATTTAAATTTTAAAAAAAATTTTTTTTTTTTTTTTGCGGTACCAAGAATTGAACTCATGACCTTGCCCTTGCCAAGCAGGCGCTTATGACACTGAGCTATATCCCCAGCCCCTAGAGCACGTCTGACACAGGAACTTTAGGGTGGCCACTTACATAAGTCCTAAGTGTCCCAGTGCGGTTGCCTAATGAGACAGCTCCAAAAGGTACCCAGGAAACTCCACTGTTTTGCATTCCAAATGGCCCATGTACTCTTTACAGGTGAGAGTGCACCCCAAATGGCGCATGCCCAGAATTAGCCCAAAAGGCCAATGTTGGATATAACCCAAAGTTTACCCATGATCCCATTTCAAAATCAAGCAAAGATTCAACTATGAAGCTGGTGTTTTCTGCTTGTGTGGTTTTTTATTGAACAACTGGTGTTCTTTTAGGACGCAACAACATCCTTGTTAATAATCATAAAATTATGTAAAAATATTAAGCAGCAGCATTTATAGCTCTGCCTCACCCAGCTCCCCTCATTCCTTCTCTTTTATTTGGCATATGCTCTGTAGGCGGGAGATACCAAAGACAACAAATACCCAGGAGCTGGAAGTCTTGAGTCAAATCCCAGTGTACTATTCCATCACTGTGTAACCTTGGATGAACCACCTAAGCACTGCGTTCGTTTCCTTAGTAGTAAAAGAGGAAGAGCTGTCGCCCAGTGGTCGCAAAGAATAAACATGTGAGAGCACGTAGCACAGGCCCCCGCAGATAGGCGTTCTTTGAGTACTGAGTATTTACCCATTGTTCTTAGCTTCTGTACATGACTCTGTAACTTCTAGCCTTGACCTTGCAACTTTGCAAATGTAAAGGAGATAAACCATGTTAAATTCAGCATCTCCATGGAACTAACTTTCCAACACAGTGAGAAGCAACATTTTAAAAAGCACATTTGGATGAGGACAGATTGGGTAGACTGCAACCTTTAACGTAAACTAGCATACAGTACCTAACAAAGTACAAATGTAAGCTTTATTTTGAAGAGAACCATGTATTCCCTCTGTTCTGATGAGTCTCTAACCCATGTCACTAACCAGTGTTCTTTTCATGCCATTCAAAAGACTCAAAGAGAAGCTAAGTCAGTTTTGTATTCGTTCTATTTAAAATTACTTTACTAAGAATATCCTTTGTGTTTGTCCTCATGGTTGATGAAATGCGAAGGTACCTGACATACCACCTCCTGTCTTACACAAACTGCTGACCCATCATGGCATTTCCCATCACTGCTTTCTAAAACAACACAGGAAATTTCAAAACTGGACAGCCAAAAGAAATTAGGATGAACTAGTCTCTAAAAACAGAGTTATTTAAAGAAAAACAAAATCATGCCTGAATGGATAACTTATGATTCAGACAGACCAACATTTAATTGGTATTAACTACTCTACTAGAGATCTATTTAATGCACTTAGGTAAGACTTTATTTCCATGAAATTGGATCTTTGGTTCAAAATCTAATCTCCTACCAAGGACTCTGCACTCTATAGATGATGTAATGGTAAGGTAGGCTCTTAACATTTCATTGCCAGGAATATAAATGAAATTGATCAGATTATTTGCCAAATAATGTTTCTTCAGCATGGCCAAGTCCTCCCCCAAATGGGCTGTCAAAGACAGGAACAAAAGGCAGATAGTATTAAAGTTGTATTTTCCAGCTTCATCTTGCAGGACTCAAATTCAGCCATGAAAAGAAAATAGTATGAATGAAAAAGTGATTTGTTGTATAGCTTATTAGTTGAAAAGACCTTTGGGTAGAAGAAAGAAGCAAAACCTAAAAGGTCAGATCTCTTGGCAAGTCAAAATACTGACCAAAATGAAGGATAAAACAATACAAGACATTCCACTGGAACTACATGATATTCCTTCATAATATTATCACTATCATTTTTATGACATTAGTAATCATGGAAAAAAGTTATAATTTTATGAATACAAAATTCCTAATAAACAAGCTTCTTTCTTTCTTGTTGAACGTTTCAAATACTATTGCGAAGCAGGAATATTCCAAACAATAGTACTCTGTCCTAACTGAAGCTACGCTTCTGTTACTCCTAGTCCCAAAATACAAAAAGGCAGAAATATTATTTGCTCAACTTCTAGATTCATTGTGGTCAATGAATGACATATTCATAGATAAAAATGAAATGTCACTATGTCAAAGCTTTCTAAAACTCTTAGCCTAATGTACAAGTCCATAATGATCTGCGTAAAAATGCTAGTGAGCTTTCTCTGTCAAAGACAAGAAAATAAATCAAACCATTCGATGCTAATAAGAGACTGAATTTATTCAGCAAGTATTTACTGAACCCTTACTATGTGTCAGGCACTATTTTAGGTGTTGGAAATATATTGTGTTGATTTTAAAAAAATCTTCACTGTGCTTGTATGATAGAGGAAGAATACAAAACCACAAACATAAATAAGTAAATTACATAGTAAGTTAGTTAGAAGGTGATAACTACTATTCAAAACAAAATAGAGCAACTGTGAGAAGGAATGACAATAGGGCTTCTCTGAAAATTTTCCCAAACCATAAAAGGAGAAAATAAATTTCTTTATTGGAAACTCTATATTTCCATTCATGACAAAATAAAACATTTCTGGCTGTTTAATGTCCATAGGATTTTCAAGCAGGAAACTGAAGAGATTTTAAAAATAGGAAAGTGGAGTTGAAAATTCAGAAAGGTAACTCTCATAAAACAGATGCACACTCAAATAGAGTTCTTGCCGTGGTGAAATCTGCCTACTGCAGTAGTAGAGCACAGTGCAGAACCTCCCCCAGTTTTAGAAAATTCCATGGTTCTAGACACACTATCAGTCACAGAGGATCTGATGAATCAAATCAGCTGAGGACAATCTGGTAGGGACAAACAATGCAGAAGTCAAACAACTTTGATAATTTTTTTTATTTCCATTTCCTTTTTAAAACATAGCACCCTATTTTGTTGTTGTTGATGTTAAGGAAAGGTGAGCTCGTTAAAAAGGAATACTGAAAAAAATGGGAAAACCCGCATTTACAACTTCCATCTTCCCTCTCAATCTTTCATGGTACGCTCTTTTATTGCATATCAGCACACCTGGATTTTTCCACACTGTCACTGGCGCCTGATGCTAAACTATCAGGTAGTTTCCTGTCCTTTGATTTAAATTCGAATTCCAACAAAGCAACCAAAACAACTAATATCTAGTTTTAGCCTCGGAGTAATTAGAGTCTCCCAGGAAAAAGTGAACATAAAGAATAAGTGGTGGTGTCATCCTCAATTAGAAAATCATTTTCAGCAAAACAGGGCTGAGGCTGAAAGTCCAAGTGGTGGTGGGAAGGGAAAAAGGAGTGTCCACCCCATGGGACACTTACAACTTGATCACTCTGACAGCAGCCCTTGCTGGAGGTAATCATGTCATTAGGTTGTGGTAATTCTCCAGAAACCCCAACAGCCCAGGATTAACAACATCTGGAAATTGTTCAGATGACAAAAATTTCAGTTTTCTACTGTTCAGGCTTCGATGATGCCTCTGTCACCAATTTTTGCTTTTCTTTGCAAACCTCCTCCTTTCAAATCAGGAAGAATACATAAAGTGCAAGTAAGATTCACTTCTGCGCTCCCAGGCTCTTGCTTTGATAGCCAACATCACCAAATCTATCCTTAAACCGCTGACCAGCGAGGATGTCTGCAGGCATTTCTGGAGTTATCAAGTGAGTTCATGTCTGGCAAAGAGAGTGTCTGGAGGTCAATGCGGTCCTGGCAAGAAAACAAGAAGTACCACACACAAGACAGGGATGCAAATGATGCGAGCAGTAGGGAATAACCTATGGTCACTGAAGAGGCCATCTTTGGATCTCAACTCTTACGGAGAATTCAGCTGATACCAAAATGAAGGAGGCCAGCGGATTTCAGAGCACATTCAGTCTTCAGTGAGGGCAGATTCAGTTTTCCCTGAGTGAGAACAGAAAAGAGAATAAAGAAGATTGAGAGTCAAATCTGGTGAATTTTATGTCACAAATATCCAGTATACATTTCTCATTTTATAAAGCAAATTAAGCCTCCTGATGGAGAGTCATAAAAGTGTCCTCTTTGGTGCTTGATTAGGTGTACAGTCCACATGGGTCATGGGCTAGGCAATGTTACAGACATTTCTTCATTGCAAGAATTTTTTTTTTTTTTTTTTTTTTTTTGCAGTGCTGGAGATTATATCCAGGACCCTGCATATGCTGGAAGAGTGCTCAACCAATGAGCTACATCTGCAGCAGCTTCTGCAAGACCTCTTAGAGCCTTAGTTTAATATGCTAATGAGCACTGTTACTGTTCAAGAGAAAGATACAGTATGTAGTATTCCCAACATTTTGGGGGCCAGAAATTTACCTTTTTATAAGCCAATTCGGCAGGATGAGTGTTTTAGTACAGTATGTTTTGGGAAATGCTGCCTTACCATACTGGTTGGAAAGAACAGGAATGGAATTAAGTCATATTCAGTTTATATTTGTGATGGTTAACTGATTGTGTCAACTTGTGTAAGAGTCCCTCAACTAAATCATCTCAGCAATTCCACACACTTAGGGTGTAGAAGACCCCACTGTAGGGTGGCTCCTCGCCTGAATAGTATAAAGAGGAAATGAAGAAGGACAGATCTGCTTCTGTTTCTTCACAGGCGCTCCAGTCTTCACCTTCACCTTGGACATAATCTCCTGGCTTCCAGTGCAGATTCTTCAGCTTTTGGCGCAGATCCTTCCGGTGTAGACTCTTCAGCCTTCTACTGCAGACCCACTGGTCTCCTGATATGGACTTGCATAGGACACCGCAGTGAACTCCAGACTTTCAACTGGATCCTTGGGTCTCCAGGATGCAGACAGACCCTATGCACTTTTCCACATCCAACTCTATGGGTGGCCATTGTAAGCCACTCTTGTAAATTCTTACATAGTTGTGTATCTTGTGTTATATCTGTTTTTCAGACTGATACAACCTTGCATAAGCCCTGCTTTTAAATTGAGACTCACAGTCCCATACCAATATAATAAATTATAGCCAATTCTTTATATTTTCTTTGTAATGTTCCAAAATCATGAACAAAATTTAACGTAATATGTGACTAGTTAACACTAATGATCATAGGTAATTCTTTCCATCTATTCAAAACCATCATATAATTGGAAGGTATACAGAGGGGATGCTCTTCATGTTTTTTCTGATTTTTCTAAGGGTGCTTAGGCCAAGGTGTTAAGATTAAATTAGCTGAGTGGCACAGCGCCTGCCTGGCAAGCACAAGGTCGTGAGTTCAATTCCCAGTACCAGAAAAAAAATAAAAAACAAAAAAAACAGACAAACAAAAAAAGATTAAGCCCATCCAGATGTCATGACCCATGGCACTAAGCCACAACTGAGACTAAGCAGTATATTATAAAATATGTAAAGTCATGGATTAACTTCATAAAAAAATCACGCAAAATATCAGATACATACTAGTTAAATTCCTAAATTTCTTCTTGGCTTCCGCCCTTTCTTCAGCATCAAAGTACCAAACAGTCATGGCATACCTGTGAAAGATAAGCAGGTATAAGAAGAGATGAGTATGAAAAGAAAAACCAAGTTTACTCTAAGCTTCCCAAAAAGTCATTTATAAAACCAATGTTTAAAATTTTACCAGTGATCAGAAGTGCATTCCCAATTTTAATTTAAAATTGATTTCTCTGGCTTCAATTCTATTTAAAATGTAATAAAGCACAAGAGGATTTCCAAGTATGTGTCAGGCATCATTCTGGGTACTGAGAATTTAAATGATCCCTTCCACAGAGCTTCCCCAAGAACTTTGGGCTCTAGCAGGGAGGACAAGTGATCTAACAGATAATGCAACAAGTCAAAGTAGTGAACAGGGAAAAGACAGAAAGGGAGTCACCCTCCTAAAGACTGAGACTCAAGGTGGTAGGGAGACAACAGAGAAAAGGAGATGACATTTGAAGAATAACTTATGTCCATTACAGAACGATTAAAACTCTTGGATTGCTTTCTTTAGTTTTGGGTATGGAAGTAAAGATGCGATGATAATGATGCCCTCAAGCTTTCTACTGTATTCCAATTAATCTGCTGTATCTCATCCAAGGGACAGACTGGAAGAGGGGCCACTTCATGCTGGTGTTTTTTAAAAGTTCCCTTTGATAATTATTATAGCCATAATGACTTCTATAGCACTTGATCCCCCTCCCCCAAAGGCTTTCCATCAACATTTGCCAATGTTTCTTCTGTGAAATCATTCACTGTGGGACTAGGAAATAACCCAAGAATTCTGCCACAGGGTCTCACTGTTGTGCCCCATAAAGCAAGCCACAAGCAAACCGCAGTGTTAAATCTAGTTACCTGTTCATCGAGAGCACATTGCAGTTTGGCATTTAATATTTAACTCTGGGGCTCAGATGGGTGACTTTTGAAGGGGGATACATGTGAGGTTTAATCAAATTAGGTTTGTTAAGGTTTAATGATCATCCTACCAAAGCTCATTCCCTTGGCCCTCAAGTGCTATACCCAGTACAAGTTGTATGCTGCATTACTCCGGTACCGCCTGATTTAGAGCTTGGGCCATAATACAAAGGCAAATAAGAGGCAGAACAAGAAGTTAATATTTTTATCAAGAACTCCTTAATATTACTTAATATTAAGTAACACTAAGTTACTCTGAAAAATCTTCATATCTATGTTTTAAAAAACATTTTTTTTAATATCTAATTATTAAGTCCTGGATACAACCAGCCCAAGCCAGTACTAAGCTAATGAAAGGGTAAGGTTATGGCTTGTATCTAGATGTCCCCTCAAAGCTTCATGTGGTCATAGGTGGGGGTTTTTTGGAGGTGGCTGGAGCCAGGGTTTGTGCTGCTGGGATCAAGGACATGGTTCTAGGATTGATGCAAGGATTAAGGGTGTGAGTGCTAGCCACCCTAAGTGCAGGGTAAGATACAAGGGACAGAAAGTGCTATGGTCACCTCTCATTGCTTGGTGCTTATTGTTGCTACTGGTTGACTTCTGCTCTGCTACACCCCTCTGCCATGCCACCCTGCCTTGGAGCCAGCCGATTACGGACTGAAACCTCTACAAACTGTGCCCCAAAATACACCTTCCTTCCTTTAGCTTTGAGTGTCAGATATTTTGTTCCAGCAACAATAAAAATAACTAAGACAGGTAAATAAGAAAAAGGAATCAGATAAATTACTCGTTTTTTTCTCAGAGTTCTTTATCTGCTTGCAACTGGCAACTTATTAATTCATCTGAAAGAAACCACAGAGAATTCCTGGTATGTGATAGCTAGCCTTCTCTAGAGGTAGCTTCATGTCAGACTTTTTTTAGAAGAGGGGTAGAAAGAAGGGGAAAAAAAACGCTGAGAAATCTCCAACTCAATATGCTCACTTCACAGAAAATAATTTGTTAATAATTATTTCAAACTGAAGTTAGATTTACAAACCAAAATATCCAAAGTGTCCCCTTTATTTGTCACTCCAAACAAGTTACCTGTCATCTTCAGGGTGTGATCAGCCCCCTGTATACACAGGACATGAGTTTAGGGTTCTCTGGGAATTGGGGTTTGTACAACAAGCTCCCAAAGAGGAATCGTGACCCATGCTATTACCTGGTTGCATAGGAAGGCTGCACTTCATGTGGGTTCCTGCGATCTGACCAGAAGAACAACAGTCTGTCAAAAATGGGCTCCACATCTGCAATGAATGACTTCCCTTCTGGAAATATCCGCAGGACTCCACCATGCAACTGAGAACCACAAAGAAAGTAGGTTATTTCCTAGCTTCACATATAGTTTGTCAACAAGGATACTTTGGCCTCAGCTGGAAACAATACCACCTTGTAACCTCCACTCCAAGTGGGCTTTACCTCCAAATCTTTACTTCCCTCTCATATTTTGTACCCAATTCTCTTTCAAACTTAACTAGAGATATCTCTTTCTTCCATCTGTCAAAGCCTTCCCATTCCCACAATCATGAAGCCACGGACACAAAAGAGTACTATTAGATTGCATTGTACAGAGTTGCCAATTTTTGGTTTTGATCTAAAAAAAGAAACTAGCAATTTTATGCGGTTCTGCTTAATATTAACAGCTTCCTACAATACTCACCATATATAATTTCCCCTTCAATTAAAATTTATAGCTTTCTTCTGAACACTCACTCGTATCTGACCTTGGTAGTTGAATGTTATATGCTCTCTTTTTTAAACTCTCAGACCACCTTATCTGTACCTTTTATGACTCCCTTGAGCTACTTTTTTTTTTTTTCACAAATATACCCAATCTGTCCTACTAGAATAACCAAATTCTGGGTCAAATTCAGGCCTCACACATCAATATTTCCCCACAGTTCAATGCTTGACACTAGAAGGCACTCAAATATTTGTTGATTTCATACTTTGCAACTTACTGTTATTGACCTGATAACTTTGCCCATTATAGCGCCCCTAAGGATTTTGAAAGAGAACTAATGGGTGTATTCTAGTCATGTTACCAAACAAGAGATAAGCCTTTCCACTGATTCACTGGTTTCCCAGGTCTCATTTTCTGACCCCAGATAAAATATCATTGCTTTATGACAGCCCGAGTCTGCCCTAATGAACAGGAAATGGAGATGCAGAAGGTTCAAAAGCCAAATAAGCTTGAAAAGTTCTCTGACTTCCCAGACTCCTAAATCATTCTTAACTTTCAGAGAGCATACAAAGCACAGACAAATGTTTATTAGTGTGGAACCAGACTTTGTATCTCTATCTATATACTCTATAATACAAAAATAAGCCACAAAGCCCTTGGCATTCACAAACCATAGTAAGCCATGGCAAGCAGCCACCAATGAGACATATCACCCTGAGAAAGAGGTCTGTGTGGGAAATCTTTCTGGGAGATGGCTTTATATCCTACAGTTCTATTTTTATGGCATTCTCTTAATGTTGTTGCTGGAAGGGAGACATGTATGTCCTATTCTGCACTGACAGTCATATTGGCTCTGAATTAGGCTTAAAAAACTAATTCTTAATCCTAATATCAAATTACCTCCCCTTCATCAATCACTCCCACCACACACCCTAATAATCACTCTACCTACCCACCTCTAAATTAACTTCATATCCATTATTTTTTATCTTATCATCTTTACTACTAATTCTATAGGCAAGTGGGAGGGAAAATATAAAACAGAAATAGAAAAGATTCATTCATGGGAAGCAAGGCTATTAAGAACTCAAAACTCTCCCCTAGGTTATCTGAATTCTTTTCCTAGTGGGAAATTACACAGTCTTTATTTCTGAACTCTCAGGCTACCTCATTTGCACCTTACATGACATAATCCCATATACACCCTCATTATTCCAAAGTACCTTGGCATCCCAGTTCTTGTTCAGATAGTAGATGCAGGTGATGCAGCGGCCGTCACCATTGGGGTTGTCCACATGGCGAACATAACCTGCTCCATTTCCTGGGTAGCAGGCCACCATTGCCTACAGAGAAATGCCAAAAAGGCCAGTTAACAAAGCTAAGACAATCTTCACCTCTTACTGCGGAACAGAGAAATAAGTCTTTTGGGGTGTTACGGGACATTTATGCACCTGCTGGCTTCTTAATTACATGTACAGTACATAAATTCAGCCTCTTAAAACAAGATTTATATAAGTTAAGATTTACAGGCAGGTCATCCCCTGTGATTCAGTCCAGGGGAGAGTGGTTCAATATTACTATAGTTCTAGAACATTTTAGACAGTCTTTCTTAAAGTACTAAGATGCTCTGCCTTTCTTTGTCTTTTTTAAGCAATACTGAAGACCAAACCCAAGACCTTTGCACTAAGCTAAATCCCCAAGACTTTTTTTATTTTTTGAGATAGGGTCTTGTTAAGTCACTGAGTTGGCCAGGCTGAGCAAACTTGTGATCCCCCTGCCTCAGCCTCCCAGAGTGCTGAAATGACAGGCTTGTGCCACCACACCAAATATCTTTCTTCAATACGCCTTTTGGAAAAAACAAAAGAAAAACCAAAAAAAAAACAAAACAAAACAAAACAATACGCCTTTTGGAAAAGCAGTTAGTGTACTGGGTTTCTATCCTAGAAGCACAAAATCAGAATCACTAGGTATAGAGCTTAGGGATGATGCCTATTTAGACATGCCCGAATTGTGGAATCATGCTGTCTTGTTTACAAAGAGACAGATGCAATCACAAAGGAAGGAAAGGTCAGGCTTACTCAAAAAAACACACAGGGCAGAAGGGAGAGAGAAGAGTCAATCAGAAGTTATGCTGTAATGTGACAGCACAGACAAAACAGGGAGGTCCCTTTCAGGGAAAAAGCTACACAGGTATCTCATAGGTGTTCCTTAATGCTTATCTTCCTCCTGCTTGATATTTAGTAAGTCAAATGTAATATGAAGTTCTCTTCCTTTGTCCAACTGCTACCTGTGTCAACCAGGTAGCAGAATAAAACAGACAACCATTTTAAAAGTCTCACTGAAAATTAATATTTGATAATTATGATTAGACAATAACAAACATCTAATTGACCCATGGGAAAATTGTAACAGAAAATAGGAAAAAAGGCAAAATACAAAAAGCTTTTTTTTCTTTTTATAGGACATGGCTATATTTTTAAAATATTTTGTAGGGATTCTATATGTCCAAAGAAGGTACTGGAATTGGTAACATCAAATGAGGGCAGGGAATGTTTTGCCTGATCTGCTCATGGATGTATTCCTAGCACCTAGGACAGTGCCTGACTCATAGAAGGTGTCTACTGAAAATGTGATGAATAAATCAATAAATTGGTGAATGGCTCTTTCTCTGAAAAGTCAGTTCACATCCTACCTAGATCAACAGTTCTTTCTGCCATTAACAAAGAATCTACCTTTACGCATAAACATGGGAATCCATGTTATACTATTTCTTGATGAATGACAGAATTGCTTCATTGCTAAAATGACTAGTTGGGTACAGTCCCAAACTAATGCACTAACAGTTCAATGAATCAGCCTTAATGTAGCTGTTATCACTCCCAACAGTAGCCTGAAAGCATAGAACTAGACATCATGCTACTAGAATAAGGTGGAATAGTAACCTGGCTTTATAGTAATCATAATTTTTTGTCATTAATCATGTCTCTCAACATTTTATATCCCCATGCACCTAACAATACCCATACCCTACCTTGAAATTGTCATTGCAATGTCATTTCTTAAAATGTAGCATACATACTTCTGAAGGTAGAATTTTGAGATAACTACAATGAAGTTTTAAAAGCCAGTGGTACCAATAAGCAGAGCATGGCTTGGGAAAAGGGGATTGGGAGCAGACAGAAATGATGGAGCTACTACTATAAGAAATGATGAGATAAATGAAGTCACCTGTAATGAGTAGGTAATTACCTACTACATCCCCAGAAGCAGCTAGCTTTATAAGAGTCACTACTATGCCAGTAATGAAAGTCACTCAGGCCACAAACTACTAGCTGGATTCCCCACCATCTCAGCCTCCTCCCAGCATTGGTGTCTGAAAAGAAAAATTCCCATCAGCACTCTAATGTCATATTCTTAAGTAGCTCTACTCTGTGGAAAAGATCATGGACTGGATACCTGCTGTCTATACTCTACAACTCTACAACTAACTGTGTGATTCTAGGCTCAGTTTCTTCCTTATAAAGAGGAAATAAGTTTCATGGCCTCCAACACCCAAGAAGACCTAAGAGTTCATCTCAGCATCAGCCACAGAAAAGAAATGGGTTCTTTGGGGCATTCCAAACTACTTATTTGCCTCAGAATTCATCTTAGACTACAATACTAAAAAAAAAAAAAAAAAACTTCATAAAAGGACATCCTCTAGTAATTGCTGCTTGTATAAAACAGATAAAGAACTAGCACAATTCTAAAGGACAATGTAAGCAAAGTATCTGGTTGTTTAAGAGAAAGGAAGAGATCGTTTTTCTTAACATTCACCCTCCTTCTTGCAGAAGCCACATGCAGCAAGTTTAAAACAACGGAAGGAAATCATTGCGAGCCTCAGTGGGCCTGTTGAAACTACACCAGCCAATGGCATCAGTGAGTTTTCTGAATGAACACCACAGGATATGGGTCTTGGCTTGGGCACATTCCCAACTGTTTGCTGATCTTTAACAAGGTCTGAAATTACGAGGCTAAGGATCCACTGAGAAGCAAACCTCACTTAATAAACCACCAGCCATTCACTTTTGTGCCAATTGTGCACGGGGCAGTAACAAACTCAGGAAACCGATCATTTCAACGGAGTTGCTATCTAAGCCTCATCAGGCCTAGGAAGGGTTCTAGAGTGTTTAATGGAAGAAAATACTCCACTGCTTTATTGTTAAAAGAGCAGAGATGGAGTATTTATGCAACAAACATGCCAAGTAATAACAATGACACATATTAGGAAGATGTCTTCTTTATTACAGGCTTTTCATTTACTAAAACTTGCGGACTGAATTAATATGTGAAATTTACATAAGTTTAATAACACATCAGTGTCACCTACACTAGCGCATATAATGTAGTCCTATTGTTCTATTCTTGGACATGTGGATGGATCCACATGGCACCTGTGCATCGCCATTCCCTCTCCTTACCCCCTTCCCTCTCCCCAGAGGTCTCTCCATAGCTCTGCAGCCACAGGAAATGAGAGGAAGAGCTAACCAGGTGTTCCGGGGCTGGCTCTAGACCAGAGCTATGTGCTCTGGACCTACCTATGCAGCTGCATTCAATCAGGAAATGTGTGTAGTGTTTGAAATATACACCGACATACAGAATAGCAACAGTCAAATCCAAGTATCAAAATCTTCTCCCCAAAAGTCACTGGTGGGATAGAAAACAGTGATTCTGTTAGAGCTGTCAGTGAGCTGACTGCATAAAAAGACTGTATCTCACCAAGTCCAAAGGTAAAGTTGAAAAATAAAAGTCTAGGATTTTCATTCCAATGCCTAAACAAAATGTTCCTGAATGCAACCAACTACAGCTTGATTGTATGTATGTACAAGCCATTTCTCAAGATTGGTATCAGCAACCTTTACTGTCCATTCAGCAATGGTGATCATTTTTCAGACCCACAGGTGGAAAAAGGGTACATCCACTCTCTGCTTAGACTTGCTACTTTCCTAATAAATCATACCAGGAACTGGGCATGTAACCAGTGCTAGAGCACTCACCTAGCATACATAGAAGGTCCTGTGTTTGAGCCCCAGGCCCACCAAAAAAGGAAAAAAATGTTATATCGTGGTGTTTGTGAAAGCATATTTTACACTGCTCCTGAGTGGAATCAGATTCACTGTATGACTTGACCTTGAACAAGTTCAGTAAAGTGACATTTATGCAAATTTTAACTCAGTAAATTAAAATATTAATTACTTCACTTTGCAAAATTTGCAATAAATGAAAATCCATTGTTTAAGAATTGGTCAGTAGAATAACTTCAAAGCTACCTGATTGAATGACCTTTAAACTAGAATCTGATTTCCTAACAAAGGCTAGATCCCTCTAGCTGCTAAAAAGAAATAACAGCCAGCTTTTTAAGGATTTGTTTTGAATTAAGAATGATCTTGTACAGGCATGTTTTGAATAGAATGTAGCCTGAGCATAGGATAACATAAACTAAATCTATTTACACCTCAGTTTGCTCATCTGTAAAAATGGGCTCATAAAACTGAAGGATTAATCCACACAAAATGCTTAGCACAAGGCCCAGCTAAGTGTATATGTAACAAATGGTAAGCTGTTCATAAGGTTGATGATTGCACCTTTGTCACCTTATCTGGGGCTGCAGAATGTCTTTCCTCCACAGATCCAATTCTACTTAAATTCTTTGTAGTTGCAAATTCAGGGCTGACAAACTAAGTAGCTTTTAAGCCTTGCCTATAGCACACATGATCAAAGCCAATCAGATACATGTGTAGTAGGACTTTGAAGGGTGCACTATGCCACCAACATTAGAGAATTTGCTTGCTGTTATGTGCAATGAGGGGCCTCAGATTTTATGAGACCAGCAAGCAATCCTATGTTTATGTAAACACTCCTCAATATTCTTGGTCCCAACTTTATAATCAGGGCCACAAAGAAATACATCAGGCTGTGACTTAAGATCACTTATTGTCTGTGGACTCCCAAGAAATCAAGCTTCTCTGAGATAGCGCCCAAGCCACAAGTGGGGACTTTCCCATCTTCTCTCCATCAGGCTCAGATATCCAGTCAAAGACAAAGCTAATTCTGTAATTCCCATCCACATCCTACCCTCCTCCATACCTCCCTCCTCGAGCACTCCTCCATGTCCACCAGGGACAGAGCAATAGCAACCCAGAACTCCTCGCTGCATCATAGAGCATGAATACAGAACAGTGCATGTGAAAGAGTTCAGGAGAAGCACAGGCAACTCTGCACCTTCTTTAACTTGGAAAAACAGCCAAGCAACTCATCACAGTAGAGAAAGCAAAAGTTTTCTAGCTGGAAATAGATCTCATTTATATTCAAGTGGCAACGGCCTAGGTGACAGACTTGCCAATGTTTTCACTCGTCTGTGGGTAGAGGAGCTGAAGGCTATACTTCAGGGTCATTTTTCTAGCTAGTTGTGTTCAGCATATATTTTAACACACACACTGAATGTGCACAGTGAGCGGGGCAGCCCATGGTCGCACACCTTTTTTCCTGCATTCAGAAAGGCGCCAGCTGAAATAGGGGTCCCATGCGATAATCCATCAATCAAGCCATAGAAGGCCAGTAACAGACTGGAACATAGGCATTATATGTGCTAGCAGCAGCTCTAAAATCAAAAGTCTCTTATTTTAAAAAAGAAAAAAAAAAGAAATCTTTAAGTATCCAAACTGTTACATGCATCCGTAAGCATCCCGTAGAAATGCCAGAGTAAGAATAACCACACAAATTAACCCCAAATGTCAAATTGCATTTTTTTTTTTACATTTGGCTCTGACAAAGATCAAGAGAGCTTCAAAACTTCTTTGCAGATTAAATGCAGAAGGTATGAAAAGATGACTGGAGTCATGACTTCATCCTTCTGTCACCTTCATAGTTTGGGGGTTTGTGATCCTCAAGGATACCTTGTGGGATCCACTCTTGTTACTTTGATTAAATTCCCACAGTATGACGCTCACAAGGCCTTTTTATAAAATGATGGCAACTATGCAAAGCTCTCCCCAAGGCTCAAGAAAATGTCACCAACACAAAGTTCACACTTTTTGCCAGTTGTTCCTACCCATTATATGAAACTGAACAAAAAAGCAAGTCTGCATGTGATGATGAAACACCACTAATTTATGCAATTTGTTTTGTTTTGATTTTTTTACACTGTGTAGTTCAGGCTGGCATCAAACTCATGGTGATCCCCTTGCTTCAGCCTCCCAAGTGCTGGAATTATAGGCGTGTGCCACCATGCCCTTGTATATGCAAGCTTTTTATACATTCATTCTAACTTTACCTACACCAGGACAAAGAAATAAATTGTAGACCAGTAATGATGGTGCATACTTGTTATCCCAGCATTCTGAAAGGCTGAGATAGGAGGATTACAAGTTTGAACCCAGCCTGGGCAACTTAAGAGACTTAAGACCCTGTCTCAAAATGAACAGTAAAAAGGGCTGAGGATGCAGAGGCCCTGGGTTCATCCCTGGAAATACACACACACACACACACACACACAGAGAGAGAGAGAGAGAGAGAGAGAGAGAGAGAGAGAAGAGCTGTAAATAATGTATTCTAGACATAAAAGTAGGATACTTAGCTCAAGCTACTATTAGTTATCTCCACATCTTGCTTGTTATCTATCTTGCTGGTTAAGCCTAGCTACTTCCTTCTCTCTAGTTAGAGACTGATAGTATAAAACAAGAAAGAAATAGGAAATCTGCTTTTGGTAGACAAAACATGAACTGGGCCTATCACATCTCCCTTCCCAAAGTTTTTAGCATTTGATCAGATAAATGCAAAGACTGAGAACGCCAGCCGGTTAAATATCTGTCAGGTTGGTAATCTAGTCAATAAACCCCAAGTTATTCATGAAATATTTTCTACTATTTCCACAATGAAAACTACCCTACCTTCCTCATTTGCCCTAAATCCACACTAAAAGTAATTCCATTCCCTGGACCTACAAACCCATTAACCTCACCTCCCAATATAGAACAACAATCATCCTGCCCTTACACCTGAACTGTATAATAACGCAGGAACTTCAGTGCTTCTGCAAATAAAAAGTGAGAAGTTTCAACTGACTCTTAGTAGCTTCAGCAAAACGGAGCTTAGGCTTCACAGAGCAGTGTGCCTGGGAAGGATAGAGAATTTACCTTCTCTACTTTAAAACCTGTCCTCAAATGAACTTGGCGCCATGTTTGGGATCTTGCAACCAAGCATTATCAATTGCCCAGATTCTGGAACCTTCCGGTTTAGTTGCTATGGGTCATGACGGCAAATCTACCGGGTTAGTATGGCCCCTTGAGACTCTTACAATAAATATTTCCTCCCTAGGGAAATAGTCACGCACATGCACACACACACCCAACACACGCGCATATACAGAGTCTGCCCAAAACTACAGGAGGTACACAGGCCTGTAAAGTCTAACTATAGTAGGTCAGGATTCCATTCCAGGCGGTCCTGTACTTCATGCATGAACTTCTGAGTAAATTACACTCCCTGAAGAAGCCACCGAAACTCCCCGAGACCTGGCATTTTAAAGACTGTTGTCATTCCTTTCTCAGTTGCAGCTAATTCCTCTCCTTGGAGAGGATTCAGCCCGAGCCCTGCAATTAGGCACAGTAAACAGGCCCAGCGACATGGACATATCAGTACAGGCTGCTGAGTTGGGAAAGCCGCCCTTCCCGTGGAGGCCTGGCTCTGCGCCAGCCGGGTGACGGCTGAGTGACAGGGCTACGTGCGCTTCGTGAGGGTGGCAGCCAGCCCACACCCGAGCACACCGCCCGGCAGCCTGAGGAGAGACGGCCCAGGGAGCCCTGCACTCCTCCCCCATCACTACCCCAGTCACCAGAGAAACGCTGTCAACAGGGGCTTCCTTGCAATTACAAAATCTGTGAGAGCTAGTCAAGCCCAGGGTTGAGGATGTTAAATAAAACAGGCATATAACCACATCCTTCCTGATGTCTTTCACCAAATACTAACAGCCGCCACATCCTGAGAGGCCATGGATCCATGGGGCACTTTCACGATTCTCATTTAATTTCCTGGTCCCATGGAAGGTGAGTAGCAGCCAGTTCCAGAGCCACACTGCTCTCAAGTTCTCACTGGAAGTTGTGAACCCTGGCCCTAGAAGTTACTGCATTTATACAGAAAAGAATCCATGTGCAATCTTTTAAGGCAATATGGGGAGGAGCTCACAACATTTAACTCCCTTTGATGTGAGAAAACAGCCTTATCAGAAAAATAAAACTTCACCTATAGCTGTCTGAAGGCTTTGAGCATAATTACAGAAAAGGAATGTTGCAACTGCAGGATTGTGGGAAATTAGATACAGGTCTCTTCACATCTTCATCTGGAGTTAATCCACAGATACTTGAAGGAATCCATGACACTTAAATACAATTGGTAAGACAAGAGTTTATTAATGGATAATAGATTTAAAATATAGTTACCAACCATGAGAAATGCCTTGAAACAGTATTCTTTAGACAAGAGAAAGCTTACATTTGTATTTCGGCACCTGGAAAAATATGTCTGCTAAATGAAAGGAATGAACAACACACAGCAAGATACTGGAGTATCAGAACCTGTGGGATTGAGCAGCCTAGTTATTTATTGAGCAAACACTTGTACCATTAGTTCTATGAACCTGACAGTGTCCCATGTGCTTCACAAATACCACTTTATTCACTTCATAATGACCCCATCCAGAGGGAACATTTTCTCCGTCTTACAGGTGAGGAAATGATGGCACAAGGTTGGCTTTTTGCCTTTTGAAACCAGTTTGGTTTGGCTGAAAAGCATGAGACCTAAATTATCACATCATGCTTCACCAACAAAGCATTCTAGCATCTAACATTAACCAATTTCCCCTCATCTTATATTTGAGGGAACTAAGATCTTCAGTTCTAATTTAAGAATAATTTTTCCTTAGTATCCACGTGGAATTGGTTCTAGGTCTCCCACTTGCTACCAAAACCCCAAAAGGCTCAAATTTCTTTAGATAAAGTGACCTAGTATTTGCATCAACCTAAATGTATCACCCTGTATACTTTACACCATTTTCAGATTACTTGCAATGCCTAACACAGTGTAAATGCTATGTAAACAGTTATTATACTGTAATGCTTAGGGAATAATAACTAAAAAGGTCTATATCTGTTCAGTACAGACCAAATTTTTAAAAAATATTTTCAATCCATAATTGGTTGAACCTGGAGATATGGAGGACCAACTATATTTGATTCACTGATTCTATATGGTAGAAAATAATAAAACGCACAAAAAGACAAAAAAACTACAAACATGAAAAAATGAGTGTGCTTACAACTGGGAATTAAAAACTCTAAGGGAGAATTTTAATAAGAGCCACAGGCAATGGAAACTGACCCTGAATCCCAGAGCAAAATACTAGGGTACCGGATGTCCTTGCCTGGGATAGTCCATCCAGCAATATCCAACTTCTGCTCCACCAATCAGAAAACCAGGACTGGTACTGACTAAGCAGATAGGGCCCCACACTGGCTGCTGTAAGTCAACAGTCTCCACTGTGTCCCACGGCCAATCTACAGCTGGACTGCTCTTTCCTGCCTTAGGTTCTGTGGAAGCACACTGGCACCATCTCTAGCACCTTCCTTCATTAGGTCAGGTCAGCACAAGATGTGGCTTTCAGACTTGTTTCAAAAGCAGATAATAAATGTCCAGTGCATAGAAAATGTAAAATGAAAGAAAAAGTGTATGTTCCCTTGAAAGAAAAGAGCAAGCACCTGATAAATCCCAGGGATGAAAACAATTGTCCCTACTCAGGCACAAATCTCACTTAGGAGATGGCTGAACTCTACTACTCCTACAGTCATTTGAATTCATGGGACACAGAACTTTCCACAGTCACGTTAATTAGAATTCACCAGATACAGACGGACTATTTAGAGTGCTGAAACCCAGAAGACCTGTTAGAAGGGCAGACAGTAGAAGGCTCTTTCAAGAGAAATGTCTAAACTATTTTGAGGAATGAAAGCAGATCAAAAATAAAGGAGTGTCTGAGTTTTGAGGGTAAGGACACAGTTAATTCAATTGCCCATGCTGCTCACAGATAGGCATAAGTCCCACTTTTACAAGTGTGGAAACAGATCCAGAAGCAAAAGTATGACAGCCAGAGTGAGCCAGGCTTCCAAATCCATGGTCTTTCCACCATGAAACACTGCTTTCGAAGCACCAGGAGAAAAAGTGATATCTGAAAACAGGCGCTCTTATTTTCAGAGGCACCAGAAATAAAATTGTCTTCCTTCAACTCCAAGATAAACAACAAAGGAAAGGATTCTTAGGTAATTCTCCTGACTTAGCAAATACAACTTCACCCTGAGATGGAAAATCAAAGCCCTCTGTACCCAAGAGGAAAAGGCAAATGGCAGCCACTCACTCAGTTACACCTAATCACACCTCTGAGTCCAATCAAGTTGAATTCAATTCCTTTGCCAAGTTTTCCCCAGAGTCCCATACCGCATCCTTCTCTGGCCTCCTAGGGACAGCCATCTTGTCCTGGAGGACCAGAGGCCACTTTAGGCCCCTTGTGGCACTCACAGAACATAATAGGTGCTGGTGATGGAATCATCTACTTGTCAGACATTATTTTCCAATTTGTGCTCCCCCAAAGTCACTATGATTCTCTATTTTTCCCCAGGCCTTCAGCTCACACTCCTTGGAAGACTTGTAAACGAGCAATAACCTGAAGTCATTGGAAAAGATTTGTTTCCCCTTGATTCCCCACAATAGGAGGGAATCAGTTCCAAAGTTCATCCCGATGGTATAGCTGTAGAAAACTGTTTATTGATATAAATAGAAAAGTTATATGTGTGTATTTAACATACAGTTTTTCTTTAAAAAAAAAAAAAAAAAACCTCACAAATGAGCTAAAAAGACCTGTATTTTTTAGTTTTAGCAATGAGTAAACTCAGATCTGATCAACTAAATACTGGCTTTCTTGCTAACAGAGCAACTGTAAGAAAATACACCACCACACTTACTTAGGCCCTTTAATGCTTGAAGGTTAGCATTATGAGAATCGCCTGCAGAACATGTACATTTCTGACTCAGTAGTTTTGGAGAGAAGTGCAAGAATCTGCATTCACAGCATGTTCCCCGCTCACGGTGGTGCTGCCAACTGAAGAACATCTGAGAACCGTAACTATTTTGTACCAAAACCAAGAATTTTTATGCAATGCTTCACCCTGAATGATAAAAGGTCAAAGAAATCTAGTCAGCTGCACTAGTTAATTTGGGGAACTGAAAATGGGTAGACAGAGCAGGAAAAGAGAGAAATTCCTGGGCAGTTTTGGCACAGGTTTACAAGTATCATTCCCAAGGATGGCAGGAAACATTGCATTGTCACTTTCTAGACTCAATGTTCTGTGTGGGGCTTTGCTTCTGAGGATGGCTGTCATGTTAGTGCCAGGGTCTGACTCTAGATTAGATAAGTTTCTTCTCTCCAGGAATCAAATACAAGACACTGCAAGCAACTGTCTTCCTTCTCAGATGGACATTTACTCTCAATTTTTATTTAATTCCTTACAGCCCTGGAAGCAGATATATTATTCTCCCTGTTATAAATGAAAAAAGTGGGGCCAGGCATGGTGGTGCATGTCTGCAGTGCCAGCACTCTGGGAGGCTGAGTCATGACTATTGAAAGTGACTCTGACTTAATACCTTAGCAAAACCCTATACAAAAATTAAAAATAAAATGACCAGAGATGTAGCTCCGTGCAAAAGCCCTGGGATCAACTGGATGGATGCATGGATGGATGCATGGAAGGAAGGGAGAAAAGGAGGGAGGGAGGGAGGGAGGGAAGAAGGAAGGAAAAGAAAAGAAGGAAGGAGGCTAGCTCATAGAACTGACTTGGCCAAGATCTCAGTGAGATGAAATAAAATGTCAAATGTCCGTCCTACTGCCTATTAGTATGTACTGACCAAATTTAAGTTAAAATATAAAAGTCAATATCTAACTCATCCATAAAGAAGTAGAAGTTGAGGGCTGAGTTAGCCCTTGCAGGAGCTGAGCTCAAACCAGAACCTGAGTTCTCAGTCTCCCAGTCCTGGGATTCTCTGCTTCTCTGAGCCAGATCTGCGTGCGTGAGTTCCAGGGTCCAGGTGTGACTGTAGCATTTCTAGGGTGAAGCACCGAACTTTGGAACCGAGGGAAAAATCTTACAAAGCTAAGGGTCTCCTTTGAGGTGGTCTCCCATAGCTTGTTGAAATATTTAAACACTCTGGCATCAGATTAGGGACATGCTGCAAACTCTTGAGCAAAATATTTATAGCTTTTTAACACTCTGGCATCCACTGAAATGGAAGTTCCTTCTGAAGATGAAATTAAGGTAGAAAGCAAGGATGACTTGTAAGGGACCATTCTAGGCATTAAACGTGTATGAAAGACACAACAGGCTCAGAACTAAAGGAATTTCTAAGTCCATGGGGAACAGAGTAAGCAGCCAAATAAATGTACTGAGACAGCCTAGCCTGAGCCTCCCACGGAGTCCCAGGAACACAAGGAAAGACTTCAAGGGGGAGTCACCAGAGGCGCTGGTGATGGATTGTGAGGAGACGACAACAAGGAGCTCCCTGTGCCCGCAAATCCCTCGCTTAGCATTGCAGAGACCAGAAGGGAAGGGAGGCGTGCACTCAATGGGAGACTAAGCCCAGGAAGGTCAGAGGCGGAAAGCCTTCAAGGCTTCACCAGGAAGTTTACAGCGCTGTCAGTAGAGAATGGGGAAAGAGCGTGGTTGGGGTGTGTTTCATTTCGAACAGTGGAGGCTGCGTGATTAGAGTGGGTCTGGACTATGCTCTAGCAGAACCATCTAACGAAGGTTCCCGGGGGGAATGAGAACCAAAGGCAGGTGATCTGTGGTTCAAGGAAGTCTCTTTCAAAAGCTTCCTTCCTGAAGTATTTCTACTAGGAAAGGGAAAACTTAGGTTGAAAGAGACAAAATTTGCAGTATCACAGTAAACCTGAAAAACAAAACAAAAGCATAATAAGCCAGTTTTGACTGATAATAATGCACATTCCTGCCTGAGTATTTAAGACTTGATGTTTAAAAAGGGTTTTGTTGATCCGATACAAACACTCACACCACAAAATAATATGAATATGAAAGAAGCCATCCAGAAAGAAAAAGAAATAAAGACCCACCAACTGTATGCAGGGTATTGAGATTTCTGAGTAAGAGTCTCTCAGGTTTGGCTAGACTAGATCTAGATTCTAGACTACTCGATGGATAAGAAGAGTGGGAGGAGAGTTGGGGATGGGGGGCCAAAGGCGGCATCTGTTTCCAGTCTGGCAAGTACGAGCAAGTTCCAAAAGTTGTATAAACTGTCAGCACAATGTATCTTTACTACGCTTCTAAGCCATGCTCAAATGGAAGAGTATTACCCTGAAAACTTCAAAACAATTTCAAATCCTCCTATTGTAACCAAAAATAGATGGTACTGACCTTAGAATTAAATTTCTCATTTTGTCTTCTTCCCACTGGAAAATAATCAAGACCGTCATATTCTTTGGGTCTGTGTATTTTGGGATTCTTTTTCTATGGCAATAGTTGTTATTTTGACCCTCAGTTTGGAAGGAAAATATGTTTACTAGAAGACATATTTATTCCAGAGTTTGAACAATGCTGATCACTGTACCTTCTAAAGAACCAAAACCAGACTTCACTTATGAAGGGGGTATTGATAATGTTCTGAACAGAGAAGACATTGAGCCATTAGGTACCAAGTAAATCCAATATGATATCTGAAGGCCTGCATTATACAACAGCAAAGCCATGGGTCTGTGAGGCTGGGTTAGGATTAGGTTAGAGTGAAAAAAAAAGGAGTTACTACCAGCTCATCAAGAACAGAAATTTACCCACAAATCAATATAGAAAAAAGATGCAAGATTAAAGTAAGCATCCTACTAGTTTAAGATAGAAATAATTGAGAGAAAGAAGGTACAAATTCTATGTATATTAACCAAGCCAGCTAATCCTGCTTGGCAAACAGACACATAGCTCTGAATCTGAGCCAAATCAATGGCTCTTGGCAATCTGCCAAAGCTGAATTCCTTAGTCTGGCATCATAAAATGATCTGTCTGTTGTATTTACAATTCCAGTGCCTCTGGATTCAGCTACCCGCTGGGCACCCCTGGCAGATGCCCAGCAGAATACATCTGAGCTATCATTACTGTCAGAACATGTGCATTTGACAAACACCAGAGAAAAGTGACACTTGTTTCTTAAAATAGTATCAGTTAACAGCTACAAAGTACTATTACAAAAGAATTATCAAGTCTGTTGCTGTAATAATTAACCAAAAATTAATACCCTTGTCCATACTGCTAACCTATAAACTACTCCTCGGTCTTCAAATGGCCACAAGTCAAAATGTCACTTGGGGCACAAAGTAGAGACAAGAGCAGAGCCCCTGCCAAGCTGAACAAATGGGAGCCATAGGAAAGCAGCCTTCTGGGCTTCATCCTGTGGTACACAGGAGGCGAGGGGCTTGGAGATGCACCTCAGGGGGTGGTGCTCACTGCAGGCAGGGCTCTAGAGCTCCAACTTCGAGCCTCGCCAGAGTCAGAGGCATCTTCCACACATGGTGTGTTCCAAGGAGAAGGCTGGAAGAGGACAGGCTGTTTGTTATTTACAAAATTGGAAGGATTTCTAGCCAGAGTCAGAAATTAAGAAAGAATTACCAATTTTGCTGAAGCTGGGTAAAATCAGGAAAGTAAATCCAGTATGGTAGCGAATGTCTATACTCCCAGCAATGAGGTAGGCTGAGGCAAGAGGATCACAAACCCTAACCCTGCCTTGGCAACTTAGTAAGACTTTGCCACACACAAAAAGGAGGGGGGATGTAGTTTAGTGGTGCAGCACCCCTGGGATCCCTTCCCAGTGGGGGAGGGCTAATTCCTGACATCCAAGAGCCAAATACAGAAATAAACCACATAGTTCCACCTGAGGGTGTTCATGTAATTTCATTCGAATCGTATTTACATTTCCCAAATAAAATGCCCCTGCAGCTGAATTCACCCACCCACCCTGAGCCACAGTCTACCTGACTCATGAAGCAACTGCAGCCATTGTAGCTTTCTCTAGAGGCACCTGTCCTCAGGCCAGCACATGCGCCAGGCCCTCGTCACGGACCTGTTCACAGTGTTTCTGGGCTAAACAGAAGAACTTAACTGCTGAGTGAGGAATTAGATAGATGCGATTTCTTCTGACACCTCTCTAGCTCTAAAAAAAGAATCATATTATTAAAGCTCTGAATAGTCAGGTCACTTACACTGGCCACTTCATTTGGGATAATTAAGAAATTAGAGACAGCCCAAAGAAAAGCAATGATGAGTGAGTGTAAAAGTGGGCCTTCCAACTAGAAAAAAGAAAATGAAGATGGTAACTCTTGCCCCATATCCACCTTTCAGCTTCCTTCCTGGGGTGGCTTTGTACTTTCCTCCTTCCTTGCCCCACCCATGTGCAGGTCTACTACAGTGAAGGCATTTAAGGATTTATGAATAGATAAGTTAAATTGATACCCATGCTTTCTGGCTTCTCTACAAGCAGATAAGGTTGTCATTGAATAGCCAGCACAAAAATCAAACAAAAGAAATATAAATTAAACCCACACACATGCCCCTCACTCTTCCTTCTTTGTTCCCAAATGTCATTCAACAAAATAGACAATGAACACCACGCAAAGTGACCCAGTGGAGAGACTTGCTTCCCTGTCTCTAGGGCTGTATTCCATAAATTATTTCCTTGGAGTCATTTCCTTCCTCCAGGAGCTAAGCTATTTTTAATATAAAACCTTTTATAGCAATGCCTTACATCTTTACAGAAAGATGTTCAGTGTTTGAACCTTAGTGTCCCCTCCCTAAAATACCTTATCCACACACAGTTTTAAGATTTTCATTGCAGAGACACTATGTATAAATGTCCAGTCCACAAACTGTTCTCCTAGAACCACACCTCTCATGGACTCTGACAACCACATTTGTGACAATATTATTCTCCTGCATCTCACCACCCCTAACCACCCTGCTAGGGCCCCTGAGCCAAGGTAGACAATCAGGTTTTTTCATAGGTAAGGAAAATAGGGATTCCGGAATGTTACTCAAACCTCTGCTCATCCTGAAGTGGCCATTATGGGGCAGCCATCTTGAGCTATGTATGTGAAATATCAGCAAAAGCTGGATTGGAACAAAAGAGGGGAAGAAATAAAGAACATAAGCAAAGAAGCAAAACCAGAGGTCATAAAGTTCAAAGAAGGAATACAGCAGCTAGCCTGTATATAAAGGACTTTCTAGGTGATGGCTTCCAGTTTTCTGAGAGCACTGACTACATTTCTTGCTCGTGCATCCTGAGAGATATCCTGATCTTCACAATCTACCCCATCTCTGCAAAAAGCAGCTTGTGACTAGGAATGGAATTCCTGACATCACATGAGAAGACGCAGCCAAAACTATTATTGCTCAAGAGTAGAGAAATAAACCTACCACCTTGCCACCCACTTTGTTTTATTCATAAATGTTGTGCCATTTCATCACTCTTCTGCATTGTTGCCAGGAAAGAACCCATCTGTGTGTTTGCATACAGGGGTCCATAGCCACTCGGGTCAGAGACCCTAACAGCCAACCCGGTTAATACAGACTTTCCTAAAAAATAACAACAGGGAAACCCTGGCACAGACTCCATTAACTCATCACATATACTCAGTGGACTCGTTTCACTCAGTGGAGGTTTCTTCTTTTTTTAATAAAACTTGAGACTTAATCAAATGTGAACTAGAGGATCCTACAAGTCAAAAATACGTGTGAACAGAAGCTTGCTCACCACTGTACCTCCAATTCCTGCACATCACTCCATAGAAGGAACATCCCATAAACACCTGCTGAGTACATAAAAGGATGACAAACAGCAAAGTTAAGAACACAGATTCTTGAGAGAGAGATCCAGGTCACACTCTCACATCTCATTTAAAGCCTTAAAACACTGACAAAGGCTCAGGATTCTGCTAACACCTTGTTGTGTATGTTACTGTATTTAATGTTCCTTCCCCCCACAGCTTTGTCTAAGGCATTATTTACACTTGTTGAAACCTAAGCAACTTACCCAAGGCCACAAAGTTTGGAGTTAATTTCAAGCCTAAGCTCTTACCCCTCTCATAAACTGCTTGTCACCAACTTTGAGACTTTGGGAAAATTATTCAGGCTTTAATGTGCTAAGATTGTGATTTGGAAGATTAAGAAGGTAGTGCTTAATGCCGAGCCAGACAGAGTAAATCGTTCAATAGAAAGTATTCATATTATTATTAGAATTACTCACTGGTGAGTCTACAGTGAAATGCTTTAAGCAGAGGGACTTTTGGTTCTATAAATTACACGTTCACTGGAAAACAGCCATTTACAAGATCTAGGCAGCCAAAGAAAAAGCAGCGAATTATAACCCGTATTTATCTTGGATCAAGTCTAAACTTCCCCCAAGGGAGTAACAGATAAGAACGCCTTTGCTGAAAGAAATGATCATGCTTGAAGTTAGGGGGCGCCATACTGCTGTACATTATAGCAAACCTCTTCCCCAAGGGTCTTTAGCGCCCTGAACTTTTCTTCCAAGGAAAACCAGGTAGACAAATTCTGGCCAACAATAACTTTTTGCAGGGAAATAGACAGCCTAGTATTTCTTTCCGTATTCTTCCACTATTTTGATTTTAGGTCCAGTACATTTTCTTGTTCATTCCCAGTTTATTTGCTATTCCCTCCTTGAGATAATACAGCATTATGACATTATTCAGTGACCTTTAAAAGTCCAGCAAAAACACTAACAATTTTTTAATTAGGGTGTATGCATTCATAAGCATAACCTCAAGAAATGTAAAGTACCTCAAAAACAATTGGTCTAACTAAATGCATACACCAGCAATTGTTGAAGCTGGGATGGGATCTCATATAGCTTCTCTACATTTGTATGTATTTGAAATTTTCCTCAATAAAAGGTTCCCAGTAAGTTCAAAATATAGGTACAAATTCTGCCTTCGCAAAATTTAGTTTTTACTGAAAACTTGCTTATAGGATGAAGCTAGAAACTGGATCCATCTGTATCACTGCTCTGGGAAGCAGCACAACATGAAGGAGGGAGAAAAGGTAATGAAGGAAAAAATGTTAGGGTAAAGTTACAGTAATCGAGATCATATAGAAATGCAGTGTGTTCCCACAGTGCTTTAATAATGACCGTCAAATGAGAGACCTGAGGCCACAGATTCCTTTATTCAAGCAAATTAAACTTTTTGCTTTGTTTTGCTCTTCTTATACAAATCATTTGCTGAGGCTTGGTTTGCATTTGGTTCTAATTGGCCAGGAATGTTCCAGTCTAGAGGTGAGTTTTCTAAAGGGCAAAAATGAAGTGCCTTATGCCAAAGTAGCCAAAGTACAGCTGAAATCTGGGAATAAGCAGATGTCTCTTCAGTGGACAAGATGAATCTTCTCTTATCAACTCAGTCAAAAAGTTATTATTCCGTCCAGAAGATAACCCATAATTACAGAATCCTATCTGGAGCTCTTTCTTTTTCCTTACCCTGATTTACACAGTGCTTTTCATTCCATTTCAGTTAAATTCCATACTGAAACCCTACCCCCGTGCATTAAGTCAAAACTAAATAAAAATATTTAACTTTCAAGTATTTTAGTGACCTCATTCTACCAATTAATGTGGACCTCCCTCGGAGCAAAATCTGTTCCTAGAATGCTGAGGAGGGGGCGGCGGGGGAGGGGGTCCCAACCCCTGCATTTAGAAGAAACTTTTAAAACCTGATAAGCCATTTGCTCTTCCAGGTTGAAGCCACAAGTGCCCCAGCCACCCTGGGGATGACCCTCCACTCCCCGCCCCCCCAGACAAACAAGGTCACTGGCACAAAAACAAAACTGATCTAAAGACAAATGACTTTCTCATCCGGCACCAAAGGAAGGAATACTTTGCCATCATTCTAAGCAGCCCAGTAACTCTGAACTTTTCCCAAATCGAAGTAAAATTTAGAAAGCAACATTCTCTTCTAAGACTTACTGTCTGTCTGCCCGAAAGGATGCTTTCAGACATTCTACCCATGTCTTCATGGCTTTAAGGTGTACAGCAATCTGCAGCTCCCCACTCCGTACACCCATCTCGACCCCTTCACTGCTACACACTTCCAGTCTTTCCTGTTTGCCTTTCTCTAAGAGTGCTCCCTTCAGTTTGTTAGAGAAATTAACAGTACTCTATCACAAGATCACTTTTTACACTGAGGAAGCGTAACACTTATTGTCTAAGAATGGTACACAGCTGGATGTTCATCGTCCCTCACACTCAAGTGCACTCCGCCTCGCTGTTTTTCACTAAAAGTTTTCCATCTTCCTGGGTTCCCCTTAACCAGACCACAATACAAGGGCAACTTACTCAAAACTGCCACTAGAAAAGTGGCTGGACTATGAAGAATGACTTAACTTATTAGCAAGACTATCCCAAAGTAATGGACATGTGCCGACATAATGGCACCTATATGTCCCCATATTTCTGCTGATCTACCCGCAAACGTTTCCAAAATAAATTACCAACCACCCAAAGAATCATTTCTGGCCGGGTAAAGAAAAACAATGTTTCTATCCAGAAGTACTTGACTACTCTTTCATAAGCACTTAGTTGGTTACTGTGAGTGGTCACAAATGCTTAAGAAAAGGAAGGTGTGCATCAGAAGACAATTTTGTCAAGTAGATGGTCTAACAGTGTCCCAAGTAAGAAAGAGGTCAAGGGCAGCACTCAGAAGTGAAGAGGGGTTTCATCTTTCACAGGTCAAACGCTTCCTACCCACCCCTGCCAAGCTCTACAGACCAACTGCCCCAGTGCAAAGTCACACTTGACTCCAGAATTAAGACTGCTCTTGTAGGAATCCCTTCTGACCACAGTGAAGGGCATTATTAGGTGGCTAAAGCAGGCACTCGACATCCTGAATACATATGTGTCTCAGATCACACACCGTGTTTCTAACATCCTTTCCTTCTTTGGATCTTTGACAATCCCCCTGTCTTAAAATGGGACCAGAAGTTACAGTTCTTCGGCTTGTATCACCAACCAGAGCATTCTTTCAAAGTCACAGAAGGCCATCACCATACACCTGCGCCCCCTTTAACAAGGGCTTTTACTCAGAGGAGTTGAGCGGGGTAGGGTTGGGGTGAGCAGTGGAGTTGTAGGGTGGAGAGAGAATCCAAGCCGATTTGTTAATTAAAAACCAAAGTTCGCTGCAGCCCAGCATACAACTGACCCCGAACGCCTCCCGCTCCCTTGCGAGTCCTACCTTGGACCTCTCCTTGACGTAGTATTTGCCCAGCCGGCTCCCGCAGTACAGGACCAGCCGGTCGATGAGAGACAAGAGGAAGCTGATGGCCTCGCAGCCCTCCTCGTTGCCCCCGATCCACGTGATCTGGTCGCCTCGCAGGTGCCGCTTGGAGACGCCAGCACGCGGCCCGGCCAGCTGGCCGTCGCGCAGGACCCCGTTGTAATGCAGCTGTTTCACGCGCTCCAGGACGCAGTCGCCCACCACCTCGCCCAGGAAGTTGTCCAGGTAGCAGAAGCCGATCTCGTGCAGACAAGGCACGATGTACTCCAGGGCGATTTTCTCCAGATCCAGCCTCATGATGTGTCCCAGAGGCATCTCGCCCTCAGCCTCGAGGTCGGGGACCCCCAGGGTGCAGCCGGAGAGGAAGCGACCTACGCGAGCGCCGAGCCGAGGTTCGGGGAGCGGAGCAACCTGCGGCGGCCACGGTCTCCGAGCCACCGCAGCGCCGCGGACGGAGGGGAAAGTTGCTCGCAAACTCTGGGGAGAAGGGATCCCCGGTGAGGGAGCCGCGGGAGTTGCGCGGGGCTCCGGCACCCAGCGCCGGACTGGCCCAGTGAGGAGTCCGAGGGCCCCTTTTGGAGCTGCGGAGCCACCACAGCTGCGGTGGCCCGAGGCGGGGAGAGGCTGAGGTCCGGCCCCCGAGCCGGCTGGCTGCACGCGTCACGGCCCCGCCCCGGGACCGCCTCCGGGACAGCCCTCCCCGCCCGTCTCCCCGCCCTCCCTCGCCGGTCGGCGGCTGGTCACCCCGCCTGGTCTACCCTTCGCAGGCGATCCCGGCGAGCCCCGCGCCTCCCTCAGTTGTTTGTAACCAGGGGAGGGGCCGGAGAACAGATGGAATTTTTGGAAGGTTTTCGATTTGCATATTGTTTTGCATAAAATCCCACAGCAAACTTGAAAACCCGGATCCCTCACTCTGAGATGTAAATGCAATTAACAGCGCAGTTCACGTCCACGTTCAGGACTAGTCACTTTCCTGGGCAGCATAATACAATACAAATGTACACTACAATAATAAACCCAGGAGCAAATATATTGATGAAACAGTGGTCTCGGTCTAGCCTGACGTGGTGCCTTTCCTCTGCTGTTTGATCCAGGTCAGGAGATTTCGGCCACGGGAGAAGTAGGAAGAAAAGAATTAAGATGTGTCATGTATATGTACTAACTTTCCCGAGATGAATGTAATTATCATGCGCTATTAACATGTACCAATAAAGATAAAATAAAATTTTAAAAATCAGGCTAACACATGAACAGACATCTCCCTTAGCCCCTACTGTGTGTGCAAGCTTAGACAACGGGGATGCGTACAATGAGGAAATGCTGGGTCATAGTACTTTGCTTTGCCAGATATTTTTATCCACTTACCGTTCAAACTTCTTACTAAAATATGATGTTCTGAAATTCTACCTTCAAAATTAATCACATGCTCCTGTAACAGTAGACACTGACCTCCGCCCCTCCCCCGCCTGCCCCCGCAGAAGATACGTAGTATTCCAGGTCTCTGCTCTCACTTTTTCCACATCAGCTGCGCACACGGGAGGGCTGGACCCTGCCTAGCAGACTGTTATCCACAGATAAGCTCATTGCTTTTAGGAGTTTTGATTCCCTTTCCTTCTGAACACCACAGATCAGAATTAGAGGGGGAAAGAAGATTCATAAATTGTAGGCAAAACCATTTCTATACTTTTAGCTCTACATTCTTGCCTGCTTCTGTTCATTTAAATTGAACAGATGAATGTACTGGGCTGTCAGGTATTGTTTATTTTGTACACAATCCCCTACAGCTTTTTCACTTTATTCTCTTTCTAGTACCCCTTTCCTCCCTGCCACTCCAGGGGGGCAATATAATATACTTCAGGCCAGGAACAAAAAGGAAAGAGGAGGAAAGAGTACTGCTACAGGACAGAAACAGAGCACTTAGCCAGACAAGGATCTGTGGGGTGTTCCTGAGGGGCAGTCAATGGTAGAAGTTCTGAAAATCTTTGAAAAAACTTCTAGTTATATTGACATGAGGCTCCTGCACATCCAGTCATGAGTTGGTATCTCTGGTGTGATCATTCAGCAGGAGGTAAAGACTGGAATTGGCCAGTGCTCAGGCAGCTGCCCTCTAACACTCCACAGCAGCTCAACCATGACAAGAGTCATCATCCTTGGAACCCTGGTGCACAGCCACAGCAGACACCCAATAAATAGTTCCTGGTAACCCAAATAGTTCCTGGTGACCCTGAGCCATGCAACTGCCACAAAGGATTATGGGCTGGTTCCTGCAAAAAAAGGTCGTGTAAGAGGCGCTGGGAAGGCTCCCTGATGAGAGTTTGCCGGAAGTATCAAGCTGATTAGCCTGGCCCAAAACAAAACCTCAGAGGCCAGTGGAGGGGCATTTGTCCCTCAGGTTTGTCTCCCTGGACAGTCAGTGGTAGACACTCGAGCTCCATGATGGGAAACCTGGTGTGAAAGCTGGCCAGTTGTCTATTTGCAGGAGTGAAATGGAGATGCAATAACAAAGGGGGGGTGTCTCTGCTTGAACCCAGAGAGCCACTTTGGCCCCTTAAGTGGTCTCCTCCAGAGGTGACCAAGAAAGCCTGGTATGAAGCAACCTGAATGTGGGCTCCAGTGGTCAATAGCTTGTGGTTTTCACAGCTTTGGGGACTGTTGTAGAGATCAGAAACAGATATCCCTGAAGAGGGCTAGAATTAAAAAGGAGGAATGACAGATAATCCTTGACAGCTGACCAGAACTTTTCTAGCTGAAGGTTCTTGGTAGATACACTGATACCAGTAGGAATATAATTTGGAGGGAATTTATAAAGGACCAGAAACCTATAGTAACTGGTGAAGATGTTGGACAAAAAAAGAAAAATGCATAAAATTACAAACTTGCCTCCCAGAGTAACATGTTGAGTCCGGATTTTAAATCTTATGACTGGGTAATTACCATTCAAATAATATTTCAATAATTTCCCAGTGAAGCACAGCTAGTCTTGTCACCAAATACAGTTCTAGCAACACAGTCTTAAGCTGTTCTAGATGCCTTTGGTTGCAAAGCATAGTTTAGAGCAGAATTCAATCCCATGGCACTATCCCTACTTGGCAAAGGCACTTATTAATGAACCAAGCCTCTCCCAATCAGCTCGAGGCTGCCGGCACTGCCTCTGGCATAGAAACCAGAGATACTGGAGCTGGCAAAAATTAAAGTATACGATTACACAGAGGGGCACAGACAGGCTGGAGCCAGGCATGGGCTCAGGCTGAGCATCAGAGAGGCAAACCCCCAGCTACTGTTCAAGTGCACTTATTTTAGTTATTTGTCCATTAACCTGTATCACTTTCATAATGAATATTTGCTAGTCAGCTTTCTGTCACTATTACCAAAATAGCTGAAATAATCAACTTATAAGGAGGAAAGATTTTTTTTTTTTATAGCTCATGTTGCAGCCTGTGGGTTCTTGGCCCAAATTCCTAAAGGTTTCTATTACCTCGTGGTAGTGCCACATGCTGGTGACCAAGCCTTTAGCATGTGGGCCTTTTGGGGATGCTTATGATCCAAACCATAACAAATATTAAAATATATTTTCATATTAATAACTAAAACTAATTTCCATGGCATTTAGTCACAACACTGACTTCCAGCACACGTACACTCAAATGCAGTCATCTTCAGCATGTGAAGGAAAAATGAGAAAGGAGGAGGTTGAGTTGCTCTTCCTTGGAATTTGAACTGAAAGGGTTCTTAGTCCCACTTCATTTTTTGCAGATGAGGAAACAAAGGCTCTGAGAGGCTGGACATTAGCAACCTTCCTAAGTGAGAAGACTCTGGTGAGCGGAAGAGGAAACCTAAGATCCTTCTGCCTTTGCTTACAGTGCACTCGCTCTATTTATGTATGCATGTGTTTTATTTTAATGAGGTAAAATTCGCAAAACATAAAACTAATCATTTCACTCAATTTTAATTTTTAAAATTTTTTTTTATTTTAAAGATAAAAGAACGAAAACATATTAACAAACACACCTACATTTACAAAATAGCACAAAAATAATACAAGCAATACAGACTTTCAGACAAAGTGAATTTTAGCCAAAAGACTAAGAAGCCTTTAAAACTAAACTGTGAATTAAGCCATTAAGATGAGCCATGTCAAAGTGAACAATTCAGTGGGTTGTAGTACATTCAGAAGCTTGTGCAACTGCCACCTCTCTCCGTTTCCAAAACGTTTTCACCACCCCCAGAGAAAACCCCATTCCCATTAAACAGCTGTCATCCATCCTCACCTGGCAACCGCTGACCTGCTTTCCTTACACCTGCATGGATTCACCTACACTAGATATTTCTCAGAAATGGAATCATACTCTACATGATCTCTTAGGACTGTCTTCTTTCACTCAGTGTAAGTTGTTTTCCAGGTTTATCCACATTGTACCATGTATGAGTGCTTCATTATTTATGGCTGAGTGATATTTCAGTGTATGGCAATACCATAATTTGTTTATCCATTTATCAGCTGGTGGATATTTGGATTCTTTCCACCTGTAGGCTATTGTGAACGGTGCTGCTATGAACACATGTGCCTAAATATTTGAGTACCTCTTTTCAATTCTTTGGGGCATATACCTAAGAGTGGAACTTTTGGGTCATATGGTAATTCTACATAGTTTAACTTTTTAAGGGACCACCAAACTATTTTCCATTTTCCATTCCCATCACTAATATGAGAGTTTTTCACATTCTTTTTATTTATGATTGAAACTGCCTGCATTTATTATGTCCCAGTAAAGTCCTGCCATGTCTACACTTCTCTCCTTAGCTGGTACCTAAATATTCTTTTTTTGTGTGTTTTTTTGATATACCATATTAACAGAGGTTTATCAGATATTGAATGACTTTAGTGAGGGCAAGGTTATCTGACTTATTGATCAATCACTTTTGTAACATTTTATACTGCATCATAAATTTTCCAAACATAACTTCAAGGAATTCTTATAACACCAAGAAACAGGTACTATTATTATCTTCCACTGTGCAAATGACAAAAATGAGACACAGAAAAACTAAGTTCACAATGAGAAAGTCCTGCAGTGCAGGATGAAGGGGAAATCCCAGTGGAATCAGATGAGGGTAAAAGAGTCACTTTAAGCCGTGCGTTTGGCATAGAAATATATTTGCCCGTAAGTGTTCTTTTCTGTTGTAACTCCTAGTTAGAATACTTTCATCTGTGATGACACTTTTAATTATTGGTTTCCTTACTGATACTTGGCGCAGAGCAGACATAAGCCAAATTTACCATAAATTACTTAGTTGTCTATATTACAAGTCACTTTCCAAACCACAACTTAAGTATTTGCATTTTGCTTTATTTCAACTATGACCCAGGGTTTCCAGACATCAAACACAAATTCTGCTGGGAACAGTCATTAGAAATGAGCTACACCTTGGTCTGCTGGGGTACATGGTTCACCTTCAGGACATCAGAAGTGAGTTCATTTCAGTGCAGCCGGTGAAACAAGATCAGAGTACCCAAAGTGACTTTAATGGTCATTAGAGCACCAGTATAGATGGGGTTAAGGAGCCATCTGATTGTATCCCCTTCTCTGTGGAGTTGAACTATTCGACTGTTTCCCACATTTGAGAAGATGCAAAAAAAAGAGCAGCTTTCTATATTAGCACTCAAATGCCTCCCAGCACTTAGACAAGTTTCAGTCTCATTTGTTCTTTGATAACTCCAGCCATGCGCTGATTCTGGAAAATGTGACATCAGGAATATTCATTAACATTTTCTAGTTCATCTCTTGTTTAAATGGGAAAGCTTTAAAAACCTTTGTATTAATCATAAAAATACAGCAGTGTGAAATTTTAATGTAGAATACTTTGAAGAACTTCTCTTGCTTAATTTCATAGAGGCTTTCCTAAGGTGTTTTATTCATTAGCATTTTTACACATTATCTTGTTTAGAATAAATTTATCTTACAATAGTTTCAGTTCTATAGAAAAGCTACAAAGATTTATATGCATTGTTCCCATATAACTCACAGCCAGTTTTCCCTGTTGTTACATCATATATTAGTATGGTTAGACTTGTCATAATTTATGAACCCATAGTGATACATTATTATTAACTAAAGTCCTTGTTTTGTCCAGATTTCATTCATTTGTATTTAATGACCTTTTCCTTTTCCAGGATCCTGTGGAAATTGTGCAGAGGTTGAAATAAGTTCAGTGTTTTCAGGGAAATATATACCAAGTTTGTCTTTTCTTGAGACAAGTTCTCCTCATGCAATTCAGGCTGGCCTTGAATTCACCAGGTAGCCCAGGCTGACCTCAAACTCACAACAATCCTCCTGCCTCAGCCTCCTGAGTGCTGGGGTTACAAGGCATGTGCCACCATGCCCAGCCCCAACTTAGTCTTCCTAGCTCATTAGCTCCTGCAGAAACTGCAGAGATCTCAGGGTAGGAAGGAATAGCTACCCACAAAACATGCCTTCTTTCCTTCCTGTCAGCTCATTGTAGTGGGACCTTTTGGGAGGACATCTCTACACAGCCAAGGGACTCTGGAGTTCTCCTAGGTGACCTTATGCTCTTCCCTCTAGGCCTGGTGGCATAGACTGCCAGGCACCACCAGTCCTGGGCTTCACTCTTCTCTCAGATCTCAGCTTTTGCTGACCTATTTCCCTCCTCCCTCACTCCAGAGAAAGATCTCAGTTGGCTCTGGGTCTCAAACTTTTGCTCTCCATAGAAATCACCTGGCAAACTAGTTAAGCACAAATTGCTGAGCCCTACCTCTAGAGCTCAGATTCAGTAGACGAGTGGAACCTATACTATGCTGGCCTTTCTTTTTCTTTTCTCTTCTTTCTTTCCTCTCTTTTCTTTCTTCCTTCCTTCTTCCTTCTTCCTTCTTCCTCCTCCTCTTCTTCCTCCTCTTCCTCCTCCTTCTTCTTTTCTTTCTTTCTCTCTCTCTCTCTCTCTCTCTCTCTCTCTCTCTCTCTCTCTCTCTCTCTCTCTCAGTACTGGGGATTGAACCCAAGTCCTTCACACTGAGCTACAGGCCTTTGCAGTAAGTTATATCTATTGTCTTTTATAAATATATGTATTCTTCTGAGACAGGATCTTGCTAAGTCACTGAATTCCCCAGGTTGGGCTTGAATTAGTGCTCCTTCTGCCTCAGCCCCCCAGGATAATGGAATTACAAGTGTGTACCATCCCACCCAGCTTAATTTGCACTTCTAACCAGTTCTCAGGAGCTGCCTCTGCTGGTCTGGAACCACACTTTAAGACCCATTTTTCTAATCCATCCATTCATGGCATAACCATGGTGACTCCGTGGTCTGGGGTGGGCAGGTGACTTATGCCACCAAATTCAGTGGTTTAGGCCCTGGTTGTACAATTACTTGAGAGGTTCTAAAAATAGCCCATGGCTGGGCCCCAACCCAGACTAATATATTCATATTCTGAAGGTAAACCCTGGATATGGACATTTTTTAAAAAGTAAATAAATAATAGTAGGTAATAAAATACATACATAAAATAAAAGCAATAAACAAATTATAAAGCATCCTGGTGATTTAACATGCAGCAGCCCTGAACTGCTTGAACTGAAGAGAATATATATGTAAGGGAGAAGTCTTTTTTTTTCCTGCTGAATATGAACAAAGAAAACTCAGCCTGCACTGGAAGCCACCTCATCACCATGAAAAGAGCCTAGTCTCAGGATGAAGCCAAAAAGGAGGCAGGCAGAGAGCAGTGTTCAAAGAATTTGGGACCCTGATGACATCCACAGTGCTGCTTATCTTACAGTTCCTACAGTTTGTCCTACCTCAGGACTTCCAGTTATGGGAGAGAACACATTTCCTCATCTTTAAAGCCAGTGTAAGTCACAGTGGCAGTTACTAGCAGTTACAAGCTTTGTAATAAATAACATCCAAGAAATGTGTGGTTGCCCTGAAGCTGCAACAAGCAGCCTCTGCTCTTGAAGATGCCTTACCTGGGTTCCAGCCACCGCATTCCAGGGGCCAGCTCCCGCATCAGAAGTTGAACTCAGTAGAGACCAGACTGACACACAGGAGGACAAACAGTTCTAGTGCAGTTTTGCAGCCAAAATTCCCTCTACCGCCACACTGCACCCTTCCAGAACTTCCCTCAACAGAGAAAACCAAACAGCACAAGAAAATACCCAGCATTCCACCTGATGTTTAAAATAATGAGCTTTCTCTTTCTACCTAAGCAAACCATCTCATGATAATCCAGTAGGAAGTCATGTGATTATATTCTTCATGAACTGTCTTCTTAAACTGCAAACCAATTGCATTAGTTCCCTTTTAAATATTTATAATAGAATGGCGGTAAAACATACATACTCAATACTGGAAGCTACTGACACAAATAAATGCTCACCAAATGCTTATTACGTAAATTTAGAACAAAAATGTGTACAAGGTAAACGATAAATGTGCGTGTGTGTGTGTGTATATGACAGAGATGCACTAATCTGTAACTAGTGACTGTTTCTAGGTAAGTGGGAATATGGAAATTTTTGATGTTCCACCATTTGTTTTTTCTAATAGCCACATATTACTTTTGTGGAAAGAAAAAAATTGAAAGGAAATGGGATTGTTTTTCCTACCTGATGACAAATCTTTAATCCCCTCTGTGCTGGTCACTGCTTGTGTGAACTAAATACTCTTCTTGACACTCTGTGTTCCGGGTTTCTGGAGGTGCCACAGTCCTGTGAAGAGCATTTCCCACATCTCCTTGCCAGCTGGCCCCGATCCACGCTGCCAGTGGGAGGCATTGGTGGGAAACTGCATGAAATGAGAGAGAGTTCACCCCCCACACTTTAAGCTTCTGGCAGTGGCTGGGGCAGGCAGCAGCTGGCAGCAGTGGGGTCCTGGTAGCCTTCAGCAGTTTCAGGAATGGCAGCAGTTGTCCCAGCAGTAGCCAGCTCTAACTGCATTGCTGGCGTCCCACAGTGTCCGAGGCTGGATACTCTTGGGCTGTGATAACATCACACCTCCCTGTGTTCCTGCAGTCATGGAATGGCAGTGACTTCCCACAGGCACTTCTCTGTAGGTTACCATATCTTGTCTTTTCTACTCTTGTTCTTCCTCTAGTCTTCCCAACACCTTTGTTACTAACTCCTTGTGTTACACTTCCTCTGACTAAAGCGCCTATAGTGATTTCCATGTTCTGTGCTGGAAGCCCACTGATATGCGCACATATCTTCAGTTGCCTACATGGAGTTCATCGGCAAATCCTGCCGATTGTCCTGCCACTTGGAATTCCAACTGCACCTCTTCTCCTTGTCTCCACTGCCATTACCAGCCCTGCCCACCATCTCCCACTTGGATGGCTGCAACAGACTTCCTTAGACCTCTCTTCTTCTCCACTTGCCCTATATCAACCCATTCTCTACCTATATGCCAGAGCCATCATCCTATAGCATAGATGAAACGCTGCATGCCGAATAAAATTCAAACTCATCAGCATGGCTTCAGCATGTGATTGGCTCATCATCTCACCACCTTCTTCATTCACTGTGGTCCAGTCACACCACTGTCCTTTCAGTTCGGGAATAGGCCAACCTCAGCAATGTCACACGTGTGACGTCATCGTCTTGAAATACAGTTCTCCCTGCCCTTCCTATGGTGGCTTCTTCTCATTTCCTCAGAGAGGTCTTACCACTCTGAAAAAGCACTCTGATATCCATCTCAGCTTTTGTTTTATTTCCTTCACACTTCCTATCAAAACTTGACATTTTTGTTGATTTGTTTACATGGATCTATTTTATGTCAGGAGTTCCGGTGCCCAGCACAGGGCCTGACACAAATCAGGTGTTCATTACATACTGGATGAATATTCTGCACATTCCACTATTTTAATATTCATGCACATAAATTAAAAAATTTGGTTAATTTCAATAAATTCTGTATTATTAGATGTTTAAATTGTTGTTTCTCCAAAGATAAGCCAAAAGATCATTAAAATTGATAGGAAAGTAGGCAGGAAAAAAATTTTTTTTAATTTGGAAAACAGAACAAATTAATAGAAGATAGAGCTGGAAAAATATCTTCCTATGAAGTAGTAGCAAATTGTTCCATCAAATCTGACTTGGTCTAAATGCTTCTGTTCACAAATTTGCTTTTGCCCAAACTGATATAATTCCATTAGCTAAAGCTGACTCAGTTCTCCAAGTTGGTTTCAAAGTCACTTTTAGGAGAACCGGAGAATTGCCCTTCTAATTGGATCTCATTCTTGACAGTTTTAGTTCTTACTCTCTTATGCCCTTTACTTAGACACTCATTCCACTCATTCATCCAATCAGCAAATATTTTCTCGCATATCTCTGTGTACCAGGCACTGTACTGGGCCCCAGATGCAGAGATGATGACTGACAGGATTCCTGTGCATCTGAGGTCTTCATGCAAAAGGAAGACAGTGCATCAGGAAGCCTATAAATAACCTTGGTAATTTTGGGTAGTGATTACATTCTTGAGACAATAAAAGAACGGAGGGTTGAGTATGGTGGCACAAACCTGTTATCCCAGCTGCTCAGGAGCCTGAGGCAGGAAGACCACAAGTTCAAGACTATCAGGGTGGCAGGGCGTAATCTCAGCCCTCAGAAAGCTGAGACAGGAAGACTGCCAGGAGTTCAAGGCCAACCTGGGCTACAAAGTGAGTTCAAGGCCAACCTGAAATGCATAATGAAACCCTGTCTCAAAAAGACAAAAAAAAAAAAAAAAAATCAGTGGGCAACTTCTTGAGATCCTGTCTCAAATAACATTTTTTAAAAGGGCTGCAGATGTGGCTCCACAATAGAATGCCTGCTTAGCATTCACAAGATCCTGGGTTCAAATTCTCAAGCATCATGAAGTTTGTGGGTCCAAGAAATCTTTCCTGAGAAGGTAACATTTGTCCAGAGGCCAGAGTTTACCAGAAGGAACCAGCAGCACTACACTGAGACTTGTGAGGCCCTATTGAAATATGTTGAGATTATGGTGTCTTCCTTTCCTCCACATCAAGTAATTTGAAATAAAATAATCAACCAAGGCTTAAAATAAGTTCAAAGAAGATAAAAGAAAAAGTTTTATTTCTCCCTAATCAAATTCTTTCCAAATTATTTTTTTCATTTTTTGACTTTTCTTTGCTGACTGTCCAAGTATATGACTACTCTGTTTACTGGTTTATCTAGTACTTAGGTCCATCCATGTGAAAATTAGAAAACAGCATTTCAAGACAGGGACAGAACAAATGCAGACTTTGACACAAGAGCTAGTGCCAACAACCCTTTTGAGGTAGGAGATTAGGGCATGGCCAACTGGCTGAGCAAATGGGCATGACCATCATTACAGAGATCCAGGACACATTGGCAGAATACAGTTCCCAAGCCCTGCACCTGAGACCTATGGGAAATTGCTATCTTCAGTTCTTCTCACACAAATTCAAGCAGGTTTTTGATAAGATGGTTTAGATCTGACATCAGTCTGAAGAATGCGGGATACAAAAGACCTTTGTTAACCTCAGTGAACCCTGTCGCTGCTTTCACTCTGCAGAGGCACTTCTTTTCCTACCTTTAATAAATGTAAAACCTCGCTACCTTTTTCATACATCTTGTCCAATTCTTTGTTCAGGACACCAAAGACTTGGAAAGAATCTACAGAACCCCAGAACCCAGTAACACCAAGGGTGTTAGCCATAAATAAAGCCTTTGGGGGACAGTCATGCCTGCTCTTTTGCATATTATTTATGGCAACCTTCATCCTAGGGTGACTCTGAGTGCCTGTCCCCCTAAACATTGTTTCCTTCTGGCCTCCCAGCGCAGCTCGTCCCTGCAGCACTACACAAGCCTTAAGTCAGGCAAAGCCTAAAATATTTACTATGTGACCCATTACAGAAAAAGTATGCCAGCCCACAGGCGTGCATCTACTCATTTTTGAGGTGAGATTAGGAGATACTGGATAATTTTCAGCTGTAGGGGGCACATGATTCATTTTTATTTTTTAAAAGGCAATTTTGGCAGCAAGGAAGAGAACGGTTGGGGGTTAGGGTAGCCATAATCATCAGAGCTCCTGAACAGAGAGACCTTTGTGTAGCTGCAACATGGGCTGAGCTGCTCTTTCCCCTCAAAGGGCTCTTGGTGTCCTCCTGAACTGTATCCAGCGTTTGTGTCCATGCCCACTTCAGATGACAGTAGCAAGGAGTAGGTATCAGCAATGCATTTGACAGACTAGCTGTAAATCTCAGCTCCCACTACCTTATCCATGAGTTCCACTAATTTGCTAGGAGGATTTAAGAATTTTAAGTTTTTGTTTTAAAGACAATAAAAAATTAAAAAACATTTAAAATGATACAGAATCTCAAAACAAGATGATAGGAAATCAATAGTGGTTGTACTATTGCATACTGTTATCTTCAAAGCAGCTGTTCCAATTGCCAGATAGGCATACCAGATTGATCAAAAAAATTAAGCATTTAGTGTTCTTTTCAAAAACCAGTAGATGACTGGGATGAGGCAAAGAAGAAAAAAGGAAAGGAAGACAAAATATAAATCTATATATATGAGTAGCTACAATGACTGTATTGCTGATGTCTGATGGTATATTGAATTGAACAGTTAATGCTCACAATTTTTTATGTTCTGATCAACTTTGCATGCTTGTGTCTGGTGGTCTGAGCAACTGATTTGAAGGTAACAATATGCAATGGAATTACAATGGTGAACTCCTACCATCTTGTCTAGTGAAACTCTGTATTATCTCTAATGTTTTATTGAAGAATTATTTTCTTATTCTCTTTAATGGTTTCAGCAATCTTTCATTCTTACATCTGGTAATCTGAGCAATGTAGTTGAGGATAGCGATATGTAATGTAACAACCACTGTTGATTTGTATTATTTTGTCTTGAGACTGTATCACTTTGAGTGTTCTTGCTTTGATTTGTTTATATTTGTGATACTGGTATGCTGCTACTGTTCTATTTCTTTGTTTCTCATTTACTACTCCTTTTAAAATAAAAAAAATTAAAAGATTTTTTAAAAACCAATAGAAATTAGTAGTACAATTATCTTAGCTCTCATATATATACATACATATATACACACATATATATTATATATATATGGATTCAAGAACTTAAGGAAACACATATGTGAAAAGCCAGATGAAGAGGTGGACAGGGTGAGGCATGGTGGGGTCAGAGCTTCTGTACCCTTTTCTGGCTACTTCGCACCATCCTCAAGACACCTCTGTGCATTCCATGACTCTAAAGCTCAGTGAGTCTGTGGTACGGAGTTTTTATGGAGCTTAGTCGCCATCATCCCCTCCTCCATCTTTCGGGGTTGTGGGTGGGGCTGGACATTCCAACTCTCTAATCCTCTCTTCTCTGGGTCTTTTTGGTGACTGGTCCCACACTGAGGCTATCTAGGGTTCCCCTAAATCAGCTCATTAGCATAAACTCAAGTGCTACCCAATGAGGTTTATTACAAAATAACAAAAGACTCCTGTCATTCAGTAAATTCCGAAGGTTTTAGGAGCTCTGTGGCAGGAGCTAAGGACAAAGACCAAATACATTTCTCATGATACCCCGGATGCCAGGAGCCTTCCCATCTGATTAATCATGTGTTTGTGGGGCTGCTCACATGCCTTTGCCCAGAGTCAGGCCTTCAGAGAGAACTCAGAAACGTTGGTTTCACATTTCCATTCAGAGCTCTGCCAGCCATCAGAGCCAAAAGGAATATGTCCTGGCTTCTCCTGGGCAAAGTTCTGGGAGGCTAAAGACAGAGTTCTGGCAGTGTGACCCCACACCCCCTGCTCCATGGTCCCAGGGCACAGAGCCTTCTGGGCTTTGTGGATGAGCCTACCTGTGCAGGAATCCCTGTTCCATGCTGGCTCCCCTCTGATATGATCCACTGTGACCTCTCAGCTCCAGTCAGCCACTTTTCTGTCTCCTACATTCCTCTCCAAGGATGGTGTCCTACTAGAAAGGAGGCAGATGTGGGCTGTGCAGGGCCACTGGGGGCTGGTGGACCTTCAGAATTTCCTTGATTGATTGGGAGCGGCTGGTTCTGCTGTGCCTCCTTCGTTCACATAAGAGCATTCAGAGCTCATTTCCATTTTTTAAATAAACTGACTTCTTCAAAACCATTGTGATCTGAGTTGGAATCTTCTGTGAGAAAATGGTGAGAAGGCGCCTTTGCTTTATAAGTATGACCACAAATCAAATGAAGGCAGAGAAAGCCTCAGAGTCACCAAAAAATAATAACAAAAAAGAAAATTTTATATAGTGAGGTTTTTGGCTTGGTTTGGTTTGGTTTGTGTTATGGTTTGTGTCTGGGTGTCCCCCCAAAGCCTCATGAAGTCATGGGGTAGGCTTTTAGAGTTTATGATTGATCCATGATCCAATGCTGGGATTATAGGTGTGAGTGCTACACCACCCTGGGGTAAGTAGTTTACATACAATGTAAGGGAAAGAGGCTGCTTGCTGACACTCCTCCCTTTTGCTCTGGCAGCTTTTGCTTTTTTCTACCACCATGAACTGTTGCCCTCTGCTGTGTGCCACTCTGCCTTGGAGCCAGCTGAGTATAGACTGCAACCTCCACAAACTGTTAGCTAAATAAACCTTTCCTTCCTTAATTTGGGAAGTTGGGTATTTTGTCTCAGCAATGACAGAAAAGTAACCAAGACAGTTTGGTTTGGTTTGTTGTTTTGTTTTGTTTGCAGTACTAGAGATTGGACCCAGGGCCCCAGCACCTTCACACTGAGCTACATCTCAGCCTTAACTACCTTCTTTATTTTGGGACAGGGTCTCACTAAATTGCTCAAACTTACCATATTCCTGCCTCAGGTTCACAGAGTGCAGAGATTATAGGCCTGTGTCTCTATATGTAGCTATTTTTAGCAATCTTTATTCACTAAAAGGAAGCAAAGAGAGAGGGAGAGAGGAGGGAAGGGAGAGCTGGAAGGAAGGGACAGAAAGAAGGAAGGAAGGAAGGAAGGAAGGAAGGAAGGAAGGAAGGAAGGAAGGAAGGAAGGGAGGGACAGAGGATTAGGAAAGTAAATGGAATCATGTTTCACCAGACACAGAGCTGCCTCTCTGAGCTTACACCCCTCCCCATCTTTTTAAATATTTTCTGCCTTCTTTGCTTTTTTTTAATGTAAAAAACACATATAACTTCTCTTCTTAATATATGTACCTGTCATCTCCCCTGCTGGCTAGATTACTCCCTACCCTCCACAAACTTTTTCCAAACTGCCCCAAAAGCAGCATGTATTTTAATAATATAACATTATTATAGGCAGTCCAACAGGTCTAGGCCCTTGAGAGAGTCAGTGTACAGGGTGAGAACACATTATAACTGTGACTAGAGGTTCATCTGTTGGAGGCCAGGCCTCAAGGTGAAGGCAGAATGACCAGGCCTACATGTCTCCACAGGGGATGAGATCATTGGGATCACCTGGTCCAATAAACTCTAGATACACATCAGTCACCCAGGTGGGTGACAGGACTTCCTGATCTATCCCTTCCTGAAAAGTTCTTTGTTCTTTCCATGTACACTTGCTATGTGACCTACTTCTCCCTTGGATCGATATTACCTAAGTGGCTATACTTGTAATGTTATTGGTTGATCATTGTTTTGACCCATGCTGTACCTACTCATGATTTTCCTCTATAAAACTTCCTTTGAGGGGCTGGGGATTTAGCTCAGCGGCAAAAGCGCCTGCCTGGCAAGCGCAAGGTCGTGAGTTCGGTTCCCGGTACCGGAGAAAAACCAAAAAAAAAAAAAAAAAAACTTCCTTTGAGAAGTGAGCTCACTGGTAACCCACTTTTGGGTCCTCTCTTATCTGTTAGGGTCTATCTTCCTCAATAAATGTTTCCTACTCTTAACTTCCACTGTTCCTTAAATTCATTCTTTGATTTTTGAGAGTACAAACTCAGCATGTCTGATATCTAGCAGGTTGGGAGTTACATTTATTTTTGCTTTATCATTTGGAGGTCACATCAAGATAATTTAAAGTTGAGTTTCAATGTAGAATTCTCCTATTCCTTTGGAGTGTATTTTTAAGCACTGGAAAAGGACTTTCACATATCGTTTAATATTTTTCTGCACCATGCATGGCCTAGAGGCAAAATAGAATGCAGAGGGAAGTATTGATTATGATACTATTTCACAAGTAGAAGAATTAAACTGTAAGAGAGGGGGGAAAATAGTCAGAATTACCTTATGTTCAGACTCTCTTTGCATTAAGAGATAATCCTTACTTGTGTTCAAAATATAAATGCAATCCACAGGAAAACCAGTCACCTCTGGTCATTAGGGCACAATGGGATGCATCTACTATTACTGAGCCTGAGGTCCTCCTCACTTGCCATTTGGACCCTAAGGGTGAGACTTCCAAGCCAACCTCAGTTGAAGTCTCTACTAGGCTATATCACCCCTGTCTGATTTTGTTCAAGCTTCTCAAGGACAATATCCTTTACAGGAGGTAGGTAGAAAATTTAGCCCTACTCGTGTTCATGTCTCCTTTTCCTCTCAGATCAAACAAGATGTGGGAGTTTTCAGATGACCCTCATATGTAGCTTGAGGTATTTATAGACTTACTCTGATGTTTTAACAAGGCTGGAAAGATGTATTATTAGTCTTAAATCAAACATTGACTTCTAGTAAGAGACAAGTAGCATTACAAGCTGCTATTACACTTGGAGATGAATATTGTATTTTAATTGAGAAGGCTAAAAGACAGGCAACCAGGGGAATAGAGAGTTCCTACTGGAGTCCAAGCAGCCCCTCCACAAGATCCCTACTGGCCTACCAACCAGACAGGAGATTGGAATAGGGGACATCTTCAGACATATTTTTTTTTTCAGACATATATTTTTGAAGGTCTAAGAAGGACATAAACTAAGCCCTTCAATTATTCATCAGGAGAAAGATGAGAACCCCTCTGCATCTCAGGACATTGATGAAACAATATCCCTGGCTCTTGATTTAGTAGAGGAATAGATTGTTCTTAAAGACAAGTTTATTACCTAGCCAACTTCAGATATTAGGAAAAAGCTACAAAAGATGGTTTTTGCTCAAGATAGCTCACTTGCTACTTTCGTGAGAATTGCCTCCTCAGTATTTTATAATTGAGACCAACAAGAGGCCAAAGGGAGAAAACAAAGAGACCAAGAGAAAGTGGCTGCCTTGGTTGAGGCCTTAAAAGGAGTAGACTCTCGATCTGCTTCTCAGAGCTCCAAGATAAGCTCAATGATTAAACTCATCTGCTACTCCTGCAGAAGGCAAGGCCACCTTAAAGGGGACTGTGATAAGAACTGTCATGCCAAGAGGCCCCCTGACCCATGCCCTGATTGCAAAGGTAACCACTAGAAGTTGGACTGCCCTCTGAGATGAAGTCCCAGGGATCTGATCCATCTTACCAACTAGGCCAGGAAGACTAAAGGGGCCTCGGGTACTCTCTGCCTTCTCCCTCTGGCTGGACTGTCATTGCCATAGAGGAGCCCTGGGTAATTATGATTATAGAGGGAAAAGAAAGCAGCCTATTTCTGGACACTAGTGTGTGTCTCTCAATCCTTCTTTTCAACACTGGCCTTCCTTCCAGCCATCATACTTCAGTGAAAGGAGTCACTGGAAAGGAGGTAACTATTTCTCACAACCCTTAGGCCATAACTGGGATGGGTTTTTCTTCTCCCATTTCTTCTTGATTATGCCTGAAACCTCAGTTCCCCTCCTAGGGAATAGATATCTTATCTCTGTAATATACATGCACCCAGGTCAGGTATGCTGCCTCCTTCTCATGGAGACAGAAAGATGTCCTGAAGTATGGGCAACTAATGGTGGACTAGGAAGAGCAAGAAGAGCTGCCCCAGTGAAAATACATCTCAAAGATTCTACTATTTTTCCTCAACAGATACAATATCCTCTAGGCCCAACATTTAAAAAGGACTCTTAGTTATAATCAATAATTTAAGGGCATGAGATATATTTACATCCTGTAACAGCCCCTGCAACACTCTAATCTTGGGAATTCAAAAACCCAATAAAGAGTGGAGGTTGGTACAGGACCTTAGATTGATAAATGAGGCAGTGCTGCCGATCCATCCGGTGCTACCTAACCCATACACTCTTCTTTCTCAGGTCCTGCAAGATGCTGGTTTGTTTTCAGTGTTAGATTTAAAAGATGCCTTCTTTCATGTTCCTCTATATACAGATTCCCAGTTTCTTTTTGCCTTTAAAAGTCCTCATGACCAGGCCTCTCAACTGACTTGGACTGTGCTTCATCAAGTGTTTAGAGACAGTCCTCATTTTGGGCAAGTGCCTTCCCATGACTTGGCATGTTTTGAATTTTCCCAAGTCATAGTCCTGCAATATGTAGATGAGATAATGCTATGTGCCCCCCTCAGAAGCTCTCTACCCAGGGCACCTGGGATCTTCTAAATTTTCTAGCAGACAGAGATTATAAGTTCTCTAGGACTAAGGCACAACTTTACCACTTTAGGTAAAATACTTGGGTCTTATCATATCTAAGGGAACGCAAAGGCTGGGGCAAGAGAGAATTAAACAAATATCTTCCTTCTCACAGATTTACAGGATTTTGTCACCTTTGGATAGCATGGTATGGTAAGATCACATGATCCCTCTATCAGCTTATAAAGGAAGCTCAAAAGGCAGATACCCATATTTTAACCTGGGAACCTGATTCCCAAGCTGCATTCCAGAAGCTTAAACAAATGCTTGTAAATGTACCAGCACTGAGCCTATGAACAGGGCACCATTTCTATATGTTGATGAAAGGTGGGGTATGGCTTTGGGAGAGCTTACACAGGATTGAGGACCTGCTCAACAACTGGTAGGATATCTGAGTCATGAATAAGGCATTGTAGCAAAGGAATGCCTGCATGCCTTAGAGCTGTGGCTACCATCGCTCTCCTGCTACTAGAGGCATCTGAGCTGACTTCAGGCAAAGTTCTCACTGTATATACACCTTACAATGTGGCAGGACTTCTTTTCTCCAAAGGGAGCCAATGGCCATCAGGCAAGCAACTTCTTAAGTACCAGGCACTACTTCTAGAAGGACCAGCCATTCACATAAAGACATGCTCCTCCTTAACCCTGCCACATTCTACCAGAAAAGGATGAAACTGAGGCTGAAAGAGATGACTACAACCAGGAAAATCTCCATACATACAAAGCCAGAGAGGACTTGTTAGACATCCCTTACTGACCCTGACTTGACCCTCTTCTGTGATGGGAGTTCCTTCATGGAAAATGGGACAAGAAAGGCAGGGTATTCAGTAGTGACTCTACATTAGACACTTGAAAATTCCTCACTTGCCCCTAGGTCTAGTGCCCAGTTAGCAGAATCCATAGCTCTGACAAGGGCTTTACAACTCAGTGAAAGACAGAAAGCCAAAATTTATACTGATTCAAAGTATGCTTTCCGAGTGCTAGAGGCTTATGCAGACTATATGGAAAGAAGGAAATTATCTAACAACCAATGGATCCCCCACAAAGTATCATAAAGAGATAGATGAACTTTTATCATCTGTCTATACGCCCTCCAAAGTAGTGGTAGTTTGCTGTAGAAGGCACCAAAAGAGTTAATGAAGTATCTCAAGGTCAACTGGCTAATGCAGTTGCAAAAGAAGCTGCTGGAGGGCCCTCCCTTCAGACCTTCCTGATCTGGGAAGGGTCCCTTGATCATCCTGTTGGACTCCTGAATACACCACATTTGACTCTATCCCTGGGAGCTGGAAACTGTCGCAGAGTGTGAGGAACCATCCAAATGCTCCTGTAAACCCACAGAAGACTTAAAATTCTTATTGAAAAAGAAAGCAAAGCCTTTGGATAAGGAATCTTAGATGTTACTCTTAGCTCTTTTACTAAACACTTTACCACTTAAAGGAGAGCAACATTCCTTTCTAGTGTGCCATACAGAGTCGTTATAACAAACATCTTGCTGGAAATATGGCCTGCTGCCCTGGTCAAGTACATCAGGACTTCCTTGGTGGGTATCCCCACTTCAAGGAGATGGTTGGAATAAGCTACAAAACTATATTGATGAGGCACAAGGGTTCAGTGGTTGATAGTTTAGTCCACCATTGCAAGGTAACTGAGTAGCCTATAAACTCCACCCATAGTGATCCTAGACATAACCTATTTTTTGTAAGAATATTACTGAAGCCTCTCTACAGACTCTAGTAGAATCCTTATTGAGTATGAGTAAGCATCCTATCCTGAGAACCAACAATCAAAGATATCAAGATGGCTACTTTCAAATATGGGATGATTATATGTGGTAAGCTCCAACTATAGGACAAATTAGTAGAAAGACCCCCTTGTGTTGGGAACAGAGAAATCACTCCTCATTGCCCTAACTCTACTAACTACTTGGGGTGAACAACTCCTGCACAGTACCATAACTTTACAAGTCCGTGAAGACTGGTTTAATAGCACTGGAATTAAATGGGGATCCCCCAGTGGCACTCACTGGTCCTATGGAACCAATTTGTGGTTCTGTCTACTCCTTGGATTAATAGGGAGATGCATGCTGGAATTTGCATAGTTACCACACAGGAGTGTCAAAAATATTTACAAACCTGCAAACTTATCCCATCTATGATATCAGCAGTCTAGGAGTGTATTTCATTGATATAATTTGGCTTCTGTCTTTGTCCCTTCCTTAGAGGATCTCATGCAACACATTGAGGCCTTGGTAACTATACTCATTGGGCCTTAAACGACACCTTGACTGGTCTCCCTCCTAAATGAAGAAGTAAAGTTAATGAGGCAAGCTGTCCTCCAAACTCAGATGGATTTAGACATTCTGATGGCAGCATAAGGGTGTACTTGTGCTGCTGTAAAAGCTGAATATTGTGTATACATTCCTCATCCTTCTGCTAATAACTTGATGGCTATTTAAGATGTTAAACATCAGGTTAATGCCATGTCAGATTCTGAAATTCCCTGGAATTTTTCCTTATTGTCTTTGGGAGGCTATTATTGGCTCTTCTTGGTGGAAACATTTGTTGGTTATATTCATAATAGTCTCATTAATCTTATTATTTGGCCCATGCGTACTTGTTTCTTTGGGCTTGTCTCCAGACTTAAAGCTGTACACCTACACAAGATGAGAATGCCTAGTGTCTCTAGAGGACCTTTAGATAAACCCTCTGGAGAGTATCTCTAACTGTGGATCACAACTACAACCCTTTTCAGCCAGAAGTAGCCAGGATGGTCATTACCCTTTCCCCCCTCAGGGCAGTTAGGAGTACCTCTTCAGAGGAGGGAATATTACAGACAACTAAGTTAGATAGAAATATTATTATAGGCAGTCCAACGGGGTTAGGCCCTTAAGAGAGTCAGTGTACAGGGTAAGAACACAATATAACTGTGGCTGGAGGTTCATCTGTTGGAGGCCAGGCCTCAAGGTAAAGGCAGAATGACCAGGCCTACATGTCTCCACAGGGGATGAGATCATTGGGATCACTTGGTCCAATAAACTCTAGATACACATCAGTCACCCAGGCAGTGACCAGGGCTTCCTGATGCATCCCTTCCTGAAAAGTTCTTTGTTCTTTCCATGTACACTTATTACATGACCTGCTTCCCCACTGGATCAATATTACCTAAGTGGTTATACTTGCAATATTACTGGTTGATCATAGTTTTGACCCATGTTGCACCTACCTCATGATTTTGCTCTGTAAAACTTCCTTCAAGAAGTGGGTGACCCACTTTTGAGTCCTCTCCTGTCTCTCAGGAGCTATCTCTCTCGATAAATATTTCTTACTCTTAACCTCCATTGTTACTTAGAATTCGTTCTTTGGTTTTGGGGAACATAAACTCAGCATATCTGACATCTAACAGGTTGGGAGTTACATTTATTTCTGCTATGTCAGAAGGAAGGAAGGATTAGGAAATTAACTGGAATCATGTTTTACTAGACAGAGATGCCTCTCTGAGCATGCACCCCTCCCCCCTCATTTTTAAATATTTTCTGCCTTCTTTGCTTTTTTTCTTGATATGATAAAAAATACATAAACTTCTCTGCTTGATATATGTGCCTGTCATCTCCCCTCTGGCTAGGTTATACCCTACCCTCCACGAACTTTCTCCAAACCTCCCCAGGAGCGGCATCTATTTTGTCTGACAACTGGCCAAAAGGAGGCACACCAAGAGGGGATACACAGGTAATTTTAGAACGATAAAAGCTGTTTAGAGGATGCTTGCCTCCAAGAAATCTGAGGGCCTCAAGGGATATTGATATCATCTGCATAAACATGCAATTAGGAAGAGTGACTTTGCTGCAGTTAGAGATCAGGAGAGCCAGGGAGAGGAGCCAATGGATCCAGGTGTGGGACTGGGCTGTCCCAACAAATTAGGGGCCCTTTGTGTGTCCAGAGAACTAGTCTGGCAAAGGAAGAAGGTGTTCACAAAGGCTCTACTGCTCAGATTTTTTTAAAAATATCATCAAATGTAGCCTGAGAGAGTGAGCTATTTGAGCTATGGCCATCTAAGAAGGCTCCTCTACACAAGTGTCAAGTGAATGGAAATTAAATTTCATGCAAAGATCACGAGACAAGCACTGAGTTGAGAAGGCTCTGGAGCAGGAGTGAGCTTGGCGTGTTAGAGGAACCGAGAGCCGCAGTGAGCAGAGCCCCTGAGAAAGGAACTGCTAAGGTTGAATCCGAGAGGTAGGCCTGGCCCCCAGTCAAAGGGTTTGAAGGCCGGGATAAAAAAATGATGGGTAGGAAATTTTAGGATCTAAATACTGTTAGAGGAGCACTCTTATAGTTACCCTAGTCCAAAGTGGAATGAGTTCCCAAAGGATTCACCAGCAAGTTTTCTAAGCTTGGAATTTTTCACACAGGGGAGTAACAGAGTCAGGTGGAAACACTGTAGAGGAAAATCAAGCCTCCCATGAGGTTGGGATAGTTGACATCTATCTGCTTTTTAAGCGTATCAGGATTCTTAACATTTCTGTGATTTCTCTGGTTTACTCTTTTCTCACAGTTTCTCTGTTCCTTTTCTATTCTTAAATACACTTCCTTTCTCTCCATTACCCTCTCCCATGTGATAGTACAGTACTGGTAATGGTTTATTCTGGGCCCCACTGATAGCATTAAAGGCCAAGTTTATTTAGCGTTTACATGGAAATATCTTCCCTTTTAGAGATACCAGTTCCTATGTAGAGCTTGTAGGATCTGACACTGGAGCCCTCTTTGACCTAGGAATTCCCAGGACAGGAGCTACACTTTTCCTTTCTGTGTTGTATCGTGGTTCCAAGACATTCTGAGACGTGGCTCTACTAGGCACTCAATTAACAGGTAAGGCTAATATGCATTTACAGGATATGTTTGCAAAATGGCCAATTGTTGATAGTGTGGCTTTTTGTTAACAGTGGAGATCTAGAAACGGAGAGTATCCAGCCTGGCCCAAAGAGGCAAGATGGGACATTGATTTGGGAGGCGTCCCCGTCTATGAGTGAAAGTCATAACTACTGATGGTGTGAGACAAAGACAGAATGCAGTAACGTGTTCAGAGGGGAATGGAAATACAACATCCTTGAGATCTCTGGCTTAGGAACATTTTCAAAGCTATAGGTAGATGCCATTACATAATAGTAGACTTAGAGGGAAGCCAGGTAGGATCTGACACAGAGATGGAAAGGAAAAGCGGGAAAAGAGGACAGAACAGGCGGCTCTCAGAGCTGGTGACCAGAGATGAAGCAGCCCGGTGGGGGACCTGGGGGAGAGAGCATAAAGAGAACTTGACACAAGCAAAGACCCTTTCTTAGACCAGAAACTGCCAAATTGATTTATAAATTTTGTCTGACTTAATTCACAGCACCTCTGCATGTTGAGCACTAATTATTCCATTTTACATTTGCAAAAATTAAGGCTCAGCAAAGTTGAGTGGTTTCTCCAAAGCAACCTGGGTAGACAGAGCTGGGATTTAGAACCAGTCTGATTCCCTGGCCTCACTTCTTTCACTTCATCCAAGAAGTGAAATTCTCCTGTTCTCACAGACTATCGGCTGGCAGGCCATAAGACACCAGGAGGCCCCCACATGAGGGGAGGATGTGCTTTCTGGCCTGTGAACAGGGCCGGCAAAGATGTCTACTCTTCGTAAAGCAGGGAAAGGAAAACCACAGGGGTAATTATTTTCTTGAGTCCTCCCCACCCCCACATTGTAGCGACAGCCAAGCTTACATTGTTTGTTCTAGTGCCATGTCTTATCCAAATAATATCCCAGTGTTTCCTCAAAGGAAGACATCAGTGTGCTTAGCTTGGATGCCAATTTCTTTCCAATTTCCTGTTTCCCTGGGTCCACATTCTTCTAACACATTTCTCTTCTGCACACGACCACCACACTTACTTGGGGAACTGAATCCTATACAAAGAAAAAAGATGCCAAGTAGTAAAACAAATCCCTAAATGGTTTTTCTTTTTTTATCTACTATGGATTTAGTTTGAGATAAAGTGGTTCTGCTTAAATACATTGCTGAACAATTAGATATCAAGCATTAAGAATCTTACTTTAGCCAGGTATGGTGGTGCATGCCTGTAATCCCAGCACTTTGAGAGGCTGAGGCAAGAGGATCACAAATTCAAACCCAATCTGGGAGACTTAGTAACTTATTAAGACCCTGTGTCAAGAAAAAAAAAAAAGAAAGGAAGGAAGGAAGGGGTCTGGTGATATAGCTCAGTGCAAAGGCTCTGGGTTTAAACTCCAGTACTAAAAAAAAAAAATCTTAATTTTGCTTATCATTTATATTTTATGCTATTTGCATACATAACAAAAAAATACAGAAAAAACATTTGCAAATGGGGTGGAGGATTAAGCAATAAAAAATATGCCAAGAAACAGGATTTGATTTTCTGCTTTTAAAAAGATCGACAAATCTATTCCACATGACAATTCATTTTATTCCTTGCTTACTATAGTCTTGTTACAATACGCATATAAAGTGCATTTTTGGATATATCTCAGCGACACAAGTGCCCGCCTGGCAAGCGCAAGAGCCTGAGTTCGATTCCCGGTACCAAAAATAAATAAATAAATAGAGTGCATTGTTAAGATATTATTATTTTAGAAAACAGTGAATATTCTCTACGTAAATCCTGAGTTTATAATACACCAAAAACCAATAGTGAGTGGAAGTGCTAGCTGAGTTACGCTAGGTCCTTAAAGAAGTTTCTACTTTCTAAAGCTTTGAATTTCAGGGCTCTTCTCATTCACAGTTAACCAGTACGGCCCCAGTTCTGCCCCTCGGTACGCGTGTGAGGCTTGCAGTCTCTGCACCTCTGAGTCTCAGGCTCCCCACCTGTCATGTGAGGGGCACAAGACTTGTGAGACTCTCCAAAATGCTACCTCACAGGGTTCTTTACAAACTTCGCATTCTACCACTTTCCTCCATTCACTGTAGGATCTAAGCCAGAGCTGCTGGATTTGCGGGCTGCACCGATTTGAGGGCACCCTCTACAATCTCATGCACTGAAGCTTCGCTCCTCTGTGTGGCAGTGTTGAGGTAGTTGCAGCTTTAAGAGGTGAGGCCTAGTGGAAGGCAGTTAGGTCATTGGAAAGAATTAGGGAGCTCTCAAGGGACCCGCTTAATTCCCTCAAGAGGGAGTTGTTACAAAAAAAGCAAGCTTGGCCCCCAAGTCTCTCTGGCTCCCCACCTCACGCTGCGATCTCTTCCGCTCTGCTCTCTCGGTATTGTTACGCCATCCACGGGAGACCAGAGGCAAATAGATGGGGCTACCCAGTCTTGAACTTTCTGCTGTCAAAACTCTAAGCGAAATAAACCTCTTTTCTTTATCAAATATTTGGGCTTGGGTATATTATGAAAGCAACAGAAAATGGACCAGGACACTGGTAATACTAGGATTTTGTGAAAGGAGACACATCGGGTCTGCTGGTGCTTTTCTTTTTCTTTCTTTTTTTTTTTTTTTTTTGGTGCTTTTCTTAAAGCTAGATACTGCTTTAAATGCTCTGTTCATAAAACAGCCCACTACCACCCAAACAGGGGTCCTTCAGCAGAATTTTTTCTCTACAACTTGACTCTGATGCTGTAAAAGTTAGTTATATTGTGAACTTAAAGTCCATGGCTCAGTTTTTTTAAACTCTAATCTAGCCTGACAATAAATCTTTTCACATACAAAATTGTCTAGAATTTCTCTTTTTGTTGTTCCAGTTCTTTCAGTTTACAATTATTTTTATTGTTCTTTCATATAAGCAATAATAATAGTAAACTGGTCACAGAACCTATATTTGCATAACTTTTGTGATGATAGGTGTCCATTTGATGAACTTTGGCAGTTTTCCTCAAGGCAAAATACTATTGAAAAACGTTAGGAGTTTGTCTTTAATTCCTGTTTTAGACATGTTATAAACTTGCAAATTTATTTCCCAGTTGATTCAATCTGCCATCTCTAAATCTTTAGGGAGAATTACAGAAATGGAGATAAAATCTTGGTAATTTATTCAATTTTATCACTTCTACTGATCCCATAAAAAGACTCCATCTGTCAAATTATCTTTTCTTTAAAAAAAACTTTTCATCATTTTCTTTATATGGGTATGTTGAAAATGAGTAGTTTAAGTATCTGTGTCATGAAAACTATTGACGTTCCAATAAAATCTGTTCTTTTTTAAATTAGCTGTTCTTTAGCCTCTTTTGAGAGGAAAACTTCAGCTTCTATCATTTGTTTATAATTTGCTTGTGCAGCATGGGATTTATTGCTTCGGGTGAATATATTATGGCATATTTGAGAAGTGTGGAATAAAATATTCTTATGTTAACATATTCTGTGATTTGGATTCCAATCCATAATAAGTACATCTTCCTTTTTAAAATATCTGCCTGGATTTTCTTGAAAGCACAAATAGGAAGAATAAAAAGAAGAGAAGCTGAGTTGAATCATATCTTTGATCATATATTTCAAACCTTGCTTCTGTAATTGTAGGCTCTGTAAATGAACGCTTGTGGACCTAACCACATCTGAGGTCCACACAAAGACTGCCCCTTTCCCAGAAGGTTTCAGTTTTCTAATTTTAATTGAATCTTTATCATACTAATCTTTGGTTAGCACTCTCATTCTCTTAGTGCCGCAGCTTCACTTTTTTCTTTAAGGCCCCACCTCAGATTGAGAGACAAAATATAGGACACTTAGTTAAATGTGAATTTCACATAAACAATTGTTGTTATTATTATTATTGTACTAAGGATTAAACTCAGGACTTTTGCACTGAGCTACATCCCCAGCCCTTTTTAATTTTTTTTTTTTTTTTAAGTTTTGAGATAGGATCTCACTAAATTTCTAGGTTTCCCAGACTGGGAAACTTGTGGTCCTCAAACTTGGGATCCTCCTGCCTCAGCCTCCCAGAGTACTGACTTTACAGGTGTATGCCACTATGCCTGGCACAATAAATAATATTTTAGTGTATGTCTCATGCAATATTTAACATGTTCTATATTTTCATGTATAAACCTGACAACCTTACTCCTAATCCCTCTTCTTGTCATAGCTAACTTTGTCACATAGTAAAAATTTGTCCTGTATTTCCTGCCATCTCCTACATTTACTAACCAAAAATATACCCATCCCTGTCTCTCCCCTTCCAGTTACTGGCCTTCCCAAGACCAGACTCCTTCCTGAGCTCCTGACCCCCACCTCCCTGCTATCTGCTGTGCTAGATATCTGACCCCAAAGGGCAGAGCCTAGGCTGTACCACAACATGAATAATCTATAGAGTCCATGGATAGATGGATGGATGCATTTAGTGATGGAAAACCATTTTGAAATGTATGGGGCCAGAAACCAGTCCATAGAAAACTCTTCTGAATTTTATAACTCATGTAAGAAAAAAAGCTGATAACTTTCCCAGACTTAACAACAATCTTAAACACGTACAAGGCATTATCGATATTTGTGATGCTGAAAGAAACTTTCTTAACTATCAAAGCCAAAAATAGGGGGGAGAAGTATTTCCAGTATTTATTTAAAACCACTCACTTTTAGGGGCTGGGGATTTAGCTCAGCGGCACAGCCCCTGCCTGGCAAGCATGAGGTTGTGAGTTCGATTCCCAGTACCAGAAAAAAAAAAAGAGTAAACATAAAAACTGCTCACTTTTTAAGTTATGTGATTTTCTAGATTTTGTGTTGTTTATACAAGTTTGTTTTTGTTTCTTTTTTTGCTTTTGAGACAGGGTCTCGTTATGCAGTTCAGGCTGGCCTTGAGCTCACTTTGTAGCCCAGGTGGTCTTGAACTCACAACAATCCCCCTGCCTCAGCCTCCCAAGTGCTGGGATTTATTTGTGTAAGTTAACTTTTTAAAATTTATAATTCCTGTCATTTATTTTCTCATTCAATATAAAAATTTGTATGCCTAATTTTGTATGTATAACTTTGTATTCTTTTTCTTAAAATGGGTCCCCCAACCATTACATGAGCTCTAAACCCAAATTCATCCCTAGAAGGGAATACAGAATAGGAAATACAAACCAAGTTATCATCCCTAGGGTGGGGAGTTGAGAGCCCACACGGGGTGGGAAGGTAAATTTTGTGTCAAAGATCTCGCAAATCTCTTGGGGGAAGCAAGACATGAACTTGATAAATTCCAGAGAGAAAAGCACATGCCTCTGGCAGTCCTTCTTGGAGTTCCCTCCAGGAACATTCCTGGAGTTCTCTTCATTGACAAGTCAGGCTTGTCTTGAGATAAATGGCTCCTCTTCCTCTGCTCAGCCATCTTGTAATATTCTCCAGAATTCTCTCCTTGCCCTTCTCTTCTTACTCCATTAAAATTTAACCACATGGTCTCACTTCCACATTTTTAATCCACACCCACAATGAAATGATTTTCAACTCTACTTCGCTCTCATGCTACTCACCTGTCTCCCAGGCTTCAGCTCACTAAGATGTTTTTTGAGGCATTTCCCAGCACATGATGACCTCTAACTGCCTCCCTCTACCACAGCAGAGAGACCTTGTCAGCTATTTTGTGTTCCTGCCTCTCAGGCCCAGCTATTTGGGTCAGGGACAGCTGTCTGACCAGGCTGGGTCAGTCAGAGTCCCTTCCTTGATCAATTAGAATTAGGAGAGGAAAGTGAAAGATCCACTGCCTCACCTTCCTCAGAGAGCTGGCTTAAGGTTGAGTTGCAGGGCAAGATTCCCTATGGGACAGGAGGACCCGTATGCAGGGAAACAGAAGAGCTGGTGAGCGTGCAGGTAGAGGCAGAGGTGACCAACAGCCGGAACAGGTGCCTGGTCTTTCTGTCAGAACATCCCCTCCCTAAAATCCCATTGACAGGACACCACAGGACCCCCACAGCAAATTTCTCCTTTGAGTTTAAGGTCATGGGAGCTAATTTCTGATACTTTATATGCAGAAAGGTACTTCACCATGTTGCTACAAGCTCAGATAAGTTAACTTAAAAGCATGATAAGGAGAATTCGCTGTTCCAAGCAGGAAATCCCACCATTAGAATGTTTTCAGGGACATCCAAGAATGTTCTTCTGGTTAGAATTTTTGGAGCTCACTTCAGTTTGATTCAGTAAAACTACATTGTTAAGCACCATATCAGCTGCATTACAGGCATTTGGATCACAGTCCAGCTGTTTTTTTATGGATACATAACTTAATGTAAATTGGATTTCTCTATAGGAGATTTAAATTTGTCCATATGTCCTGAAATGGTAGAATGAGCTACAAATTGGTACAAATTATCCTCATAGGGCTTACCAATAATAATTATGAGAAATATTTTTCTAACTCGGCATAGTATACTGGACTACATGTAAATACAAATCTTTATTTAAATTTTTGAAAACTACCTTTACCTAATGATGAACAGTTCTAACATAGAACTGTTTTGATAATGACCATTTTATAAAATGTCTGTTCAACTGCATCTTAAAGAACGTAAGAATGTTGAGAAAAATTCTCATAAGTATAAAGTGTTAGTACAGTAGATAATTTCAAAAGTTTTTGAGAATAAGAAACTGTTAGAACTCTACAAGATATATGTGCTACTATACATACTGCAGCATTATCTAAAAATTAGAAACAACTTAAGTGCCCAGTAACAGGATGTTGGTTAAATAAATTACAGGATTCAGTGCAACTATTAAAAGTGATGAGGTAGTTGCATAATTGTTAATATGAAAATACATTCAGTGAGAAAAAAAAGAGGCTAAAAAGCAGCAGGTTTCAATCTCACTGTTGTAAAATAAGTAAATAAATACTTCATAAATCTGAAATATCAAATGGTGAATGTCACATGTAACGGTGGTGCTTTTCTTTGGGTGAGGGAACTATTTCAACTACTGTATTATCTTTTTGGATTATCTGACTTTTAAAACAATGCTTCTATTTTTTCATAGTTAGAGCCAATCACAATATTTTCATTTTGAAAAATCTGTTGGAAGGGTAGATTCAAAGAGTTTTGATGTAGAAAGGAAAAGAGATGCTTCCCTAATCCAGCTTCCACCTGCTCCAATATCCCTTACTCTGGTGCTGGAATCCATCCAGGAGGGTTCTCAGATGGTCACTCATACCTCATTAGCAGGGAACTCAGTGCTTTTCAAGTAAACAAGATAATTCTGTTGGCAGCAGAGTTCCATTTAGAAAGGGAATAGCGTTTGGAGAGCTATGGAATGCCTTGGAGAACTCTGGGTATGGTGAACCCTGAAACATGGTGTACACTCAGACCCCAAGTATCTGCGCAAAGGGGAATAATGTGCGTCCCTCATGAAAAAAGCAGGAGAGAGGTATGCGGAGGAAGGTGAGGGGAGACAACATTCACTGGGACGGAGAAAGCCTGAGCCCACTGCCAGCATCTGAGTGGGGCTGCGAGTCTCCCTGCGAAGACTCCACTGGACTCTTTTTTGTATTGTTTTTCCTGCGGCATTAACAGCTCCTTGTTGCCTTTGCTCTCCTTTTTTTTACTTTGTGAAAATCAAAGTTGGAGATGAGTTTTATATCAGGATTGATGTGCAAAACAGACAAAGCACAATTTAAAATTGGATACCTGGCTGGGTGTGATAGCACATACCTGCAATCCTAGCTACTCTGGAGGCTGAGGCAGGAGGAGTGCTAATTCAAGGCCAGCCTGGGCAACTTAATGAGACCCTGTCTCAAAAATAAAATAATAAAATAAAATAGCAGAGGACTGGGGATGTAAGTGGTCGAACGTTTGCCTAGCATGCATGAGACCCGGAGTTCAACATACAGTCCCCCCACCACCACCACCAAAAAGAAGCAGGCATAGGCTGTCCTCATTAATCACAAGAAAAGAATTTGACAGAATCTTGGGGACAGCTCTTTGCTGTGATGTGGTAAAAACTGAAGGATGAAGGTGAGTCAGTCTCACTTGGATGTCAGCAGGTGGAGGCCCCAAGGGACATCTGGACAATAGGGGGCCGATCCCTTGTTTCACAGCTCTGCTTCCATCTATCAAAGCCAGCCTCTGTTTATCTGCATTGGTTTGGTCCTACAACAGAGTCCATTTAATCCATACTTTAAATGAAAGATAAAGGAAGGGTGATACCTTGGAAACATTAAACCGCAGTCATTTCAGTCCCCATAAGTACCGGTGTGCTCTGACCCCTCCTTCCTCGAGTGCATGGGTTCCAGCCCTTCAGGGGAAGGCTGAATACCTAACTAGAACAAAGCTGTCACTCAGCGCAGAAGGTCAAACTAAATTTCTTAAGTTCACAGCAAGATAATTCCAGGATTTGTGAGAGAAAAAGGTTTTGCCTGAATTTAAAAACTTTCTTTTTCAACCCTTGAAGAGCGAGGCTTGAGGGTCTGAGGCTAGAGCTTTACTAGAAGGCTTTGGTCTCCACATGGCCCTGAAAGTACACGAAGACCCTGTAAGGGGTACATGCTCACTGGCAATTTTAAGGAAACAATTGGTGGGATTGGTGACATCCACCGGCATTCTTTCCTCAAATGACCCTAGAATTTGCTACGATTTGCCCGTTCTTCACCTCATCACCTGGCCTTTGGTTGGGTCTCCTGTTTCACAAAAGAAAGTCAGACCTCTCACCACCCAGCTTCCTCAAACAGTGCACAGCCCAAGGGACAGAAGTCTTCGGGGCACTGAATGACTGATTAGGTGAAGGAAGCCTGTCCTCTGTTTCAGATGGAGGATGTCTGTGAGGGCCAGGGGACCTTATTTTACCCAGGCTGCAGAGTCACACACAGCTTCTTGCCTCATTTGTTTATATTTGTGTCCTTTTTAAACTTACTTTTTATTTTTGATCTTTGTTTCTATATACTATTGGGATTCAGATGTGATGTGGCTGCCATGATGACCCATGTAGAAATACTAATTTCAGTTAAAAAATTAAATCAAGAATTATCCGACTGAGCATAGTGGCACACACCTGTAATCCCAGCACTCTGGAAGGACGAGGTAAGAAGATTACAAGCCTGGGCAATTTAATGACTTAGTGAGACCCTGTCTCAAATAATATAAAAGGGCTCTGATGTAGTTCAGTGTGAAGGTCCTGGGTTCAATCCCCAGTAATACAAAAAAGAGAAAAAAGCACAAAGATTTATCCTAACAGAAAGAGTGTCTGAATTAGCTGATTAGCTGGACAATGAGAACTGACTGCTAGCTAGGTTCTACACAGACATTTCCTGAATATTGAATGAGCAAAACAGAATGCTCTGAGGTGTTAACAAAAATATATTTAAAGCACAGATATATCATAAAATAGACTAAAGATTACATTTTTTGAAGTTCCTAAATGTGTGAGAACAAATTTTATCTGTCGATTTTAAAATGTGCACGTTTTGAAGAATTATTTTAAAAAAGGTCTAAGAACAATAATTTTACTAAAAAGTCACAGGGTACAGAGGCGAGATAAGATTGAGGCATTTTTGATTAGACATGAAGTTGAAGTGGGAAAGCGAGGGCAAGTGGAGGAGAAGGTCAGAGGTGATGTGGGAGCTCCTACTCACCCCACCTCTGGAGGAAGCTGGGGTCAAAGAACCAGTGAGGAGTAGGCAGTACCAGCAATGGGCAAATACATTCACAATAATCTCAAGTACGGGCAAGTGTCTCTTTCCCTTCAGAAAATAGTAGCTCAGGAAAATTACAAGCATTTTAGCCCCACTACAACATGGAAAAACCACAGGGCAGTGGAGACTGTGGTCAAATATTGTTAGACAGAGAAAGGCCTGATGTCTCATGCGCCCTGCACTGAATAGTGCAGCATTATAATGTTCACCAAAATGAAATTCCTCTTCTTTTCCATCACAATTATGAGAAAATTTGTTCAAGCTAATCATTTTGGAGCTACACGCTGATATTGTCCTCAGATCTTTTACCTCCCAATTCTTGAGAAAATAGGCTTCTAGATAATGCCAATACAGTTATTCTCTGGAAAACCAAATGTGTTCTTTTGCAGTCAAAGGTTGGGAATCAATCTTCGTCTTTAGACCAAGACTTCTCAGTAGTGTTTGTTTAATTTTAAAATTTATCTGTGCATGTGATTTTCAAAATTAAATTCATTTCATTTGTCACCTTCTCAGTTAAACTGAGTTTTATATTTTATTGTTAAGACATTCCATGTAGCTGGGCATGGTGGTGCATACCAGTAACCCTAGCACCAGTATAATAGTTTAAAATTACAAGTAATAATTTCCCTAAGTTCCCTCCTTCTTCAGCTGATACTTGAATGTTAATGTTACTCCTTTAGTTATCTACTGATGCATAACAAATTATGCCAAAATACAGTCGCTTAAAACATCCACATTTATGACTTCATGGGGGCTCAGGGTCTGACACATCTTAGCTGGGTCTCTCACCTTAAAGTGTCCCAGAGGCTCCATCAGCCAGAACTGCAGTCACCTCAGAGCTGCACTGCAGAGCATCTACTTCTTTTTTTTTTTGTTTGTTTTTGTGGTTTTTCTCCGGTACCAGGAACCGAACTCATGACCTTGCGCTTGCCAGGCAGGCGCCTTTGCCGCTGAGCTAAATCCCCAGCCCCTCAAGAGCATCTACTTCTAAGCTCCTTCACATGGCTACTGGCAGCCGTGTGTCCTCACTAACTTTTGACCAGAGACGGCCACTCCTTGCCAGGTCGACCTCTCCCCTGGGTTACTCGAAAGACGGTGACTACCTGCCCTCAGCATCTTGCCACACAGGCCTCTCAAAAATGCATCTCTACACATGACATGTTTCTTTATCAGAAAGAGGCAAGAAGAGCCAGGACAGAATGTGAATAAACAGCCTGGTCTTTTGTAATCTAGTCTCAGAAGTCACATGCTATTGTCTTCACTGTATTTTGTTAGAACCAAACTGTCACGTGCCGCCTACACTCAAGGTGAGAAGATCACACAAGACAACAGGGTGTATGAAAGGAGACAAGGCTTGCTGAGAATCATGGGAGAAGCTGTTTCCATAGCAACTTTAAGAAAGCCTCTTTTTCCAATTGGTCTGTCTTGAATCTCAACTTCAGGGTTAGCTCTACTCAGTTACAGAGCGGGTGGGTTCAATGTCACCTAACTAGATAATCGAGGATTAGAACTAGAATCCAAGTCTCCAGGGTTCTTGGTCAGTCCTGATTTCTGCTGCAGATGGTGCTTGGTCTCTAGGGCATGCATAAGGAGCCCCAACTGCCAAGCAAAAGCACTTGGACTGCTAACAGCAGGTACCAAGAACCCTGGTTTTTGAGCAGAAGGGTGTTATGAGACAAGTAATTTTTCAAGAAAGATTAATGTGATTACTATTTGTAAAATGGATGGGAAAGGAAAAGACTAGAAATTACATTACTTCCTATTTATTTATGATTAGCACAGGTATGCTACAGAGTTTTGTATTTTATTATTAAGACATTCCATGTAGCTGGGCATGGTGGTGCATGCCAGTAATCCTAGCACTCAGGAAGACCAATGCAGGATGATTAAAGGTTCTAGCCAAGCCTGAGCAACTTAGCAAGACCTGTCTTTAAAAAAAGGAGGTTAGGAGCTGGGGATATAGCTCAGTATTAAGATCCTGGGTTCAATCCCCTCCCACACACACACACACACACACACACAAACACTCCATGTTTTTTATGTCTCAATAAAATGGGACTTAAGAGCATTATTTGGGCCAAAGATATATCAAATAAAATATTACATTAGAAAGTCCCAATTTATGTTAGACCACACAATATTTTCACATGGGAATGTTGGATTGAACTCTAAAAATGATTTCCAATGAATATATAGAGATTTTCAGAGACAATGTTCTCTTTTAACACAAGAAACTTCTGGGAGGTGAAGACCTGAATAGCCTGAGGAGCTGTTATAGTCTATAAAATGTTATAGAGTATTATCCTGTTGAGCCTCCACCCCCAGCCGTAGCAGCACACAAACTTGCAATTAATGAGCGGCAAGTTGTGGCAGAGTCGCTCGTTCTCCACCAATACCCACCCTTGCTTTCTTGCTTTAATCATATGTTCTCTGAGGCTTATCTGGGCACCTTACTCAGTTAAGAATGCATTTCCAAGCCTCCCTTAGAATTGGATGCAGCCATAAGATGAAGTTCTGGCCAATAGGGTATGAACCGGTCATGTGAGTCATTCCTAGTTGTGTCCTCAGGAACGGGAACGTGCGCCTTCCTCCTGCTCCTCCAATTCGCACTGGCTGGCGTGCAAATGTGGTGATAGGACATGGGAATAGCAGCCTTGTAGGTGAAGATGAAAGTTCCAGAAACATTGTTGGAGCATCTATCTATGGAAATTTCCACAAGAGTTACAAACCTCATTCTTGTGTAAGTTACTGGATTTTGAAGTCTCTAAATTAGAACAACCTCTGTAACTTTGCAACAATATCATGTCTACTTTTTCTTTCTTGATTCTCTACCCCAGGAAACAATAGACAGGCACATAGGCAAAAGTGATAAGGAAGAGGGATGTATTGGTTCATATTAAGTTCTTGTTGTCCTCTCCTGTTTACTGGTGATAACACCAGGATTATAATGGCAGTAGCCTACTTTTTGCTATTTGGCTTTATATCCAGTCATTATTTACCAATAAAGAAATGAAAATCAGTTCAGATTTGTTAATGAGCCAAATGTGATTTTAAATTTGCTTCTCTTAGCAGGGGTGGAGCAGGGGTGGGACCTATAGATCTATCCAGTAGTACTCTGTTTAATCACTGCCTCCCTAGAGAAAAATCAGCTCTGATTTGTAGTGCTTGCCAGTTTTCATGGTGTAAATAGTCCCACCATGGCTGATTTCAAGTTAGCAACTTGATGTCACTGAACATAAAGTCAGTCACACAGTTGCCTCTTGCCAGCCAGTACTGGCCAACTCCAGAACACCTCTAAGATCTACCCAAGCCCGGGATCTCAGCCCAGCACTCTTCTGAACCCTTTTCATGATTACACTCTGGGAGAGGATGTTTATTAATAGTGAAATGCATCAAGAATATAAAGACAGTATTTGGGGTGGTTCTGGTGACCTTTGAACTATAATGGCAGCCCCACATTCATCTCATTTATGATGCCAGGGCAGTAAAATTTTATCCTTTGGGTAAAGGCAATGGTTGACAAATTTATCTACACATGAAACACCTGGGAGTTTTAAGAACTCCCAGTTAGCAATGCCTGGGCCCCAGCCCAAGATTCTCGTTCAATTGATTGGAATTTGGGTATACTAAAGCAGATGATTTTAGAGTGCAGCCACTGGTTTAAAGTAAAACAACTCTTATTTATGTGGCAGGTGGTTGGTGTACTATTAAGACTCAGTGAAGCAAGGAGAAGTCAACCTAGATAGCCTGGTAAAAAGGGGAAAAGTAAAATGTCAAGGCTGGGATAATCCCCTTGGTGAAAGATAAAGTTAAAAAGAAGTGTATATATTCTTTCTCCTGTAAGGATCTTAGAAAGAATCTTAAATATTATCTTTTGAGTAGTTAAAAAGCACTAGTGTTTCTTCTTTGTTAATTAGGAATTTTAAATGAACAGAGGAAATGCTTAAATCCTAAGGAACTTCTGTACTATACAAATCATTTCATCCATGCTACATTTTGAGTCTATCTAACCTGATATTATTCATTATAAAATCTAGTTCAACTTCTTTCCACCCATAGTAGAATGGCATCTATTCTTACAAGTAGGTACTAAATCTACTTTGTTCAAAAATCAGTTGTCAACTATGTCTTGTATTTTTGACCTTAAATTAACCCCTGAAGTAAGCTGTGATTAGAACTTTACTGCCCGATAAGGTTGCTTATGATGAATCATTTTCACACAGCAATTGCCCACCCAATAATCTATGTAAGTCTACACATAAACACACAGTTGATACAATCAGGATGATAAAAATCTGCTGAGTCTGCCCTGTGATCAGTAGAGCAGAAGAAGACCTGCCTGACGTGAAAGGACCACAGGAGAAGCTCCACAGTGTGCAAGTCGAATGCAGTTTCCTGATCTACAAAAATGAGGGAAAAAGACGAGGTGACTTTGGTCCCTTTGACTTTAATATCTTGATAAAATGTCCTGAAACCAACCATTGGTGACTAAATATCTCTTTGAGTTCTTCCCCCTAGTTTTGGCAGATAAATGCTGAAGATAAGCGTAGATTTCTAGATTATTTTTTCTGACTTTATATTCTCTCTAGATCAGAGTCCAAATGAGTGTTATCTTTAGGTGTAATCCTCTTTGACCAGCAGTGGCCTCCCAATGCTCCGTGTTGATAAGGTTTCTGAGGCCAGCTCCAATCTTGATGGGGGTCAAGACAGTCACAACTGAGAAGCACTGATTATCCTGGGCCTGGAAGGAAGTAACAATACAGAGGCCCTGTGCCCCATCCCCATCCCCAACTTCTTCACTTAGACCAGTCTTCTCTTCATCACCCACTAGATATTTCTGAAGTAAACGGAACAAAGGGATTCTATACTCTGCCATTTTCTACCTGGGAAAACTTTATCCATTGTCAAGCCAGTATTTGATCGAAAAGTAATTAATCAATAACAACAACAGCATCAACAAATCAGCTATTGAGTCTTTGACAAGCAGCTTCAGTGGAGGTCCTGTCTTTATAATGATCAAACAACCACGAGTGGATTCACTTAGAAGAAAAAATTGTTACTTAATATTGTTTTGGCTAAGATGAAAAAATGCTTTTACATGCTTTTTCTTGTAAGCCAGTCCCATTCGACATAGCCTAAATGATAAGAGAAATCATGACTTCCTTCTCTTCCACTTCCTTAGGTTGGGATGGTTGCAGTTTTCTCTTTAGCATGTGACACCACAGCATGATCTGAAAAGTAATTAACTGCTTTAGGAGTTAATCCAGCATATACTTTGAAGCAGAAGCAATTCCATCACTAATAGTTGGCTTGGCAGACTGATTCTTCCTTCTGGCTCTTGAAACTGTATACAGTAATTGCCCTGGAATTTAAAAATCATATGGGGAATTCCTTGTTCCACATTTAGGGTTCAAACAGCTAATGACTTGAATATGTTGTACGTGTGTTTGTGTGTGTGTTTTCCAGCGAGAGGGGCAGTGTCTTGAGAACCACTGTTTGGGTATGTATCAGTCAGGGTTCACTAGAGGAACAGATATAATACAAGGTAAACAAATGTATAAGGAATTACAAGTTTGGCTTACCATGGTCAGCTACAGAGTTGGATGAGGAAGTGTGCGGAGGGTGTCCGCATGCTAGAGGTTGAAGAGCCCAGCCCCGGGCCTGGAGCTCGCTGCAGTGTCCGTGCAAGTCCATATCAAAGAACTGATGGGTCTACAAGGGAATGCTGAAGAATCTATGATGAAGGCCGGAGAGCCAACACCAGAAGGCTGATGAGTCTGCGACGGAATGCCAACAGTCTGCACCAGGAGCCAGGAGACCACCAAGCTGAAGGCGAAAACCGGAGCTCCTCTGAAGAAAACCCCAGCCAGTCTTGCCTCAGCTTCTTTTATTATGCAGTCTACCCGCTCTGGGGAGGTGGGGGTGGCCCTCCACACCCACACCCTGTGCATGCCTGCCTCTTGCACAGGCTCAGGATGAATATAAATTAAGCACCCTGGACCCCTTCTGAGTTGCATAGTTAACCTTTTAAACTTTTTAAATTAACACGATAAACAACATCCCAGAAGGATAAGGGCGTGTCCTTTTCACCCCAAGAGGGACAACTGCTGAGTCACTTAGCCAAACCTCTAGACTCCCCAAGTTGGCACAATGTATCAACCATAACAGGGTAACAATCATATCTCTTCTCAGTATAAAAGTCTGAAAATACCTTATCTGACCAAACTGTAAAACTTGATTTCAAAACTAGTAAACTGAAACAAGGTGTGGTGGTGCACACCTGTAATCTCAGCTACTTGGAAGGCAAAGGTGGGAAGATCAAGAGTTCAAGGCCAGCCAGGGGAACTTAAGGAGACCCAATCTCAACAGAAAACAAAGCAAAAAGGGTTGGAGACATAGCTCAGTGGTATAGGGCTTGCCTAGCATGCATGAGACCCTGGGTTCAATCCCCTGTACTGGTAAAAAGAAAAAAACCTACAAAACTAGTCAATGAGTAATGTGTTGGTATATGTGTTTCAAGTGGGTGCACTTAGACACAGGAACTGGGGGGCTCAGGACTGCCTGCCTTCATGCTGATGTGGTTGGTGCCGCTATTTACCATGTGTAAAAATGTGACTACTGCCTTCAGAGCAACAGTGTAGCTTGCAAATTGGCCAAACATTTTCTCCATCGACAGATGCCATTTCACACTGTCTTCATATGCCTTCTTCCTATGCCTTTTACCATGATCTGCTCCTGAGACTGCTCTGCACACCACTCTTCTAAACCTAGGGCATTTTCTGAGCTTGAGTGGGTGGGTTGGACTCTCTTTCATTTTTTTCCATCTTCTCCAACGTTTCAGTTTCATTTGGCCCTTGACAATTAAAGAAGTGTTCACCAAGGGGTCTGTAAATCAGGGCTGTCAGAATGGTTGCATTTAGTTCACATTACCTGTTTATATTGTTTCTCTTTAAACTGGAGATGGTTTTCAGCTATCATGAACTATTAATCAATATAAATACCCAACTTGTCAAAAGACCCCACTTTATGGTTTAGATCAATGACCCCCGAAACTCACACACTCAGAAGCGGGGCTTTTGGAATGTGCCTGGACGCCGGGGGTGCTATACTTATCAGTGGATTCATGCGCGAATCAGTTCAGCAGCTGAGTGTGCTGTTAGGAGGTCGGGCCTGGTTAGAGGTAGCTCACTGCGGGTGTGAACCGGAAGCGAGCTCCCCAGCACGCTCCCACACCACTTCCCGGCCACGCTACCATAGCAGCTTTCCTCCACCAGGCAGGTCCTTCCACCGTGGCCTCCCTGCCTCAGAGCCAACGACCACAGGTTGAAAATGTGAACCAAAATAATCTTCACTCTTTTAAATCATATCAAGTATTTTGTCCCAGCAACAAGAAAGTGACTAAGATATCCCCAACATTTTAATTGTTGAAAATAACTGAAAGTAATTAAACCAACAAATTATTTCCAAACAAGAAGTGAGTTTGTGGTTTGGGGATAATTGAAAGAATACATGTAGAATTTGTCCTTATTTATGGTAAGGAGAGAACAGGAATCGTAGGCCTTGCTATAAAGTTGGCTGCAGTTGGAGGTGATAAGACTAATGTGCTCGAGACAGAATATCCACAGGGAGGCATTTCATTGCTGCATTCTAACAGTAAGTTCAAAGGGGAACAGGAGCCCTACGGGTCGATTAATGAGCAAAGCCTTCAGGGAAGAGGTGAACTAAAGTAGGTGTTAAAGGAGAATAAGGTTTGGAAAAGCAGAGGTGTTTGTGGTGAGGCAGGGACAGGCATGACCAACCTGTCTAGGGCAGGTGGCAGGAAAACCGAGGGAACTGCCTGATCTTGACAGGAAGAGCCAAATTATAGAGGGTCTTTAAGACTACACAGACAGGGCTGGGGATATAGCTCAGTGGCATAAGCACCTGCCTGGCAAGCTTGAGGTCATGAGTTTGATTCCCAGTACAAAAAAAATAAATAAATAAACAAATAAAGACCACACAGAGAAAGCTAATGTGAATACAACAGACAATAAAGAGCTCTTGAAGGATTTTTTTCTTAAATTTTTTTTTGAGGTAATTTTCCCTATGTAATGCAGGCTAGCCTTGAACTCACATAGCTCAGTCTAGCCTCAAGTTCACAGTGATCTTCCTGTCTCAGCCTCCTGAATGCTAGAATCACAGGCATGTACCACCACACTCAGTTCCTGAAGGATTTTGACCTAGCAAGTGGTATTATAAAAGCAGTGTTTCCAGATTCTATTTTGGCAGTGCTGTTTCTGATGAACTATGACCAGGAGCAAGGCAGTTAAATTACTTGTGAGGTAAAATAGAACTTTTTGGTTATGGTGGGGTCTGTGGAGACAGAGGTAAGAGAGATCTCTTAAGAAAAGTCAAGAGGTAGCACACATCTGTAATCCCAGCACTCTGGAACACTGAGGCAAAAGGATTGTTTGAGACCAGCCTGGGTGACAGTAACTTAGCAAGACCTTGTCTCAACATTTTAAAAAGTGAAAAGAAAAAAGGTTGGGCGACATAGCAATGTATACAGTACCGAGGTCTTGGGTTCAGTCCCCAGTATCTGCCACACTGGAAGAGAGAGAGAGACAGAGAGAG
>NW_004955409.1:26846390-26898540 GCF_000276665.1 Chinchilla lanigera | reverse complement strand
GAGAAGGAGAAGGAGAAGGAAAAGGAGAAGGAGTAGGGATGGAAGTGAAAAAGCAAAAGAAAAATCACCCAGTCTTGGTGGCTGGCTAGCTGTGAGACAAAGGGTAGAGTACATCATGGGTAAATGTGAAGTTGCTGAGCTAGAGAAGGTGGAAGGACCAATGATAGAAACAGGGAAGATGCAGAAAGCTCTGTCTTTGAACATGTTGAATTTCAAGTGAGAGTGAGCAGTGTAAGGTGGTACCATGGTAGAAGGCCAATTTGAGGAATTAATGAGACTTCTTCAAAACCTGATCTAAGTTGTTCAGGCTCACAACCAGGATGACAGTACCTGGCCCATAGTAACTGGTGAAAATGTGGAAAAGTTTCCTTGGAGTGCCATCCAAATGCATGCCTTTGCTATTTTACCGTGTGTTTCTCCTCCCAGTAGCGTATGATGCTGAATAAATGTTAAAAATGTAAACTTCCTGTTAATAAATTTCACTGCAGTGGGTTTTGAGATAAATCACTTCTGGCGGCAGGGAGCCTGGCTAGGAGGCTGCAGCAGTAAAACAGGTAAGAGGTGGTGATGAGGCTGTGGCCCAGAGTTGTGACAATTTAAGTAGAACTAAGACTGATGTGCTTTTCCAGAGGAAGAAACAGCAGAATGTGTTGATTGATTGGACATGGGAAGGGAGTAAGGAGGACTGTAGGATAATGTCTGATCTTCTGGTGTGAATAACTGATCAGCTGTGGTTTAAATCATTGAGATGGAAAAGACTGATGGAAGAGTAAATTTTATCAAGGAGAAATATGATTAATTGCTTTTTGGACATTGCGGTTGGCAGAATAATGCTTTCCCTTTAAAAAAAAAAAAAACTATTCATATCCTAATTCTCAGAACCTGTGACTATATTACCTCACATGAGAAAAATGACTTTGTAGATGTGACGAAATCAAGAATTCTAAGCTGTGTATGGTGATGCATGCCTGTCTACCCAGCACTTGGGAGGCTGAGGCAGGAGGATTGCCATGACTTTGAGGCCAGCCTGGGCTACATAATGAGTCCAAGGCCAGCCTGAACTACCTATCAAGATTCTGCCTCAAAAAACTAAAATCAAAAAATTAAGAATTCTGAGATGAGGCACTCATGCTGGACTGTTTTGGTGGACCCAACATAGTCACAAACATCCTTATAAAAGAGAAAGGCAAGAGAGTAAGTTTCAGATGTTGGGAAATAGGAAAGATGGCCTATTGCTGGCTTCAAATATGGAAGGGGCTACAAGCCAAGGAATACAGTCAGGCTCTATAAGCTGAAAAAGACAAGAAAATGGATCTTCCACTAGAACTTTCAGAAGTAATCCATCCCAGTGACATGCTTATTTTAACCTACTGAACCCTAGGTTGAACTGCTGACTTCGAGAGTTGTAAGACTATATGTTGTGTTGCTTTATGTGAAAATATTTTTACAGCAGCAGCAGAAAACTATCATAGATACAACTGAGTTTCAAGCATGCAGGAGTCATCTGTTATGGATTAGATCTGAATGTTCCCCAGAACTTATGTGCCAAAGCTTGATTTTCAGATGATGGGCTTTTGGGGATATGACTGGATCATGAGGACTCAAACTTCATCAGTGGATGATATCATAATTTGATAGCATTACTGGGATGTGATGGAGACAGGAAGTAGAACCCAGTTGAAGGGAACGGGTCATTGTCACACTTGACCATAAAAACTGTATCTTTTCCTCTGGCTTTTCCTTTTCACTGCCTCCTTGATGTCATATATTAAGCAGCATCCTTCTACCATGCCCTTCTGTAATAATGTTTCTGCCTTACCACAACTCTAGAAGCAACAGAGACAGCCAACCTCTGAAACTGTGAGCCCATATAAAGCTTTCCTCATTAAGTTAATATATGTCAGGTATTTTGTCACAATGACAGAAGCTATACATCATCTAAGTAAAAATAAGAAGGACAATTTTATAGGATAGTATAGAATGGAATTATAGATTTGGAAGTTATGGGAGCATGCCATTTATAAAGAGCATTGCATTTTAACATCTCTGAGATCAGAATGTGCCTCATAATTAATAATATAATCATTATGGTCAAGCAGCAGTTACATTACCCATGTATGTCCAAGTAAATGGACTGGATAAATCTGACCCTTTGGAAATTTCAGTCAACAAAATATTTAAGGACTATTTGAGCAAAGTATGTGATTTATTATCTGAAGACTTCTGTTAACATGTTTTGGAAAGATCAAAAAAGGACCATCAAAACTTTGAGTAGGTGTCAATGACTTGGATGAAAATCTTAGAGAGCTTAATAGAAAAAATCCTTTAAGTAATACTCATTTATCAATACACTTGATGGAGCAAAAGACAGCACTGTATGAATTAACCAGAACTACATAATCTGGGAAGGGATGTACTTTTACAGTACATCCAGTAATACAGTGAGAGAAATCTAAATATGTAAAATTAGTGAAATGATTATTCCATTATTTTAGTTCATTCACTCAGAATTTTATAAATGTTTTAGAGGTAACAATTACTACAAGAATGACAAGTGACAGGATGGAAAAGGAAGACTACTGTACCAAATAAACTACCACTGAAACATCACAAAATAGACATTTATATGGAAAATTATAACAGTTGTGTAGGGAATGGGATTATGTGTAACTATTTCTCTATAGTTTGAATTTTGTGAATATTTTATTATTTTATAATCATAGAAGTAGGAGAAAATATGACTTAAGCAACCATAGTGTATGAAAGCCACTAATTTAACTTTTCATTCAAGTTTTAAGTATAGGATAATTAATAGAAACTATGGACAAGTGATCAATAAAGAGATATGATTTAAGCAAGTGATGCTGTAAAATGAAGACCCAGAACAGAATAATCCATTTGCCCTCATGTTTCATTAGAAATAAATTTGTTACCAGTACAGTGGCTCTTATAAACCAAAATAGAAGGCAGGCATGGTGGTACAGGCCTCTAATCCTAGCACTCAGGAGGCTGAGGTAGGGGGACTGCTGTAAGTTTGAGGCCAGCCTGGGCTACATGGTAAGATCAAGGCCAGCCTAAACTTCATAGCAAGACCTTGTCTCAATAAAGCAAAAATAGATTGTTGTATGATTTCTATTAATCTTGACTTCTTCAAAGATCTCAATGCACTAAAATTGTCTCAACCTTCTTAAACAGGATATATTGAACATAACTTTTTGAAATGAAAGGCTCTAGTTATTAAGTGAGTAATTATATACTTACTTTCTTGCAGTAATGATTTGTTAGGCTAATTAAATATCTAATTATTTTTATTATTATAATTATTAACACATATTAATTATAAAAATTACTGGGTCTCACTGTGATATTTCTCTGTCATGCTTTGATCATGTCCATTCTCCCTTTTATGTTTTTCATCCTTCCCCACCCACTTTCCCTTCCCTAATCTTTTAACTTTCAGGATTTTCTTTCCAGTTTCCATGCATGAGAGAAAACATGCAATACTTGTCATTGTCTGGTTTACTTTATTTAAAAGTTACTTTGTCCTCCAGGTCCATTTATTTTCCTGCAAATGCTATGATTTCATCCTTTATGGTGGAAATATATATATAATAATCTCTTTCTCCATTTATCTGTTGATGACCATCTAGGCTGATTCCATATCCTGACTAACAGTGCCACAGTAAAAATGGCTGAGCAGATATCTGTTATGTGCTAACTTTATTTCCTTCAGATACATACATAGGAGTGGGGTCATGTAGTGGTTCTATTTTAAGAATTTTGAGGAAACAGCATACTGTTTTCCGAAGTGGCTGTACTAATTTACATTTCTACTGGCAATGTATAAAAGTTTCTTTTGGTCCACATCCTTTCAGAATTTATTATGTTGTTTTTTATAATAGCCATTTTTCATATATTTATTGACCATTTGTGCTTTTAAGAAATGTCTATTCAGATCATCTGCCCAATTTTTGACTGGCTTAATTGTACTTTGTTAAATTTCTGAGTTGTCATAGATTTTGGATATTAATTCTCTATCAGATGGATAGCTGGCGAAGATTTTTTTCCTTTTGTGTAGTATGTCTCTGCTCTCTGTTGGTTGTTTCCTTTGCTAGAATTAACCTTTTTCATTTGATGTAACATCATTTGTCAGTTCTTGCCTTCATTTCCTGAGCTTCTGGGGTCCAATTTAGAAAGTGTTTTCAATGCCTATATCTTAAAGTGTTTCCCCAATATTTTCTTCTACTAGTTTTTAAAATTTCAGGTCTTAAGAAACATCTAATCATGTTTATGAAAGAATGGCTCCAGATATGATTTTGTCTTTTGTATTTTTGAATATTTGTGTGTGTGTGTGTGTGTGTGTGTGACTACCAGCACTTCCATCCATGTTTTTGTGCTGGAAACGCCATAGCTGGAGAATATGACTCCCTGCCTCTACAGAACCATAGCTGTTTGGGCCAGGAACAGGCACGTGAGTAAAGACCGGCCATTCAGTTCCTTCTCCAGACCTCTAAATTGAAAGGAAAGGAAGGGTGAGGGGGTGATCAGTCTTTCCAAATGGCTAGACTTGCCAAGTGAAAATCCTGCGAGTGGCTGAAGATCGTATTTCTGTCCTGTGAACGTGGAAGCAGAGATGGTGGTAAGAGAAAACAGAGCAGATATACAGGGATAAGAAATGGGGAGAGACCTGATAGCTTCCAAAAGCCTGAAGCTAGTCCTTTCCTGAGGCCCAGCTAAGTGTGTGCCCTTAGATTCCATGAGGCAGGAGGATTGCTGTAAGTTCAAGGCCAATCTGGACTAAACAATCAGTTCAAGGCCAATGTGAACTACAAAGTGAGTTCACTTTGTGAACTACAAAGTGAGAAAGAGAGAGAGAGAATTCTCTTTTTTTACTTAAAATTACAAAAGCAATACTTTAAATACGCCAGTTAATAAATTTAGTCTTTAAAAATAAAGAAAGAAATTCAGACCTTTTGCAAACACTTATAGAACACCTAAATACACTCGTTTCATTCTTCATGGCTTTAGAGGTCAGAACAATTGACAGTAGATGGAAGGGACATGGGGGTAAAGGTGGCTCAGTGCAAAAGAGAAGCAACAGAACTGCCAATGACAGAATGGGCTGCTTCACCCAGCGGAGAACTTCTGTGGCCATGGAAATATTCAATCAGGTGGAAATTTCTTTTTTTAATTTAATTCTAATTCCTCACAATGAATGTATTCATTATATATTGCAAACATGCCCTAATAAAAAATTTTTGAAAGGTGATAAATTATTATACTGAATGATAGATGGCTTTCAAGATCTCTTCTGATTCTGTTACTTCATAAATTAGTAATAAGAATCCTTACCATATGTCTTCCATATAATATTGGACAACTCCATTTAATTCCTCTAGTCCTTTTTTAAAATAGGAGAAATAAGAGCTGGGGATGTAGGTCAGTGGTGGAATGCTTGTCTTGTACCACAAGACCATTGGTTCCATGCCCAGCACTGCAAAAAAAAAAAAAAAAGAAAAGAAAAGAAAAGAAAAATAACATTTATTTAGACGTATTTAGACCTAACAGATGAGATATAGAAGATGTTTCTATTAGATGTTATATAATACATAAATGAATAGTCCTTTGTCATGAATTTGCATTTATATTTAATGCAGTACATGGAGCTACAGCACCATCTGTAACATTAGAATCATTAAGGAACACATTAAACTCAGCAGATTCAGATGCACTTTTCTTTCTTTGTAGTTCTAGGCTTTATACATGCTAGGCAAGTCCCCTAGTACTGAGCTACATCCCTAACCCACAGACACCCATTTTTAAAACTCAGATTTCTATGTGTGGCCCATTGCTCATCTCTTATTACCAGACTATCACAATACAGTTATGTCACAATATGTTCTTCCAAGTGATTCAGCCAACTTTTGTGACAGAGCCTAACAATATTCTCCAGACCAGCTTCAGACTCCTGGACTCAAGTGTTCCTTCTGCCTCAACCTTCTGAATGACCAGGACTAACATTCCAATGCTCCAGGCTCAGAGAATCATTTTTAAGAATTTTTGAGATGTGGAAACGTTTAAAAAGTAAAAGTAAAAAGAAAATTACAAATGCAAATTAATACTGCAGTGAATAACACGTCATCTATACTAGAATGACTACAGTTGAAAAAAGACATAATAATAAATGTTGGTGTAGATGTAGAAAATTGGAACCTTTGCATATTGTTAGTAGAAATGTGAAGTGATATAGCCATCCTAGGAAATAGCTTGGTATATCCTCAAAATGTTAAAAACAGGGCTATCATTTCACCTGGCAATTCTCCTTCTAATTATATTTACCCAAAACTAATGAAAATTTATATCCACAGAACAGCTTCTACATAGTCTAAAGTTCATAACAACATGATCATATAGTCAAGTGATGGAGATAATCCAGATGTCCACCAACTGGTAGATAAAAGAAAATGAAGTATTAGTACAGTGAAATATTATTAAGCAACCAAAGAAAGGAAGTGTTGACATAAGCTACAACACAGATGAACAATAACATTATCCTAAGTGAAAGAAGACAGTTGCAAAATATCTCATAGTGTATGATTCCATTTCTAGGACCTGTTCAGGCAAATTTGTAGAAATAAAGTAGGTTAATGGTTGCCACGGCTGAGAGGGAAGGGGAAATGAGATTGACTGACAGTGGGAACAGGGTTTGTTTTGGGGGCAATTTATAAATAAATTGCAATGATGATTACACAACTCTGAATACCCATTCTGAGTATCTTCCGAACTGCATACTTTAAATGGGTTAATTATATGGTATATAAATTATATTTTAGTAAAGCTGCCTTGTGTTTGGCTTGCTTGTTTGTTTTTGCACTACTAAAGATTGGATTTCGGTCCTGCACAATGAGCTACATCCCCAGCCCTTTTTTTTTTTTTTTTTTGACAGGGTCTTGCTAAATTACACAGGTTGGACCTCGAGTTTGAAATCCTCCTGTCTCAGTCTCCCAAGTAGCTAGGATTACAGGTATATTACACTGTATCTGGCAACAGTTATTTTTAAAACAAAAAAAAATTATTTTCGCTCATCTACTTCAGCTTCCTAAATTTCTCCACCTGATATCAAGGCTGTTGTACTATTTTCTAGATGTAGTTTCATAACCTAGATACCACTACAGAATAGTGTGTAGTCTTCCAGTACTATACTCATCTGTGAGTCCCAGCTTTAAAACAAAGGCCAGAAAATAAACCAATGTAGGGGGCTGGGGATTTAGCTCAGCGGCACAGCACCTGCCTGGCAAGCGCAAGGTTGTGGGTTCGATTCCTGATACCAGAAGAAAAAAAAACAAAAAAAAAGAAAATAAACCAACGTAGCCAGCCAGATTCAGACCTTGTAGAAAGCATTACAAATGTAGAATTTTAGATTTAGAGTCTTAAGGCTTATTGAGACATAGCTGAAATTACTGTAGAGATCTGTCAAATGGATCGAAAGCCAGTTTCTGATTTGGAGCCAGTCTTCCGAAGATCCTAAGAGGATACTGGAGTAATTTTTAAATCACAAAAAAATAGAGAAGATATATATCGAAGAAGGGAGAAAGAGACAAATAAAAATGCTTACCAAAGAGTAAGGTATAGAAGCGCAAATCATTTTTTCCTGCTTGCCTTGTCTTGCTAACAGGATCGGAAGAGGACCCACATGCCTGCCTTTTTTGAGTCCTTCCATGGCACTGTCACAATCCTGCCAGAGAAAATTCTAGTGATCAGCTTCTGCCCTCCCGTCACCTCCTCCGGTTCCGCAGCTACTGTACACACCTGCACCCACACAGGCATCTTGGTTCTTCGTGTCAGCCAGGCCGTTCCCACCTTACTGCCTCAGCCATGCTGGTCTCTCTGCCTAAAGGCTCTTTGGTTTTAGAGACAGAACATGACATTCTTGGTTGATTCCAAGCCAGTGGTGGGAATCTCTAGAACCTACAAATCTTGTGGTTGTTTTCTACTGAAGGAGACTGTGAGACTTTACAGGAAGGAAAGGCTGGCAGCATCCGCCTTAGTCTGCAGCCCAGCTTCCGTTATCATAGGAAAGGAACCATCTCTCTCCAAGGGCTGGTAGAGGAATCACAAAGATACTTCTATGCTGTTCTCCTGTCCACTTCTCATTAAGTGCAGCCGCAGTTTCTCATTTAATAGTTTTATCCACTGTGAAACCAAAACAGAGTTGTCAAGAGGCTAACTGCTCAGCATACTCTATTCATCCATCCTCTGAGCGCTGCCGAGGTATGCACACAGTCCGGTACCTCAGTGCCTGGAGAATCTACGTGTACAGACCTCCAGGGAAAACATAATAAAATAAAGAAGGATGACTGAAAGTAATCAAAGGAATTAGAACCTTTTAACAGCTATTTACCAAAATTCTCCTAACTTCTTGCATTTTTAAAAAGATGTCATGGGGAAGATTAAAAAAATGCAAGAAAGTTAAACATTTTGTCACAGATTTCCCTTTCAGAAGTCCACAGCTTACTTGAACCAAAATTTCCACACATCAAAATGGGAAAAACTTTATTTAAAAACTATGTATGTGTGTAGACAGAATAATGACCCTCCAAAGATGTTCACATCCCAATTCCAGGAATATGTAAATACGTTAGGTCACAAGGTAAAGGGAACGTAAAATTGCAAGTGTAATCACAGTCAGCAATTTGCTGATTTTCCACAGGGAGATTATCTGGTATTATCCACAGGTCCAATGTAATTAATTACAAAGGCCCTAAAAGTAGAAGACAGAGGTAAAAGAGGAGGCTGAAGAAAAGACAAAGCAATGGAAGCAAGGTCATAGAGGTGTTCAGTTACCAGCTTTGGAGACAGAGGAAGAGGCACATGAGCCAAGGAGTGCAAGCAGCCCCTGGAAAGTAGGAGAGCAAGGGAATAGATTCCCAGAGCTTCCAGAAGAAATGAAGCCGTGCCAACATCTTGATTATCACCTGCTAGACTTGCAACCTAACAGCTGCAAGATAATAAATTTCTGTTATTTCAGGCTACAAAGTCTGTGATAATTTGTTATAGCAGCAATAGAAAACTAACATAGCATATAATAAAGTCTAAATTGATTATTACCAGAAAATAAATTAATAAGTGGAGAGAACAATGTTGACTGAAGTTATTAGGGGAAATGACATGGAATGAGTAGGATCTGAGATCATTATTTTCACAACTTAATGGGACAAATGTAGAAAGAAGCAAAGAAGAGATATGTATCAAATCTATAAAATTATAAAGGGAACATAGACCTGTTTATTAAATTCTAGTTAAGTAGGACCAGGAAGCATCTCTGTAACGTTTAAAAGAATCCCATTAGGATGGATGGCAGGGTGGGGGAGAGAGGTGGAGACAGAGAGAGAGAAGAGACAAGAGAGGGAGAAAGAAATAAGGTGGAAAAGTAGGGGAAAAGGAAAGAAAAGGAAGAAGGGAAAGGAGGGGAGGAGAAGAAGGAGGGAACAAACAGTGAGCTGGAGGGAGGGAAGGGGACAGAAGGGAGGGAAAAGGGAAGGGAGGAAGGCAGGGCGGGAGGGCGGGAGGGAGGAAAGGATTGTTCTATGCTACATGGACTCTTTTACTCTTAGGAGGAGCAGAAGCTGAAAATATTAAAAGCTTTAAAGTTTTCACATAAATGCAGGAAATTTTTCAGAAAATTTCGGATCCAAACTGACATCAGGGAAACCAGGACATTTGGGGTTAAAGTCAAGCCTCTGAGGGGTAACTTTCCCTCCCCTGCCTGAATTACTAAGCCTCATCCGAAGGGCACCTAGCGTCCAGCCATTTAGAGCAGACACCACGGAGTCATCGTTCTTATCTCCATTTGGGGGACTGCTCAGAAAGTCAATTTGGTTTAAGGGTTGTTCTGCCTTTACCCTACAAAACATGTTTTTCTGATCTAAAAGCAGCAAACAAGAAAGGTCTCCTTTGGCTCCCTTCGACCTGAGGTTTTGAGCAGCTCAGAGAGCATCTTTCACAACCACCGGGGCCTTAGTCACACATCTGTTCTCTGACAGCACAGATCCCTGTCACTCTCCTGCTACCGAGATTCCCCCACCCCCATCAGACTAGGCGCTCTGCTTCCCAGAGATGCTCCTTCTTAGCTACAGAGCAGCATTCCACTCTTCAGGGCGCGGCAAGATAATGGGAGGTGAAGCGACACGTACGCAGTGTGCCAAGCCTGGCTGACTGTCGCATCCTCCAGAAACACGGCCCCCGTTCGGAACTCGTAGTGTCAGTCTGCTGTCACAGAGGAGGAAGCGGACCCTGGCAGCCCACTGCAGCCTGACACTGGGGCGTTGAGGAAGCAAGGATGGGTGTGGGCAGGACCGCAGCTGCTTTCAGCTGTGGGATGAGCCCAGGACCAGATACTGAGTACTGTATTACTCACCGTCTCAGTCTCCTGGGCTGATACGTGATAATCTGCTGAAAGCCTGTGAGTATATTGAGGCCCTTCAACCAGTGAGATTTGCATATGGTGGCTCCTGGCCTGGAGTTTGAAAACACTCAGAGGAGAACTTGGGCTACCAACCTCAACCGCTGGCTGTCCTGTGTGAACTGCCAGCGACTGCACACTTAGTAAGAACTCATTCCAACCCAGCTGTGTACCACGTGTCTCCTTTTAGAAGATGATAGAGAAAAATCAGAGATGTTTTCCGTGCACAGAAATTACTCAAATGCAGATAAAGAATACAACTAGCATATGGGAGGCTGCTAAGTGAAACTACTTTGGCCATGCATGACCATTATATAAGGCAAGTGTGCCTTTTCTCACTTGCTGGAGTCACCAGGCATTTATAAAACTTGGGGAGTGGACAGCTTCTCTGACCACGATTGGTTGTCGCTCTTTCAGGAGGGAGACCTTATTAATGCCAAAGAAAAGCCTGGCAGCTACTTCAGTAACCATTTTAAGTGGACTACTTAGCCAATCAAAAGCCAAAAGGGCAGTAAGAAACAAGTGACCATAAAATTAACTTTCTGTCGCTAGAATAGAAGAAAGACCTAAGAACTGGCATCTCTGCTCCGGCATTCCTTCGATAGGGATTGCCGATGATACTCGAAGAACTTTGCCCTTTTATCCCTGCCACACCTCGTGTTCTTTCCAATGTTTATTTCTATTATCATCCCCAAATATATGAGGCAATTTTGTGCATCCACTTTCCTAAAGCGTGGTTCAGTTCTATTAACCTTTATGTGGTAATTTATAGTCAAGGTCTAAATGGCACCGGTGCATGTAAATAGTGTCTGCGGGCTCTGGCAACATGTGGAAAGTGCTGTGCTTAAGTGGCTCCAGCATATTTGCTCAGAACATTATGGAAAGAACCACCGAGATCTCTGCAGGGAATTATTTAGTGAAATTCTACTGAAGATTAATATCGCTTTGTAACAGACCTTTTGTTGCGTTGCATCTAGAAGTTTCGGGAAAAGGTGTGAAATGCAAGAGTCTATCTTGAACATCAGTTGCTGAGCTGTGGCTAAAAAGAAGACACTTGGGAAACCATAAATCTCAGGGATGTTCATATTTGTGATCTGTCAAGATGAGTAGATAGGAGATATCTTTCTACATCTCTGGACTGGATGGAAAGAAAGGAGAGATCCCTCCTTGGCCAGGCTGATGTCAGACAACAAATTCTTCACCTTCAGTCAATTTGCCTCTGGCTTTTCCAAATCTGTCCACCTTGAGTCGCAGGAGCTCTAGAGTGTCCAACTGGCCCAGTCAATACACTGCTCAAAGCTCCCCCAGAAACTCGAGTGGTTTCGTATCTATTTCCACCTGTCTTTCATTTGTCTATCTACTTTACTTGTTATCCTGTTGATATTCTGGATTTGTGAGGTCTCTACTAGACGCTGTGAGCAAGAGGGACACAGCTCTTCTTCTCAAGGGGCTGGTAAAAGACACACTAAAGAGGTAATTCCACTAGTGATGTAACTGCAGCTGGAGAAGTGCTTCAGAAGAAAAGCACCAGAGCAATCGGAGAGTTTAACACAGGTAGTCTGTGCGTGCAGGTGGGAGTGGCCAAGGAGAGCGTCTCTGAGGAAGTAGCACTTGCGCTGATTCCTGAAGGGTGAGTAGGAATTCCTCAGGCAAATGGTGTGTAGGGGGTGCAGAGTGGGGGTGGAGAATCCAGGCAGCCAGGTAAGAAAATGGGAGGGCTCTGATGTGTGAAGGACCTCAGCACAACTGACAGGAACCAGAGGTCCGTGTGGTCAGAACACGGCAGATGGTGGAGCGCAGAGGAAGATCAGCCCCAACTCTACCCTTGGGAGGGCTTGGGGGGACACAGCTGGGTGGTCTCAGCTTCTCCCCAGAGTAGTCACAGTTCTGAGCCTGTGACCCTCTGGGGCTCTTCAACCTGAGTACTCCCTAAACCCCACCAGACTGCATCCCTAAGTGACCTTGTCTAACATTACAGCGAAGTGCCAGCAATCAAGAGCATATACATTCCGTGTGGGAGCCTGATTCAAATCCTGCTTTGACTAAAGCAACCCTGAATAGATATTTTTGGGATACTGAGGAAATATAACTCAGATTAAATATAGGTAATATAAAGAAATTATTAATTTGGAGGTTCAAAATCGCATCACGATTGAGTAAGAAAATGTCCTCACTTTCCTCAGAGACTTTAAGACTGAACTATCAGGATTTTATGGTTTTAACTGAATTAATTCTGCAAAATGTACAGGAATGTATATGACAAAATGTTAGTAATTGCTCTGGTGATATATGTGGGGATTGATATACAATTGTCTTTACTTTTATGTTTGAAAATACTCATAATAAACCATTAAAACCGTGAAAAGGAAAAGAAATACCATCATTCATCAAGCTGGCTCTATGGTATTATCCCAGGAAAAAGCACATCCAGAGCAAACCATCTGTCTAAAGGCAAAGGACATGAATTAAAAATAAGCATTTTCCTCTTAAGTTTCTTTTTCATGTTTCTTATATTGGTCTGTGAAAATTCTGTTTAAAATAACAAAGTTCTGAAAGTGAATATACCGACTAGATACATGAATACTGCGCTTGGGGTTCATTACCTACAGATTCTCCACTCACTGGGGAGCATTCAAAACACTGATTTCATTTTTCATTTCAACCCTCAAAAACTAGCATTTGTATCAGTTCTCTCAACAATTCTATCAGTTTTGGTCCTATATTCCTTCAGGGAGTGCAGCTTGGGAAAGCACATTAACTGACACTCTTTGAAGATCCTCAAGCTGGTTGATTCTCCATCCCAGAATGGTGAACAGTGATTTCCTAGTGGGTGAAGCTTGAAGGGAATGGAACAGTAGCCCAGCATGAGATTTCCATGCAATGCCAGACATGAAGTCACTGTCCTGCTACTGCAGTCAGGCAAGATGGAGAGCCTCAGGCCCACAAGCTACAAGAGTGGAGTTGCCAGATAAAAATACAGGGTCCTCAGTTAAATTTGATATTCAGAAAGTGAATAATGTTTTAGTGTAACTATGTCCCATGCCACACTGAGGGCATACTTATACTAAAAAAAGTAGCTGCTTATCTAAAACTCAAATTAAACTGTACGTCCTTTATTTCTTCTAAATCTGTCATACCTGCATAGTAAGGGATGAGGTCCAAATGTGTAGTTAAGAAAAGAAAAAATGGCAGGAATGGAGAAAATATTTTAGATCCAAGGGCTTGGGCTAAGGATTCAGACTAGTCCTTCAGGACAGGCAGGAATGACTGTGGGTTTTTGAACAAAGAAGCAAAAACCTGCAACTGTTATTTATAGTAGAAGACCCTTACAGGAGGAACTTTTCCTCTCTGCCTTTTTGCCAAAGCCACTGACTGTTCTTCATTAATTTACTAAATGTTGGTCAGAACTTGCTGAGTGACTGCAAAGAGAAATAATAAGACACCCTCACCAACCCCCAAGAGGAACAGTGAAGTAGAAAAAGCTGTATGTGTGTGCATGCATGAGTGTGTGTGTGCGTGCATGCGTGCATGTGTGTGTGTGTGTGTATACACTGTTGGGATTGAATCAAGACCTCAACCATGCAAGCACTCTACCACTAAATTATATCCCTGGTCCTAGTAGCAGAGAAAGTATGCTGATTCCAGAGTTGCACTCTGGAGCCAGACCGCCTGAGCTCAGATTCCAGCTCTGACACTACATACCAACTCCTTAAGCTTTCTATGACTGCTGTATCTGGGAATAGGAAGTATATATATCTTGGATTGCTATAATTGCCCAATGAACTAACAAATGAAAGACACTTAGACTACTTCCTAGAACATATTGAGCACATCAAAGTATAAGTTTATAAAAACAAACACTAATAAAGATACACAGTAAAGAGATTTTGATATAATCCCAGTGGGGACAATCCATTCCCAGGTACAGGGAACAGTGTAAACAAAGATGCAGAAAGTGTGCTTTTGGAATGAAACCAATAGAACTTTTGCTTCTGCAGAACAAAATCAGAAAGGTGAGGTGGGCCAGATTATAAGGGTCTTGGATGCAAGGCTGAAGAGTTGGGGCTGTAGCTTGCAGGTATGAAAGTGTGAACAGGGAATTCTGGAGTATTAGGGAGAGGTTGATTATGCCACCGTGTCTATGACAATGGAAGCTACACAAAAATCACTGTATGAGCAAAACAGCCCCTGCCTTCCTGGAGGCTACAGTCTAGAGAAGAAGGAGAGGTCAAATAGCCACACAAATGAGAATGTGTTCTGATAGACCCCATGATGCAGCTGGAGGTCGAGGAAGTAGGGCCTGAAGAGGTGATACCTGGATAAGATATAAGTAGTCAGGAGTGAGGGGTGGGGCCTGGAGAGATGGATTGGCCCAGGTAAGGAACTGAGGTGAGTACGGGTTCTGTGATAGAAGGGGAAATGGTCCCATAGACCTCGGAACAAAGGTCCCTGGAGCAACAGCCCAGGAGGTGGGGACCGCAGCTTGAGATAAGGGAGTGGCAGGCAGGGTGACGTTACCCACCACGTTGGCCAGGAATCAACACCTGACCAAAAGATAGGCTCCTTTACGTGCTCCAGCCCAGCCTCTCTGTACAGAGAGAGAGAGAGAGAGAGAGAGAGAGAGAGAGGGAAAGAGAGAGAGAAAGAGGGAGAGAATTGACAGACAATTATCATACAGACTAACAGCAACACAGGATCAGACATGGACAATATAGACCATATTAAGAATCTTGGCCTTTATCGTAAGAACAAATGCTGAGGGGAATGGTGGGGCCTGAGTGAGGATCACAGAAGCAGAAATGAGGGTAGATAGAGGTCTCTCACATATGTCCACAATGAGACTCTTCAACTCCCTTCCTCTTGAGAGTGAGCTAGACTTATTTATGTGTTTTAACAAACAGAATATAGCAAAAGAGGTGATGTTCCACTTCCAAGATTAGATTATGAAGAGAATGTGGCCTCTATCTTGAGTATGTTCTCTCCTCACCCCAACACACACGCATGTGCTGTCATGTTGTGAGCAGCACTACGGAATGAGCTACCCTGTGAGGAATGGATGCTTCCAGCCAGTAACGAGCAAGGGACTGAGACCTGCCAACTGGCACGTGTGCGATCCTGGAAGTGGCAATAATCTTAGTCCATCCCTAATCACACTTTGAGATGGCTGTAGCCCCAGATAATCATTTGCCTACAACTTTATCAAGACCAGATAAGCCACTCCTGGATTCTAAACCTTCAGTAACTGTTTGAAATAGTAAATACATTCTTTTGAGCTGCCGAACTTTGGCATAATTGTCTATACAGCATTGAACAATGACTAAAATGTCGATGAATGAAATCAATATTACATAGGTAGAATTCCTAGAACATTATGATCATAGCTGCTGGGGAGAGGGGGAATAGAAAAAGGGCCTGACTCACAGAGGTTCCATTTCGGAGAAAGGGTAGGAGGAACCTAGGAAGGGAAACTTTAGGAAAAAAAAAAATTTCCATTTTGAACTCAGTAAATTTGAGATTCTAACAAGATTTTCAGGCGAAAATGTTCCACAAGAATCTTAAAATATGGAAAAGTGTCAGAGTGGTGAGGACTATTTTGACAGAAATTATCTGGCAGAGTACTACTGCATGGAGAGACTTTCAATAGAGGGCAAAGAGAAAAATAAAGGTTGATGAAAGGCAAACAATTAGTATTGTATACTTTTATGGTCCCAAAAGAGAAAAAGGAAAAGTGGTGCTCTGAGAAAAGGATAAAAGACCCTAAAGAGAGCTTTGTATTAGTTCATTTTTGTTGCTATAACAAAATACCCAAGGCAGGATAATTTTATTTTTAAAAAAAAGTTCATTTAGCTCACAGCTTTAGAGACTGAAAGTCATGTGGCAAAGGTCTTGCATGCTTCCTCCTCTCCCCTACGGCTTTATCATTTTAACAGTGATGGCTATGATGACAGTACATGTAGGAGGAAGAAATCATATCACCAAACAGGAAGCCAGTGTGGCTGGGGTTCCACAGCCTATTCTGAAGCCTTGACTTCAGTCCACCTAAGAAGCCCCTTTTTGGCTCTACCACTTAAAGAACCTACCATATCCCAACACCAACACCACGCTCCTACCACATGAACCTTCAGGGGATACACGAGTCATATCCAAACTATGATGAACTCTGATAAGAACAAGGTGTTTACCAGTGTAAATAACTATGGAAAGATCTCTATCTTTGATGAGTTCTTATGCTGGAAATCTGCACATTGGATCATTTATAAATGTCCTACCTGGCATTCATCAACACTGGTTATAAGGATGAAATCAAATGTTGAGAAGGACAGTACAGAAAACAGGACCTTGAGCTGCAGTGACTCCAGCAAAGCATTTCTCACTGTGTAAAATTCTCCCTGGCCATCTCTATAATGACTCTGTCAGACTCAGCAGAAGGGATGTTCTGTGATTATCTCCAGATAACCTCATCTTTTTACAAATGGAGATTTTCCAAAATGCAAAGCACTGTAGGGAGACCTTCCCATTTACCTCGGGGTAAGAATGCTTGGGAGTGTGAAGACACAAAGTAAACAGTTTCCAGGGCTACAAGCCAGGGCTCATGGAGAACCAGAACGCCTTCTGAATGAGGCAGCAGTTTCCCTAGCAGCCTGCTATTCCAGAAGCTTCTCCTGCACCCTGCTCCTTTCTCTGCTTGTTACTTTCCTACTAACTGCTGGCTTCTTTTAAGGCCTCCATTCACTGAACTTATCTATTGCCTCATAGTTCCTGCTTACTGCCTTCTCCTTCCACGTCTCAGTTTCTGCGTCAACCCTGGATTATTGTCTGTTTGTTTTTCAGCCTGTCTGTTTTTCTTTATTTGTGAGTTTTTCTGTTCATCCCGGTCTCTAGTTCAAACTCCCCAAGAGGGAGGCTTTGACTGATACATACAGTCATTCACCGGTGCCCCGCTCCCAGGGTACTCTGAAGGGGACTGGAGAACCCAAAGGAGTTTACTTTTGCTCAGGTGATGTGTGGTTCAACCAGTTGTGGCCACAGTGTAGGGGAGGTGGGTGTCCAATTCAGAGAATTCCCTGTGGTCCTTTTTCCCCTCCTGGGAGGAGGCAGTGGACCTAGAAGTTACTTTGAGTCTTACCTTTCTAGCACAACCCTCCTGTGATATGGTAGATATTGTTCAAAACTTCTAAGTATGGATTCCTTCCCCAAAGCCCTTTAATTTTAATACTAGTTCAGTTTAGCAGCAACTATGTGTGGTACCAAATCTCAAAATGACACAGGCTGGCTGCTTAAAAACCAGAACTAGAGTTAGAAAATACAGAGATAGAAAGCCTTCAATAAACTGAAAATACTTGAAGTTATTTCCGTGAACTCTGTCTAACCATATTTCATTCCTGGTCTTTATTCTTTAACACCACCTACTTAGTAAACATTTTTCTAATCTGATAAATTCATAAAGATGATTAAGACAGAATCTTTACCTTCAAGAAGCCAACTCCCACAACAGGGGAAAAGATTGTCTGCTCCTCTCTTTGGCCGACTCTGACTTTTTCCCTTCTCCTTTACCTTGCACGTTTTTTTGGAAACATGCCCATTGATAGTTCCTTCCTTGCCTGTATTTCTTTATTATATTTGTCAAGGACTCACAGACGCCCTAACAGACCCTGGCTGCACAAACATGGAAGAAGTTAACATGGCTGGACGAACACCCCAAAAGGTTAGCAGAGATTACTGTGAGGGGGGAAGCAGGACGAGGAGGAAGTATGTGGTTCTTAGTTTGTATGCCTTTATATTGTTTGATTTTTATAAGCTTTTATTTAGAGACTACTTTTTATAATAGGAAAAAAATTTATATATAAAGGAGGAAAAGAAACGAGAAGAAATGGACAATTATGAAAAAATAGAGTTGGTAAAAATTTCCATGACCCTGCTGGCAAGATTGTTTTTGTTTCATTTAAGGGAAAAAAAAATTCTCAGAGGAAGCATTGTGAAGGAAGAACATACTATATTCTACAAGTGATTTTAAAAATATGACTTTTGTCCTTTAGCTTTCTTTGATTCATGTAGATTGCTTTGTTATTTTTGAAATTCAAACAACCTATATTCCTACCTTACTACTAGAAAAGCAATTGACTTCATAGAATAAGCCAGCATTTTGGAAGCTGGGATGTTAGGAGCAAGCAATGGAAAATTTGGTGGTGAGGGGCCAACAGGGCATGGTTTGCTTAGACGTGAGAGCTTCCTGTAATGTGGAATGCGTACGTGTGAAATCACCAGTCAGTACATTTGCAATAACTCAATAACATGACTGTTCCTCCACCCGTCCTCTTTCCCCACACTGAGTTCCAGTTTCACACCGCACTCAGTACTCACTGTGAAGCTTACAAAAAAGGAGGAAGTAAACCTACAACTGAGGCAACCTGTTTCAAATACCATGTTCTAACCCAGATAAAAGTCTCTTTAATCACATTTGTTAGTAATGCTGCATGACTGAGGGCGGGTAATCTAAATCTAGTATTAAATTTTCCCTCTGTGCCCTGGACCTTTCAGATTTACTAATTATTATTTAAAAGACCTAATCCTGCTGGGGCAGTTAGCAGCCAACGCTATTCCAGCAAGGGGAAGCTTCATTTTGCTGCGAGATTGCGTCTGCTCCGTCATCTCAACTAAAAAGGAAACAAAAAATGGGTTATTTAGGTGGCCAGGTCCTTTTGTCTGATGCCAGGAAAGCAATGACAGCTCCTGTTTCCACACTGCTGTTGCTCATGCTAAAGGGTCTTCGAGCGTGTGACACTTAGAGGAATTAGCTCCCTGCCTCCTAAAAGCAAATAGCTCTGCAGGGCAGAGGCAGCAGCTGGCCACGGAGGCCCAGTAATCCTCAGCAGCACACCAGGGGCTGACAGAGGAGATTACTGTGTTTGAGGAAACTGATAGGGCCCAGAAAGAAACCAAAGCTTAATACTTTGTCATCCTTTTCAGAATGAGATAAGAACAAAAGTAGGCAAATTGCTGCTTGAGGAGTGACTAAAGAAGAAAGGAAATTTGGGGCCTACTGCACTGAAGACAGGTAGATCTGAGGAAATGGCCAGATTAGTAATAATTCAGAATAATGCAAGACCCCTAGACAGACTCTAAGCGGTATGCAGGACGGCTGTCAATTAGCAGAGGCCACAAGCTGACAAAAGCCCTAGGTGGCATTTGCCTTCCTAAGAGAAGACAAACCCTGAGCAGGTAAATATTTCAATTAATTGAATATAGAACTCACCGTGTTCAGTACTGAGCTTCTTGTTAATACTCTCGACCAGTGCTTTGTCTGAGCTCTGACACTGTCAAATGTAAGAAGCCGGAGAGACTACGATGGTTTGCTCTAAAGAATTAAAAATTTCAAAAAAAAAAAAAACACTTTTGACAAAACCCCAGAGGCTAAGATTATTAACAATTCTAAAGGCAATAACAAGTTATGAATGTTGGTTCTACTGTTTACAATCTTAGAAAAATATTGTTCACCTGTCCTTTGATTTTATGAGGCAATTTTGCAAAACATCAATCAAAGACCTGCTCTGACTCTCCAGGTGTGAAAACAGGATATCTTGGGAAATCCAGATGGTCAATCTATTGGCAGAGATTTTTATATTTGTGATTGGTAGAGAGAAGGAAGCCTGTGTTTGAGATACAACAGATGGGAAATGCCAACTTCATCACTCAAAGTATTACCCTCACTCCCACCCTGCAATCTGGAAACAAACAACCATGTTGCTCAGCTTGAAACTAACAGCCTCCTCCTAGAGGAGAGGGACCGACACCCCCATTTAATTACTCTTTAGGTTCAGATGTAGCCATCATTATCTCTATTAGTTAATAAAAGGAGCCGCTGCCAGTCATTTAAAAACAGCAAGCTTCTCAGAACTTTTAGAGTAATACATGCTTTATAATTCTGAAAGGCAAACAGAAAAACACGTTTTTCATGATGCGTGATTTGAAATAGGCAGCAACATGTGTGTACACAGCAATACACACACACACACACGTTTGTGCACCTAACCACAGTTGTATTTTTAAGTAGAAGAAAAAGTATAATCTCTGAATGATTAATCATCTCTCTTTGGAAAATAGCATATTGCTTATAAGAGCAAACATCTCCCTGCATTGCTGGCCCCAGTCAGCTAGAAGGACTGTTACTCCTTCTCTGCAGGAGCAAATGTGGGGTCTCACTTAAGACCAATGAGTGAGAATGAAACAGAGAAAAAGAGAAAGGAATACAGTATTATCAAACCTTAAATTCTGCTTGATTATTGAGTCTTGCACATGATCCAGTCTTTAGGGTTCCTTTTGTCTATCTTGCAGTTCAAAATTCTGGCCTATGTTTGTCCCCATTTAAATTACTGCTAAAATAAATGAAAAAACGAAAACAAATAATAATAAGAAAAAAAAAACCTATCCCACTCATGAAGCAGCTGAACTAAAGAAAACACAAATTGAGAAGAAAACATAAATTGACCTTTAAAATATTTTGAATAAAAATTCTCTGGAAATGGAGACTATAAATATAAGATTGGCTAATTCTCCAAAACTGTAATTTTCCTTTATTTAACTTAAAGTAATAGTTTATCCCAAAGTGAAGCCACAATTATTTTGTAAAAATGATGTTATCTGGCTTTTGATTTGCAAGTATTTACAGAAAACAACTGAGGTCTATATGCTTAGACAATAAACTTACAGAGACACCAAGTATACACACTTAGCAACAAGCTTTGTTTCTGTAGCTCATTGTAGCTGAATTGTTCTTCTTTTAAGTCTTGATCCCTTTCATTTCAGTAGTTTTTTAATAAAAAAAAAAGACAAAGAATTCATGACCTTATAATATAAGATCAAAAAATCACAAATTAACAGAAAGATAAAACACCCATAAGCAAAACTGTCAAAGGAGAAAATTATTTTAAAATACCAGTAATTACAAACAATGGAGTACTACTCTGCCATAAAGAAAGATAAACTTGAGGCATCTGTAGGTAAATGGATGCAACTTGAGAACACTGTGTTAAGCAAAATAAATCAGACACATGTTTAAATATGGCATAGTTTCTCTTATATAGGCCCTCTCTATACATAAATCAAGAGCAAAAAAATAAGTATGAAGCAGGGAGAAATTCAAATAATTCCCCAAATTACCTATTTTGTTGTTTCAAAAATATTTTAATGTATATGGTAATTTGTTTCATTTACATACATATAACTAGTTTCTCTTCATTGAAAAGAGTTTTGTGCTATTAAAAAACAATAAAGTAAAATAGCCAATAATCATTTGAGAGAATGTCTAACTTCATTAACATTCACTAGGAATCTAAGGTGTACAAATTATAACAAGTATAAGCTATCTTTCTTCACTTGCTAAATCGAAAAGAATTAAATAGTAATACAGTATCTAATACTGGGTAATTATATAAAAGTAAGTGCAATGGTACACACTGCTAGCATAAATTGATCAAGTTGAGCTATTTATATATGTGTGTATGTGTGTGTATATATATGTATTTCCAGCATAACTCACACTAAATATTGTGTTTCAAACCCTTCAAAGAGTGCATATTTTTATTCAGCAATTATATATCTAAAAATTTATCCAAGAAGTCATCATAGATGCACTCAAAAAATTTAACTATAAGGATATTCATTAAAGAACATTATACATTATCAAAAACTTGGGGGTAGCCTAGACATCCAACAACAGAGAATTATTTAAATACTTTATAAAGCATGTATACAGCACTATGCAGAGGCAGAATACTGAATGCTTATGGTGGTTAGGGCGGAACATCAATCTGATTGGTTGGGGGATGTGCCCAGGGGACTGGAGCACACCTCTGAGTGTGTCTGGGTAGGCAATGGAGGCGTGGCCTTGACATCTGTATCTGATCCCTGATCCTTTCCTCTGTAGTGTTAGTTCCTTGCTGTGCTTCCAAGCTGCCATGAACTAGGCAGCTGTGCTCCACCACACCCTTCATAATGATGATCCAGCTTTGGGGAGCCAGCTGACCAGGACTGAATTCCTGAATTGTGTGCCAAATTAAACCTGCCCTCTGTTAAATGGCGAATGTCAGGTAATGTGTCCCAGCAATGGGAAATACGATGACTAAGACAATGTTTTAAATACACTGAGTGGAAAGGAAGATTTGAGCACTACTTACTGCACTGTTTTGGTTTTATATTCACATACCAAAAATTATTTTAAAAATCATTTTTAAAATCAGCCATTATTTCTAGGAATGGGGACTAGTGGTGATCTCTGTTTTATTCTCATTGTTTCTCTTACTATGACATTCATATTATTACTTAAAAATAAATTTGTTTTTATACAATTATGTATGAATTATGTGTGTTATTACTTTTATAATTAAGAAAAAAGCAATAAACTTACTCTTGCTGATTGGGGTAAACTTCTCTTGAGCAAACAATATTTTATCTCAATTATATTAGCACCGGGTTTGTATCCAGCCTGTGTATCGCACTCTGCATTTTGCAGTGCAACTTGACTTTTATACAAGGTTTTTCCGACCAAGTGCGCCTCATTGAAGATGAACAACTAATGACCTATAGCTTTAATCACAGAGCTGGTAATTAAATCTTGTTGGGATTTTGCTTCCTCTTAATGGAAATTACACTGTGAATAAGACTGCAGAAAGGGCCTTCTTTGATAATCTTAGATATAAATCATGTCCTTTTTTCTGACACACCGTGGTCTTCATAGAATTCCTGGCATGATTTACATCAAAGAGAGAGACTATAACATCCTTTGTCCTCCTTTGCTATACTCATTACATTATATTGAGGAAGAACAACCACAAAAGAAGTGCAAAACTCTGGCAGCCAGGACACATCCGTATATGTGATTTCTAAAACTCCGTTTCCATTAATACACAAAACTACCTTATCAAATATGACACTGAAAGTAGTGGCCAATTCCTCACTGACAGGATCTTGGAGATGCTGGAAACACCAGGGAGGGTGCCCAGTGCTTGGCGGACTGTGTGGTTTTCCAGCATACTTACGGTCTGCAGGGTAAGCACATCGCAAACTCTCCAATGGTAGAAGCAGCCAGAGCTGAAAAACAGGGTTCAGTACAGCAGTCAAATGAAAGTGAAATCATGCTGACCCAGAAATGCAAATCAGTGTGCCTCAGTTCTCTGTAGGACCCGTGGTATCTGCACGTTCTATTCTTTCTTCAGTTTACTTGGTGTCCCGAGAGAGGCTTCAGTGGTTTTGAGAGAAGAGATGAAATGTAGAGACAGCCAGCAGGCAGCAGCAGAATCTGATTTTATTTGAGAAGCACCTCCACCATGCATAGTGGAAATCTCATATAAAAAAGGGCAGGTTTGAAGTTTATTTCCCTTCCTTGCTTTTACTCCCTTTACTAGGCCAAATTCAAAACTCAAAATCCGTGGTGATTTTAAAAATGTTTCTTAACCAGTCATAAAAGTAAGGGCATCAGGCTTAGAGAGTTGTACTTCTCATCTGCATTTTGTCTTATGAAGTCACAAAGTATGCAGGTAAACTCCTGGTTGCTGATAGGAAACTTCCTGAAGATATAAATTTCAGGAAAAAGATGCCACGGCTCTTATTACAATGGAATTAGTAGGGAGAAAGGAAGAAAGGAGAGAAGGGGAGAAAAGGTGATAAATTAGAGAATAAATGAGTATAAATTTAAAAGAACAGAAACTAAGATAGGAGAGGGACTCAAGGAAAAGAAAAGTTAAACAAGGTAAGCCAAGCGTAGATGGCAGAGGGATTAAAAGTATGGGTCTAGAGCCCAATGGCTTGGTGTTGAATGTGGGCTCCAGCACTTAATTTGTAGGTGACTTTAGGCAAGATACTTACCTTATCTGCCTTTGCAACACATTGATCATCTGCTTAAAGAAAGAAAAAAAATAAGAAGCTTACTGCCTAAGGCATATTGAGAAAGAATAATTGTGAGGATCTCTATAAAGTGCCTGTAATGATGCCTGGACAGAGTAAGTGTTCAGTGACCCTTCCTGAACACCTCAGGCTCAGAGGGAGGTGGGGCCAGGATCCCAACCTCTACCTGCCTTGACCTCCACAGTGGAGGTCACATGTAATAGAGACCACTCAGGACCCTGGCCACATATGGATGATAGGGAGAGCTAGGGGGAAAAACAGGACATAGATTTGGAAACATTTGAAGTTAGACTCTGATTTGCTACTTACCAGCTGTTAGTGAATTCATTTATATAGCAAAGTGTATTACATGTTCACTACTTGTCATGTTCTAGGCAAGGGTTTGGTGAATGAAAACAGACATGGTGCAGCTTACAGGCCAATGGGACAGCTAAATATTAAGCATGTAACTATAACATTAGAACTGTAAAAGAGAGGCCCAGGATGTCATAAAAGTCTCTTGAGGTATCAACCTAGATCAGTGATGGCGAACCTTTTAGGACTTTCAGTAATAACAAACAGCTAGCTACAGCACGTGCACATAGACTCTACAGGAAGGAAGAGCATCATAGGCTGAGGAAATAGCTGGGATAGCTGAAACCCAGAAAATGAGAAGAGACTGGAGTGGTCAGTGGAAGGACTGACCTGGTGGAGAGTTTGATCTTTATTCTAGGAGTAGATAAAAAGCTCATTGGAGGATTTTTAACCAAGAAAATCACATGATCAGATATGACTTTTGAGACAAACACTCAGACTTCAGTGTGGGGCAATGATTGAGGAAGGGAAGGTAGGCTACTCAGGAGACTACTGAGTCATCCATCGCAGGAGACCAGCCAGTGGCAAAAAACACAGTGGAAACCACAGAAGCAGTCTAGAGACTTGTGGTCTTTGCATTAAAGGATTTGGAGAGAAGGTGGATATTGAGTGAAGATTTCTTGATTGAGGAATCCAGCGCTAAAATTTTCATTCACTCAGACAAAAAGTTCAGGAAGACGCCAAGGCTTGGGGAACTTGTTCATAGGTTGTTTCAGGTATATTTATTTATGGACTTTGGGGAAGCCATATCACTCTTCTAAATCAAAAGATCATTGTGAGGATTAAACAAGATCATGTACATGAATACTTGGTAGACTAGATGCTCAATAAATGGTAGCTGTGAGTTATTAGATTTTAGAATAGAAATACTGAAACAACTCTACCTTGGCCTTCTAAATGATCAAGATCTCTTACTTTACAGCTCAAATTCCATCTGTATTGGTCAGCTTTCCCCTTGCTGGGACAAAGTACCTACACTTGCCATTTAAAGAAAAGAAGTTTATTTGGCTCACAGTTTCAGAAGGTTCAGTCCATGGTAAGCTGACTCCAAGGCAGAAACATCAGAAGAAGGGTGTAGCAGAGAAATGCTACTCACCTCATGGCAGCTTGAAGCAGAGGAACAGTGCTAGAGAAGAAAGGGCCAAGGACCAGTTATAGACCCCCGGGTCATACATTCATGACTCACCCAGGCATACCCAAAAATGTGTTTTACTAATCCCCTAGTTGGCTCTTAAACCAATCAAGTTGACAATCCAGCTTAATTGTCACACTGTGTTTCTTGAGATAGCACATGATCACAAATATAAGATCCTAAAGTAGAATGCCCATTTGAGCACAAATTAAATCAGAATCCTTGGATCACATGGGTAAATCACACTTATGAGGGGATTTCCTTGGGCTACCTTTTTTAAAAAATGTGGTAAGAAGTCAAGTTCTGAGAATTGTGTTCATGACAGTTACTTTTTTTCACTATTGCACAACGTAACCTGCATTTAATGGTGCAACTTGGGAACTTTTAGAAAAACATGATATTTATTAAACAAATGCTTCTTAAGGACTTCCCTTGTGTAATAAACTATTGGATACAAAGATAAATTAGACACATTGCTTGTTCTAAAGGAGCTTGAGTTCTAGGAGAGACCAATACATACTAAAATACCAAGAGATTCAAGTTCAGTAGAAATTTGAAATAGTGGTTTTTAAGTTCCATATTGGAAACTGAAACATAGGTGCTACTTTTAAATGTTATGCCAGCATCATGAGGTTTTGTTTTTGATGTTTTGTTTTGTTTTGTTTAATTTTCTAAGACAGGCTCTGTGCTGAATTGCCCAGGCTGGCCCTAAAGTCACAATTCTGCTACCTCAGCCTCCTGAATAGTTGGTATTATATGCACGTGCCACTTGGCTCACTGAATTTCATGTTTTAGTGGCAAAGGGTCCTATTTAAGCTGGTAATCAGCTGGATGGAAACTATCTTAAACCCAAGATAGAAGATAAAGAGAGGTACTATCAAGGTCTAGATGTAATAAATAGAAGCAGCCAAAATTCATTATTCAATTTAAGTGGGGGAGTTGTTATTGTTGTTGGTTTTGGAGGAAGTGAGTTCTTGAAGTTCTAAGTCTAAAATAACATAGTGTTTGCTACAGAGAAAGATTTTCTATTATTATCATCAAATTAGAGAATTACTTGTGCAACCAGAGAAATAATGGATATTATGTCACATGGTTGGCATCCATGGTTTTGGCTCATAAAAGTAACTTGAAAAAAATCCACATAATTCTGCCCAGTACTAGGACTGCTAATGAGTCCTAAGATACAGCAGGTTACCCCACTTATACTTTGTGAAATTCTGAATTTAAATTAAAAACAGTTCTTTAATAATGGTCTTATTCTCATTTTTATAGCAATTTCAACATGCTGTTTATTTTCTGAGTGTCTACCATAAGATTGAAAAGCTAGGCATGTTGAACACAAACCAAAGCTAATTCTAGGAATTTCCAAAGTCAAAGACCATCTCTAAAACATATTTACATCAGGAAGACTTGAGGGTAAGCTCCACAGAGTCCACTTTCCAGATGGATTTGTGCTCCAGTAACTGCAATAAGGCCTGAATATTCACTGGATTGCTTGAATAGCCTAGCCTTTAGCTAATAGCTTCTGAGTGTGTTAGTCTCTTGAATTAAATGAAAATGAGTTACTGCCTTATTCTTCCCCTTCTAGCAGGTTGGTTGCTATTAAACAGAAAAAGTAATTCTATTAATGCAAAAATCAGAGTGGACAATATTCTCCAAGATCCTACTCAAATGTCACCTCCATTACTGCCTCCCTGATCTTAGGCAGAGTCTTTGTTACATTGAATGGAAATTGTTTTCAGTGCCCACGTGCTCCTCAAGGGCAAGTAGGCAGGTATATGCATTTTTCCAACCTAATGCCTGACACATGGTAGTTATCCAATCTGAATTAAATGAATAAAGTCAAACAAAGAGGGAAAAAAAGTCTCAGAAATACCAGAAAGGCAGTCAGCCAGAGAAATAACCCAATCCCACATTTCACAAGGGCTAATGAAGGCCACTGGAGGTTACGGTAACATATCCACTAGCTGCTGAAAAAGCTAAATACCAGTCCCCAGATCTGAGTGTTCAAACCAGTCCTTTCGCCCCACAACCCATCACTCCTCCTGGAAGGTGATCTTGCTTTGCTATTCCCCTGGGCTCAGGCTCACTGGTCAAAGAGTTGAACAATTTCAGAGGCTGCTTGTGTGTTTGGGACAAATTCCAAGCTCATACCTAGGTAACACACATGTGGCTGAGGTACAGATATGCTGGTAGCCCACATACAAGAGTATGTAGTAAGATCCTTGCTGTTCTTTTCTGTTTGGTCGGTTTAAATGTTTAGTTTTAATGGGGAGTGAAGGGAATGGGTCAGAGAGGCGTACAGAGTAGACTGAGAGCTTGAGGAAGTAGACCTAGTTGCACAGGCCCCTAAGGCACACCAGGAAGTTGCATCAGAGCTCATGATAAGAGTCTTTACCAAAGCAAGAAGAGAGATGGTAAATTCTACACCTAACAAGAGTTTCAAGAAAACTTTATGTCTTTTGACTTTGATGCATTTGAAAGGGAATGCGTATCTTTGTAAACATTCCTGAGCAGTGTTCCTATGAACATCATTTCTTTTGCATAAACATCATCTTCCAAGCAGTCTTTTAGAATAGATGTGGGTAAATAGTACCAGAAATAGAGTACAATGAATACTTAATTTCTAAGTATTCATTTTAGCATTATTAAATTCATAGTGTTTATCCAACAAAAATAAACCAAATTATGTATACAACTGTAATGGTTGATACATTGTGTCAACTTGAGAGGTCTAGAAGCTTAACTCAGCAGTTCTACATCCTGGGGTGGAGGGTAAATCCCCTTTCCACTGTAGGGTGTTGTTCATTGTGTCAACTTGAGGAATTTAGAAGTTCAGCGACTCAGCAGGGGGCCAGGGTCCACACTTGTAAACATCCTGAGCTTATTCAAGAGGAGGCCAGGGAGATCACGTGAATGCCACTCCCACCCTGGGGAGGGGGTAGAATGGATACAATATAAGGCAGGAAAAGAGGGTTGTTTTACACACACACACACACACACACACACACACACACATACACATTTGGCCCTTGTTGCTCTTGCTGTCTTTTGCCACCTTGAAGTGTTGCCCGTCTGCCATGAGACCCTGCCTTAGAACCAGCTGATTATGGACTGAAAGCTCCACAGATTGTGAGCTAAATAAATCTTTCTTTCCTGAAACTTGGGCATCCGGCATTTTGTCTCAGCAATGAGAGAAAACAACAAGCATGACTTGTTAATCCAAAAGAATATTAATAGTGAATTTCTTAAAAATAAAATTTAAGAAAACAGTTGTTGGTTACTTTTTTCTTGTTACTGAGACAAAATACCTAACACTCAAAGTTAAAGGGAAAAAGGGTTTTTTTAGTTTGTTTTGTTTTCTGTCTTTTTTGACAAGGTCTCACTATGCAGTTCAGGCTGGCCTTGAGCTCATTTTGTAGCCCAGGCTGGTTTTGAACTCACAATGATCCTCCTGCCTCAGCCTCCCAAATGCTGGGATTATAGGAGTGCACCACCACACCCAGTCTGGGAAAGGTTTATTTAACTCACAGTTTGTAGAGGTTTCAGTCCATAATCAGCTGGGCCCAAGGCAAGGTGGCACATGGCAGAGGGGAAATAGTTCATGGCAGAAAACAGCAGAAACAAGCAAGAGCAAAAAAAGGGAAACAAGCCTCTTTCTGCCCCATTTATCTTCTCCAGACTGCTGTAATTAGGGTGGTGTCAATCCAGTCAGTGAGCTGATCAAGCCACCCACCATTAATCCCAGCACTTTTAATCCTAGCATTGAACCATGAATCAGTCACACACTCTAGATTCAGCTACCTCCAAAAGAGCCCCATCTAAAAGTACATGAGGCTTTGGGGGAACATCCAGACACAAACCATAACATCAGTTATTTCAGAAGCACCAGTTATGTCCAGTACTTAGAACCGAAAGGTATTGGCTCCTGAAAGGTGTTCATAAAGAGGATCAGGATGGAAACTTCAGCAACATCCCTTTCAGTAGGTTTTGTAGGCAATCTTATTTGTGGAGACCGGTGACATATTGTCACAGGACAGCTCAACGGAAGCAATTTATCCAGAAGTCATACCATGTGCTTCTACTTCTCAACTGTCTAACTTAACCCATAGTTTAGTCCTGCTGCTGCAAACCAGATACAACTGTCTCCAAGCAGGAATCATTTGCCTATGCTGGAATTGAAGTACATGTTCTCTAGAGTACAGTTTCAAAGTTCTGGAAGGCTATAGATTGGATTCCTTTGGTTTTCTGAAAAACAAATTGAAGCTTCCAGTTTCCTCAAAAAGTATGGTCTGAGGTATCTGCACCTTAGTTAGCTCACATTCATAGGGGATATGTTTAGCAAATCACTAAAATCTCAAGCCATAGTAAAGTGTCAAAAACTTAGAAGAGCCAAAAGGAAAGGAGAAAAATTAAAGAAGTACGAAAGCCCCCAAAATAATTGTATCTGCTTGAGCATTTTGCTTTAAATCTTTCTTTGAGTAACTGTATCAACAATAGTGGAAATAATGTTCATAATAATTTACTTTAAATCAGCTTATAGTTTCCTAGAAGGTAATTATAATAGAAGCAGAAGAGCTCTTACGTGATGCTTCCTACTCACTCTATCCTGTGTGAATGTTATAAATGATTATTCTTTTAGTGCTTAAAATTATACAAAAGCGCTGATACTGTTCCTATCCTGTTTCAGAAGTAAGAAAGTTGAATAACTCTAAGCAACTTTTATCACTTGCTCAAAGCCATGGGCAAAGGAGTAGCAGATTCAGAACTCAAACTGGATGCAGAGTATGAGGTTTAATAGGAACACAGTGCTGTCTCCCAGTTAGGGTGCGGGGAAGATTCAACTTAGAGTTAGGATTAGGGCTAGGGTTAGGGTTAGGGTTGGGGTTGGGGTGAGGGTGAGGGTGAGGGTTAGGGTGAGGGTGAGGGTGAGGGTTAGGGTGAGGGTTAGGGTTAGGGTTAGGGTTAGGGTGAGGGTTAGGGTTAGGGTGAGGGTTAGGGTTGGGGTTGGGGTTGGGGTTGGGTGAGGGTGAGGGTGAGGGTTAGGGCCAGGGTGAAGGTGAGGGTTATGGTTAGGGTTAGGGTTAGGGTTAGGGTTAGGGTTAGGGTTAGGGTTAGGGTTAGGGTTAGGGTGAGGGTTAGCGTTAGGTCTAGGGTTAGCGTTAGGGTGAGGGTTAGGTATAGGTTTAGGGTCAGGCTTATGCTTAGGAGCTGGATTTTAGTCCAGGCAGGTACCTCATTCACACTAGGTGTCAGATATAGACAGCCTGCCCCCTCCTAAAGTAACATTTTATTGAAAAAAAATGTTGGCTTCTAACTGTTGCACTTCAAATGTAGGCAATATTTGCGATTTCAATGATTTATGATTAGGATCCCAATACTTTTAGAAAGGCAACAGTAAGAAGTTCTGCAGTTCCCTTAGAAAACTGTATGTAATTTCCAGCATGATCACACAGTAGTCCTCATCAGCCTTGGCAAATTTGTACCGTTGGATCATCTAAAATCACGAGAGCTCACGTTATAAAGGGGGAAGGGAGAAAACTCCACTGGGAACAAGGGTGGGTTTTGTTCCACCCACAGCCTGTGCAGTCTCTGGTTCTCTTTCCTGTCTTCTCTGCAGGTCCGCATGAGCAGCCATCCCATAGACTTCATGGGAGATTTGGTTCCTCAGCTTCCAAGGATTCCGCAGTCTATAGTGCTCAATCCCATATGTAAACAGGCATAATATTTGCATCTAACCTATGCAGTCTCCCCAAGTACAATGCAGTGCTACTCTGACATCAAGAGGGATCAGCTTGAGTCATTTCTAGTAAATGGATGCACCTTGAGACCATAATGTTAAGTGAAGTCAATCAGACACACACACTTATATACTGCATGGTTTCTCTTATATGAAAAGCCCAAAATATTAAGAAAAGGAAAAGTTATATAATAGGAAGTAGGGAGATAGAGCTTTTTCAAAGGAAAGGGGATCAAGAGATGAAGGGAGAGGGGATGGAAATGAATTGAGATGTGTCAGGCACATGTATCAGTGCCCATAAGGAATGTAATCACACTGTAATAGGAACATGCACTAATAAAAAGAAAAACTAAAAACAAATTCCATAAAGAACTCATATCTAGATGATTGATAGTACCTAATAAAATGTAAATGCCCTGTAAATAGTCGTTGTACTGTATTGCTTAGGGGATCAAAAGTTTCTTGGCATTTACCATTTACATCTATATTCCTCAACTGTTTGACTCTGTAGACTCTGTTGTATGCGTGGGTGTAGGTGTGGCTGTGGATGTGGAAGGCCCCCTGTACTACCGTATTTTCTCCAGCGTCTTCTCTTTCCCCCCATCCTTTCTCCTCTCCTTTTCCTGCGCAGTACATACCTTTCTGTTTGGGATGTAGGTGAAGGGTATATTTGAAGAGTCTAGCACCAGCTTAACATATAATCATACACTGTAACGCCATAATCACACATCCAGGAATCGTGTCTCATATTACTAATTAACTTTCAGCAGGGGGTCTCGAAACACTATGCAATCATCTCTTTCTATGAATTTTTCTTCTACAAGCCAGAAGTAAATCAAAACATAGAGTGAATGTTTAAATTTAAAATTTTTTCTTACAGTAAAAGACACACTCCCCCTTACTTCGCACATACTTCTCCCATTATTCTTGCCACTTTCTGAAGCAGTTCTGGAAGTCCTCTTTTGTGAGTACTGTTACAAGGCATGATCAGAAAGTGGTGAATGTTGCTGCTGAGTGCCACCCAATGGAAGGACAGGCTCATAAAAACATTACAGTGTGTCTTCATCCACGCATACGCTGGATCTCACATTATGCAATTCATGGCCCTTCCCCAAAGTAAAAACGACCATGAAAGGTAAACATTTTGAATTGATCCGGGGCACCAAGGCAGCCACACTGTGCAACTAAAGATGCCCACAAAAGAGGACTTCCAAAACTGCTTCAGAAAGTGGCAAGAATGACGGCATAAATGTGTTCAAAACAAGGGGATGGGATTTGGGAGGATTAATAGCAACATGTCTTTTACTGCGCTAAATATTTCTTTAAAAAGTTTTTTGGCATTTACCATATTTTTTAGTCACACCTCATGTATACCTCACCCCTCAAACTAGCACCAACATTTCAATTGAAGCCAAATCTGCTTCCAACACACACACACACACACACATTCTCTCTCACACATGCACTCTCTCACATACACACACTCACACACACAGAGTTGTGGCAGGGAAGTGGAATTCTTCAGGCCCTACTCTGTGCTCTCAGTAGAGGGGGATTCATCTTTATACTATAAACATTCACAATCATGTAAAGATTTCCTGCACACCATCAATAAAGTGAGAACACATTTCCATCCCCAAAGTTGCCCGCCTCCTTGTGTTAATCCCTCTTCTCTAAGCCTCCCACACCCCGGCTGATATAGGCCTCTTAACAAAGCACACTCTCTCTCCACCTCCTAGTCTGTTTAGTGGTTCTGAAATGCTGCACTTGCCCTACAAAGATCTGTGCATTTCAGAAGTGGGTGAATTCTTTCCTAAAACTGATGAAACATGCTTGGCTCACTGGAGTGTACTTCAAACCCAAGGAAACTCTTTAATGAGGACGAACAATCTAAGAGCCTAAGGTTTAGGCTATTTTGGGCTTAGTTTGTGCTACCTCCTTTCAGTTTCTCTCCTACTTGAGTATTGAATCAAAAAAAGGCTGCAGGGGACCCTGGGAGTGGTGTCCCCTCAACAGTCCCTGTGGCTGCCTCCCAAGGGCCCAGCTCCCATCCCAGTGTCCAGCTCCCCTGACTTAGAATGGCCACAGGGGCAACCCCAGGCCATTTCAAGGTGGTTCCTGAGGGAAGGAACTCTGCCTCTTTCTAGGAAGATTGCAAAGGTCATGAAGTCTGCAGCATTTAGGACTTGGCCTCACCTTTCATCCAGAGCCTTGGCCTCTCAGGAAGCCAGAACACAGAGCTCTTGTTCTCCACAATGAACAGAATGTTCTATAAGTAGAGAATGACTCCCTCCACTATGATCTGTAATATTTAAGGTCTCTCCTATATCTCACAGGTAACATTCTAGCAAAGGCGTGATTGAATATTTTTTTCCTATACTCCCTTAGGCATCATACGAGAATTCCTGTTTCCACCTTTTCAGGGAAGGGAAGAGGGACCTTGAGACCTTGCTTAGCTTTGCCTTAGTCTTCCAGGTGTTTCTCCACCCAGGTAGATGTGCACTTTGTGTCACTGCCTTTCCAGTTTATGAGCAGTTATTGAGCACCTAGTGTGTGCCAAGCTTTGTGCTGGAGATACCGCGATGAACAAAATAGACACAGGGTTACGTTCTACAGGGCAGACAAATGGTAAACAGTCAAGCAAATAGCCATGTCATTATGGACCCTTGAGACACGCCTTCTGGAAGCTCTGGATGCCAGGAAGCAGTGTCACAGGCTGACCCGATGGAGGACATTTGTGCACCAGCATCTGTCAAGCCATCTGTCTGGAGCAGGAGGCCCCCTGGGTGTGTGCCACCACCAAAGCGTGCTTCTCATAGCTGCCTTCCAGCTCTGCTGAGAATTCCTTACAAGAAATGCAGCTGCCATGCAGGGTTTGACTCACAGAGAAATCTGGATGGAACTGGAAAGAGTTTGAAGAGACTTTGAGAAGCAGGATCATCTCGTCGTGCAACTCTGAGAACCATCCCCACAGCAACCGTGGATGAGCCTGCTGGTGTTGCACACGCAACTACGTAATGGCAAATCTTAAAATTTACACAAGGTTAATTTGATAAACGGCTAATTGAGCAACTGCAACTGTCCAGAACACTTGTCGCCACTCTTCTTCCATTCGTCCTTTAGAAGGACATTGGCAAAATCTCAGTGTCCTTGGTAACTTTTCTTCAGGAAGCACGAAATCGCCCTAATGAATTCCATGCTCTTTTGTTTTGAAGCGCTAGTCTGAATGGAAACCTTAGGTCTGGTGGCTTCATCATTACATTACAAACAACAAAAGGAAAGGAAGAAAAGCATGAAGGAAGGAAGAAGAAAAGGGAGGGAAGGCCAAGAGGAAGAGAAGGAAGAAGAGAAGAGGAGAATAAGAAATAGGAGAGGGAAGGGAAATAAGAAAAAACACTTCATGCGTGTTTTAGGAACAAGCACTGGCAAGGGTACGGCTTTAGTTAAAGCTGGCTGCGCGACAGATGACAATGGGTATTTGGGGCCGGATAACTCTTCGTTATAGGACCTACTGCGTGCATCAGGAGATGTTTACAGTGTCCTGGGCTTTTACCCTCTGGAAGCATGTAGCGCCTCATCCTCCCTGCTATGGTGACAGCCAAAGTCCCTAGATGCTCCGGACTGCAAGGATGGAGAAGGGTGGTGGAAGTTCTCTTGTCTGAGAGCCAGCAACTGCCCTGAGGGGTGGCTCCAGACCGAAGAAGTCAGAACGCTGTGCAGACGCTGCTTCCTGCCCCTTCCCTCAGAAGAGGCAGCAGTCGCCGGCTGCTGGCTTTGGAATGAGCCTGCCACGGGGGAGTTTCTCAGCCCTTGGTGGAGGTTCGCCCTGCCCCTCTTGTGCTGGGGATGGGCCTCCTCAGACGAACGAACGTTTGCTTACTGTGAGGGCTAACCCAAAGCATGATTAGAAGCAGATTACCCGGCTCGAGACTTATGTTTGGCCAAGAACAAAACCACGCACTAACCCCTAACCACTTTCCAGGAAGAGGCCTCCCTTTCACTGGGGTTGGGGACAACAGCTTCGTCTAGGACTTTTAATCTTTTCACGTATTCTTAGATCCCAGTGCCCCTGCTTGAGGCCCAGGCCTAGAGCTAAGTCCCAAATTCATTCTCTCCCTCTCTCTCTCTCTCTCCCGCCTCTGTGACAGATACCCACACTTATTTTGGCAGCAGCGGTAGACAGACAGTATCTTCATCATGAACTCCTTGATTCTCAGCACACAGCTGTTGAGCTGGCTCTCACTCACGCTCTCCAGCTGTTGTCTGCAGAATTAGAAGCTGGACAACTGGGGGAGAGCTATGCAGAGCTATGCAGAGTTGTGGGGGGGGCAAAGTTAATGGAGCCCTTTCTCGGAATCTCAAGGATCCGCGGACTGTGTTGAGGGGATCAGGACTGGTCAGCCAGGAACAAGAAAACACTTGTCCACCCACTGTCACCCAGAAACCCAAGCCTTTCTTTAGGTGACTGAGGAAGCTAAACAACTTGCCATTTTGACTGGTACTGGATGGTAACTCTGAAATCGTCACTCCAGCCCTGGCCACATTTGTGAGCTCTGGATCTGAATTTCCAGCACCTGCCGGCTGTTTGCACATCCACCAGCACCACAGATGCACATGGTCTAGGTGCAGCTCCCCACTCCCAGACTGGCCCCCTTGCGCTTGGGCTCTCCTGCTCAGTGGTGTCCCTTACCATGGAAGCTTGAATGGGGGGGTCACCTTCAAAGTTCCCTCTCCTTTCTGCCCCTTTATTTTCATTTCTATTGTAAAGATTCTCTCCCTCTCCCTCCCTCCCTCCCTCACTCCCTTCCTCACTCCCTCTCTCTCTCCCTCCCTCCCTCCCTCTCTCCCTCTTTCTCTCTCTTTCTCTGTCACCTAAATTACTGCACTACTCTGAGCCTAGTCACTCTGTCTCATTTCTGTTCTCCATCTGGACACTGTCTCCGAAATAGCTCAGCCTTTGGCCCCTTTTTAAGAAGCGTGCATGACTCTCTTTGACCTACGGTGCTGCTGAGCCGCCATGGTTTGCCCACAGCCCCGTTATTCCATTCTCATCTGCCCATGTGTCCATCCCTGTCCTCCAGTCCTCACAGATCATCTAAGGGACAAGCACAGCAACTCGTCCTGCCCTTGCTCATGTCACTCCGTGTGGCATCCTCTCGGTGGCTCTCACTGAACCCTGGTGAGCCCGCCTCACCCTGGAAACTTGGAGAAACTTCCTCTTCATGTGGCACAGGCATTCTAACAGACTTTATTCTCTACAGCATTTATATGCCATGAACACCTTTCAGGTCTAGACAGTCCTTCGTAATTGCATTAGAAATTCAGGCACAGGACCTGCGTCCACTAGTTGGTTGCTCAGGAAATAGTCACTAAATGACTTCTAGAAAGGCCCTGCCAACTGAATGGATAAGACAGGGGTAAGGTTAACCTCAAGGACAGCACTGAGGGGGAAATATATAGGAAGGATAGTGTATAATGACAGGTTTGGGGGCAAGGGCAGAAACACCCCATACTCCTGCCTGGAGGAAAGAGGAGGCCCTCACACCCCACACCAAGGCCCAGCTCCCTCAGGGAGCCAGAGGGGAACGTAAGGAGACAGCGTGACCGAGCGCGGCCCTTGTGACTGAGCTGTGATGCAGCGCCGGTGTGTGGCACAGTGCCACGGGGTCAGGAGGGAAGCGCCTGCCCCCAGGGGGCTCCCTGTGCCAAGCACACACCCCTGCGCTGTCCCCAGTGAGGAAATGCGCTACCATGAAAGGTGGTAGGTAACTGGATACCAAATCTTCCCTTGGTGCTGATCACACATTTGAACTGTGGTTCTTTCACTTGAAATGATCTTGGAGAAAAAGCCCCGGGGGACTGGTGATGAGAGTAATTACAAGGCTAGCGCACTTACTAAGCCAGAAGTTTCTTCGAAAACAAACCAAACCCAAACGGAAAGGTTGGTCCCTGGGGAAGTGAGCAGAGACGCTGAAACTGGGGGGAGGACAAGGACTCATTACTTTTTGAAAACTCGTGTTCAAATCTTAAAATGTGGAGCACCTACCCAATTCATAGATGTCTCTGCATCTAATCATCACATGTCACTCGAGAGATGTGGCGCTATCTCCATTGTAGAAGAAACAGGCTCAGAGGCACACAGGTGAAATTTTGTCTTTAACTCTCATAGAAGAAGCCTAAGGCGAGCCCATGGGTAGCCGTCCTACGGTGTCTCTGCAGGGTCAAACAAGAGCGCCATGTCTGTTCAACAAATACCTGCTGAGCCTCCAAATTAAGAGTTCCTGCTCTTTTATGGAAGGTACAGGTTTTAGTAATTTTCCCCTTTGTATAAAGTAGAAATCACTACTTCTGACCTTGGCACTGCCCAGGCAGCCGGAAGAAAGAGTGCCCCAGACTTCCATGCTCAGAGATCACAAAGAACACAGGGCCCCAACCCAACTGCTGCACTGCGACCTCCCCAGGGCCAGCCCACACCTCCCACAGGCTGCTCCAGCCAACAAGTGATTGCAGCAGGGATGCGGGCTGGCTTGGGGACCCCCTGCAGGTCAGCAGTTGACACGGGCCACCCACCTCCCTGATGGCCTTGCCAAACTTCTCTTGAACTGCGCAGCGAGGTACAGGGTGCACCCCCCACCTTCCTTACTGCAGGCTCAGCTTGCATCACAGTCTGACGCCTCCTCCAGCTCTCTCCCCAGCTTTTCCCACAGGCCTTCCCCCATAAAATCCTGGCTTGTTTAATCCTGCCTTGATGGTTTCTACTCAAAGGAGTAGGGCTTAACATACTGCAGTTTTTACTTTAATAGATAATCTGTAATTTGCATCAGGCACGAGTATTCAGCAAACACCTGCTGGGTACTGGGAGTATGATGATGAATAACAAAAAGCATTCCAGTGTCTTCTAGGAGCCAGTGGAGGCTGAAAGATTAATCAAATAATTGCAAAAATTAAAAATGGTGGGAGCAATGATGAGATGAAACAGGGGACATCTAATCTAGAGGGGTAACAGAGATGTAAACTGATGCCTGAAGGGTGAGGCATTAACCCAGGAAAGCAGGAATGCAGGCTGCTGGAATAGCAGGTGCAAAGGCCCTGTGGTAGTCAGGAGCTCAGCAAACTCTCAAGGATTAAGATAAAGGAGGAAAGTGAAAGAGAAGGCAGAGTTTATCTTAGGGATCCTTGACAGTCATCTTGGGAATTTGGGGAGATTGTTGCTTTATAAACTATAAGCCCTTTGAAAGCAACTTCCTTTGAAAGCAATTTTGTGGCCTTCTCTACTTGCTGTAGTATAACAATTGGCACAAAATAAATGCTCACTAAATATTCGTTGAATTCAAGTAGTAATAGAAATCAGGACAGGTGTTGTATGCAGTGGTACAGCACCTGCTTTGCATGTGTGAGGCCTTGGCTAGACCTTTTTAGCTCCAAAAAGTTTTTTTGTTTTTTTTTTAAGTAATAAAAATCAGTGAGGAAGTAACTCAATATTGGCATTATTCTCGCTAGCAACAAGGATGTAGCAAATTAGCCCAGTGTTGAGTATAGAGGCTGCTGGCTAAAGGACAGGGAATGACAAGGAGGACGCACATTCTCTGGCACTGGTCTAAACCCCGGCAAGATACACACAGCGTTAGAGAGGTGAGCACCACGGTGATTAGGGATGTGCGCTCAGTCAGACTTCCCTCTTCAGATATTGTTGTTACCACTTCCTACCTGGGTGGCCTTGAGCAAGTCACTGAACGTGACTGCATCTCAGGGTCGGCGTCTGTAAAGCAGAGGCAATCACACCATCACGGATGGGGGCACTGTGTGACGCCGCTTGGTAAAGCACCCTTCACAGAGCAAGGATCAATACATGGCACTCATGATTGCTATCCAAACATTGCTCTCTCAAGAACCTACACAGGGAGATTTCCTAAACCAAGTCGAGTTGTCACACACTGTCATCAGAACCGCAGGAAATCACTTCTGAGGCAAGAGGCCAGCTCTGAGGATCGGCTGGTGGGCTGCAAAGCCTGGAGCCTGGCCAAGAGACCATGCCTAGACGTACACTGGACTCGGATTCTGAATCCACCGCAGCCCTGAAATACAGATCTAAAAGACAGAGCGCACAGTGCGCCGCTAACATGGCGGGCGTAGGCGACGGGATCGCAGGACAGACAGCTGCAGGGAAAGCAGGGCACACCGCTTCCAGCTGCTCTGTCCTGGAGGGCACAGGCTGTGATCTGGCTCCGTTTCAGAGCAGCAAAAGGCAACACCATGAGCAGACGCAGCTTAGTTCCTGCCTTTCAGGTTTGTTTTCCCGGGTTGGACACCACGGTGAAAGCCCAGGCTTAGAAGAAAATGCCTTTCAAATCAGAAAGGAGGAAAAATGCCTGGCTGTCACCCCGAGTGCTGTGCCCCAGCTGGCCCCAGCTGCCTTGGAATGAGGCAGGGTGGCTGGGATATAATTGCCCGGGCAAAGATATGAGGTATGCAGGCCTACGTGCGCGGGCGCACGCACCACCGAGGCCGTGAAGGACTCTGTTTAGCCAGTGTCCATCTGATAACGACCTGAACCCTTAAGATGCCAGCTGCCTGCCAAGCTGGACGTGTCCGTACGGTGGCACGGAGAAGCCCAAGAGACAGAACAAAGGGTCTGTTACTGACTCGGCTCTGTGTTAGCGTGTCATCCTGGCGAACCCAGTCTCGGGCCAGCTGGCAGAGGGCCTGTACCTAGGAATCCCGGAGACTAGAACAGAGACTGTCCCATTCTGAGGAGAGTCTGATGGTAGAATCCTGTCAGTGCTCCAACCTGGGCCGTCTCATTAGGACTTGGCACTAAGGCTCCTGCCTTCCTTGGCGTGTTACTTTCTTTGCCTCCCGTTGGCACACACCCTGCTAGTGCTGGCTCTCTGGGTGCCCTCTTCTCTAGGGGAACAGCACCCCTGAAGGCCTGGAATCATCCTCTCCCCATTTGACCAGGCGATAATGATGCTAATGATGGCTAACATGCGTTTAGTGTACTTGCTGCTCCAAAGAGCTTTGCTCGGCACAGCAACCTTCTGAGATATGTACAATTATTTTCCCACTCAACAGATGGGTAAACTAAGAGTCAGAGAAGATAACGTACTGAAAGTCACGTAGCTGGTAAGGTGGCAGAGCCCGGAAGCAAGTCCAGGCCATCTAGACTGTGTCCGAGCCCCCAGCCCTTATGCCACACTTTCATGTAATTCATGACCAAATTCTTACTGATTTAATACTTTCTTTAAAGCATCAGATTCCCAAGCCTGCTTTTCCAGAATGAATGACTCTGAGGTACAGAGCCAGGATTTTATAGCTTCCTTTATATTTCATGTACAGTGAAATTAGAAAATGGTTATAAATTAGGAAAAGCTGAAAGGGAAGCTGAAACTCTCAAATACGTGGTCTGTGCTTTGAGATTGAGAATTGGTCCTTTTAGCCAAATGGGTACTTAAGCAAAATATCCCTCTTGGCATGAACGATGCGTTGGAGTTGCTGGCTTAGCGGAGACTTGTAGGTTACCCCAGTAGGATACCTGGTTAGGAAAAGCAGCCTCTGACCTGCAGTTTGTTGATAACGCTATCTCCCTCCTGGCAGGGAGAAACAGCAGCCTTCCAAACCTGAGAGCTGTGTCCACATTGGTGAGGCATGCTCACAAACGAGGAATTCCTTCCGGCCGTGAAAACATTGAAGGGATTCAATGTTATCGACTGTTTATTCAGCTAGGTACTTCGTCATTTAATACTCACAAAGAACTAGGATATAATCATTATTTTCTCTATCTTGTAGGGGAGGGTGCTGAGCCTCAGAGATCTTACACATTTGCCAAAGGCAGATTCTGCTAAATCCAGTACTCAAACTTCATCTGAATCCAAAAGCAAAAAGAACTCAGAGCCAGTCCAAGGCCAGCTTTTCCGGAAGGCTTCCTGGCTCTCCTGGCTCACAACTGCCCTGTATCTCGAAAGAACTGTATTACTTGTAGTATGCCACAGTGCGCTGCTTCTTACCATTGTTCCATAGTGGGCCAGCCTTGTTTGCTGATCAGATTACAAATTTGGGGGAGCAGTGAGAGTGGGCTCAGTTTTACTTCCAGCTACCTCTGAATATTTTGGGGCAGGCAAACTGGGAGACCTAAAGACCTCAGATCATAGCCTGTTCCCTCTAGTTGGGGTAAATCAGTCACTTCACCTCTAGAAAGTGCCAGCTTCGCCTTCTGAGTTCTTCACATTACTTGGGAATGGCTTGCCTGATACTCTTCCTTTTGTCAATGCCATTACAACTACCCTAGGCTGGATCCCCACTAAGTAAGTCATGCTAACTCCATTGCCAGTACTGTGGGTTTCGTACAAAAGGAAAGTAGCTTAGTTTTCAATCCTGCTTCTGCTTTATGACAGCCCACCATGCCACAAGCTTTTCCTCCTGCATGGTGCCAACAGCATGGGACACCCCCTGAATCCCAAATTATTTAGACTAGAATTAATGCCACATAGCAGGCACACTCAGACATGCATGCATCACCACCCAAGTCCAAGGTGAGATCTACGATAGGAGAATCTATAATGCAGAAAGCACCCTCTAATTTAACAAAAAAGCAACAGGGCTGGGTGTTTCCTTTCTTTCCCAAAGCAAAGACATCAAAACCTGTCTCATATGAAAGAGCCTGAACCCACCCAACCTGATTCTCTCCTCTCAGCCACCCAGTGCATCAGTGTGTGGACGTCAATAAGCAGACTGAGTCATGTGTGAAAGCCATCAGGAAGAAGGTGTCATCTTTTTCTACCCCCTCCAGGATATGTAGCTGGATGTTCCAGAGGCAAGCAGGGCAGCACGCTGTTCCTTGTCCCCTGGGAACGTGAGCATCACTTCACTCCATGATTTACTACAAAAACAGAGAAGGGATCAGCAGAGACAGCTGTGAGATAAGATGGCAAAGTCTTCCTGCTGTCTCTCAGCTGCCTGGGTTGCTCCATTTTAAGACTGACAACAAGGCCAGCTTGTGCTTGGCCCCCTTCTAGTCCCACCTCTTTTCATTAACACTTACCAGACTAGTGTGCAATCCCCTCTGCATTTTCCAAATGGATGGCTCCTCTGGCTGTGATTCCAGAGGGATATGTCAGTACTACAGAGTGGTGATTACCAGCGTTTCTCCTCCTCCTAGGTTATATGCACATCTTCAACATAGCTGACCCTCTTAAGTGGGGCTCATAATTCTACCTTTGTTCCAGACCACAGATACTCCTCAATTTATGGTGGGGTTCCTCCTGGTTAAGCCCATTGTGGGAGAAAACAATTCTAAGCCCAAAAAATGTGTTTAATTCACCTAACCCACTGAGCACCACAGCTTAGCAACACAGCATGCCATAGACTCCCTCTTGTTTCATCTTGTGACCTCAAGGATGACTGGGAGCCATGGCTCAGCGCCGTTGCCCAGCCATCACTAGCCCGGAAAGATCAGAGTTCAAGGTACAGTTTCTACTGACCGCATGTGGCTTCTGTACCAACACAAAGTCAAAATACCATGAACTGAACCATCAAAAGTTGAAGTCTGTGCACAGTAAAGTGTGTGAGTTATGGTTCCCCTAGAATCCTTATTTTTCCACCTACTCCTCAGGTGTGTCATGAAGGATACTTTCCCCAGTCAGGAGCGTTAGGTGATGGTCACAAGTTGCCTCTGCCAGTCCTCTTATTTCCAGCCCCTCCTCTAACGGTATTCCCTGGCACTGTGGGCTCAGGACCATTGGTGCAGCACGTCTCCAGGGATATGAGTGCCCTCCGGTGAAAACGAAAAGAACCGGAGACAAAGAGAAGCCCCCTTGCCCTTCTCCTCCCACTACATGCCCCTCTTTCCACAGGGCCACCCACCGTCTCCGTCAGAAGGAAGATTTCCAGAACTGCCCTTCCCAGGCAGCGGAACCGGCTCTGCGTCTGTCAAACAACCTGTGGCAAAGGGTCACAGATATTTGTAATAACTTCTAGTCCATTATAAAGTAAAAATTTTGTGAAATAAATAAAATTATGAAAAACTATTTTAAAATAAAAATCACACAATACATAAGGGTAATTTTATTAGCTTCAACAGTAATAAAATCATTGTCGTATTACTATAAAAGTTTCTAAACAATAGTTCTCCATTTCTTGTCTCATTTGCAGCACAGCTCGGAGTTAAGAGGTACTAGCTTGAGATCTTTACTATTTCCTAAACTGCTTAAGAGTTGGGATTTTCTGTCTCTGCAAGTTGGGAGAAGAGGTAACATCTCAGTTGGTCAGTGCTACCTACATCTGCATTTTCTAGGGTCTCAGCACTGATTCTTTCTTAGGATCTAGAAACATTTCAGAGACATTAACCTGATGTTAATTTCTGGAGGAGGGGACTTGTTTGCGTTTTTTACTGCTGACCTGGAGGCCTAGCTCTACAGTGTCTTGAGAGGTAATGAAAAGGAAGGAAGAGACAAACACTGGTAGGCCACTCACCATCTCGGGGCTTCCTGTGTGGGGCCAGTGGGTATTTTGGAAAGCATCCTGAAAACATGTCCAAGGTCTAAAAATTGTTATCACTGGGGCTGGTGAGTCATGGCCTAGGTTGGCAATCACACAAGTGCCATTTCACAATCAGCTGCTGTATACTAAAACATGTTACACGTCTGTGAAGGGAAGCATGTCCCAAATGCCCACGAGATGGGAAAAGAAGGTAAGTTTGTCTGCAGCCCAGAAGAGGACCTGGAATTAACCTGCAACAATAGTGGTCCAGTTAAATGTCTTTTTTTTTAAAAGAGAGAAAAAAAATAAAAATGATACAGAATTTCAAAACAATATGATAGGAAATTAACAATGGCTATTATATTGCATATTGTTATCTTCAAAGTAGTTGCTCAGATTACCAGATACAGGCATGCAAAATTGACCAAACAATATAAGCACTAACTCTTCCTTTCAATGAACTAATTGAAATTAGTAGTACAATTAACTTAGCTATCTTGTGTTTATAAACAGTATATTGTCTCCCTAATGTGAGAAACTGAAAGAATAAATAAGATTCAAAAGGTACAATAGATATAGTGAAAGGGAAAGAAACTGCTCAAGAGAAAGAAAAACTGAGATGGGGGAAAAGAGAAAAGAAGGAAAGAGAAAATAAAATACCTCTTGTGCTTCCAGAGGAAGCAAAGTTATCTCAATATCTACTATAATAAAGGACATGTTGCACTTAGGAACAAAATTAAGGATGATTACCCTGTAGCAAGGGAATGCTGGGAAATGAGGTAGGACATAGAAACTAGGGGATAGGGGTCTACCATGAGCTGAATGTCTACATCCTCCTTGCAATCACCATTACCAAACTGATATGTTGAAGCCTAAATCCCCAATGTGATGGCGGGGCCTTGAGTTATTAGATCACAAAGGTGGAGTTCTCATGAATGGGATTAGTATGGTTATAAGAAGATAAAAGTTTGGGAGTGTAGCTCAGTGAGAGAAAACTTGCTTGGCATGCCTGAGTCCCCCGGTTCAACCTTTGGTGAGAGAGAGGTGGGGGAAGGAAAGAGCGAGAGAGTGTGAGAGAGAGGTGGGGGGAGGGAGGGAGAGAGAGAAAGGGAGGGAGAGGAGGAGGGAGAGAGAGAGAGAGAGAGGGAGAGGGAGAGGCTTTCTGCCATGTGAGGATACAAGAATATGGCTGTCTCTACCCTTGGAAGGATGGACCTACTGGTATCTTATCTAGGACTTCCAGGCTTCAGGACTGCGGGAAATAAATTTCTGTTGTTTAAGCCACTTGTTATAGTAGTCCAAACTGACTAAGTTAGATTTCACTTCCCAGAAGTGATGTTTAAAACAGTTTTATCAATGTGTAACTAACATCCAATATAGTTGGTCCTTGGACCAACAGACCATGGACTGAAAATATTCAGGAAAAAATGTGACTGTACCAAACACATACAGCCTTATTTCTTGTCATTTCCTGGACTGTACAGTGTAACAACTATTTACATAGCTGTCATAGAGACGATTTAAAGTACACAGGCTATGTATCAATATTATGCCACCACACATATGGGACTAGGGCAACCACAGATTTCGGTTCCCTCAGGAATCTTAAAAGCAATCCTTCAGGGCTGGGGATTTAGCTCAGCGGCACAGTGCCTGCCTGGCAAGCGTAAGGTCATGAGTTCAATTCCCGGATCGGAAGAAAAACAAAAAAATAAAACAAAACAAAAACAATCCCTCAAGGATATCAGGGGACAACCACAATTTGATAATCTTTGACATGCAGAGAACCTGTAAAACCATGACCATAGTTATTATAAGGAGCATATTTATCACCACCAAAAGTTTTCTAGTGTCTTTTGTCATCCCTGCCTCCCTACTTCTTTCCACCCAACCCCAGGCAATCACTGACTTGCTTTCTCTCACTGTAGGTTAATCTGCCTTTCCTAGAAATTTACATAAGTGATGGTGTATACAGTACAGGGGGTGGGAGTGTCTGGTTTCTTTTACCCAGCATGATTAAGATTCACCTGCATTGTACAATGTATCAGTCATTTGTTCTTTTTTATTCCCAAATAGTCTTCCACCTAGAAGCAATTTCTCATCTCGAGCAATGTGGCCCTGCATCTAAGATTTTGAGGTGCTAAAGAGTTACGAAGATTTGGGTTTTTCTTCAGTGCAGATCTGGCTATCCAACTTGGGAAAGAAACATACTGTACTTCAAAATTAAGGACAAATGAAAATTACTTAATATTTAATTCAATATTCTAAAATTATAAAAAGAATTCTGCAATATCCTGGCACTTTGGGTTGTGAAGATACAGAATGTTTGCAAACAGAAAGGGACCAAGAGATGGAGGGAGGGGAGAAGGAGGAGCGGGAAGGGGGCATAAAAAGAATGAGATTGTGTTGTGTGCGTGTACAACTCCCCACAATGACTGCAGGCATATACTAATAAAAACAATTTTTTCAAAGAGTTGGGGAAAGAAACCTGAGAAACCAGATACAATCTTTCCAAGCAAGACAATTCTCAGCCAATCTGGACTCTCAATTCACTGCCTTGTTTCTTCACTCACGGTGGAAAATGCACTGAAGAGTGTTTCCACCTCAGTTAGTGTTGCGCTTTGAGCATCAACAAAAATGAAGGCTATAACTCAAAGACAGCTGGAGTTAACCATTCTTTTGGTCATTCATTCATGCACCATACACGACGTGGTGTCTCCCTCATGCCAGGCATCAGACTGAGGATACGGGAGCACATCCTAGTCTGTGAGAAGCCTTGGTTGCTGAAACGTGCAGGTGTCTTGGCTGGGTGGTTTTACAGCAGCCTGCTTCACAACAGAGATCAAAGAGGTAGCAAACAGGTCAAGGCAGTGGTCGGGGCCTCGCTGTTTCCATGATGGAAACAAAGACAGGACTAACGTGGCTGTGGTGCAGAGGCAGGGTTCTGGCGCAGACCATCAGCAAACACAGCGCCCTACTCACAGGGACAGAGCATAACCCAACACCCTCATATGGGGGACAGTGGAGAAGACGTACAGATGCAAGGGACGTGTGAAACATATCTCTTTTTCCAAAAACCAGCCTTGAGTGCACACAGTGTTATTTGTTTCACTAAAAAGCATTTTTCTAAGTAGGTGGCAGTGGTCTAGTAGAAGGTTCCTATATAAAAAAAAAGCAGAGCAATATTTGTTTCCAATTCTGTCATAAAGATTTACTGAAAGAGCACAAGTAGAAAATAACAGGATATAAAATTGAATGAGTAAGATGGAGACTATAATTCTTTAAAAATCCTAACTATTCCTTAGAAAGAAGGCGCTCTCGTGGGAAACTGTTCAAAGAAAACATGCCATAGAAGTGAAAAAGCATTTGTTTGTGTCTTCTTCAAATTTTCTTTAGTATTTTACTGTTAGGTTTGTGAAGAATGATTTTGAAACACACCCTCCACAGGAAGCCGTGGACGCCGGGCAGAAGGAAACCACAGTCAACTGTCTGAGCCTGCCTGAGTCCAGAGAGAAGCCTGGAGCTGTGGTGGGCTGCAGGGAAACCAGGAACAAAGGAAGACCGAGACCTTGCGGAGGTGTGAGGCAGGCTGAGGGTGCCATCAGGAACAGAGAATGAAGAAGAGGTGCAGAGGAGAGCGGGAATGGGGCCCAGCTGGAGGGCAGCCAAAGGCAAGCGTGAGTGCAGAGATAGCCCAGCGGAGCCAGGACCCGGCTGGGCCCCATGAGACAGTAATTTCTTTAGACCTCAGGATCTTGTCTGACAAGTGGAAAAACAAAACTAGACGATCCCTTAAACCCTTTCTTAAACCTAACCTGTAGGAATCTGAATATAGAATTCACTTCAACATATATCCAGGGAAGACTTTGGCTATGTCTAAAGCACCATGGTTCAGTAGTCATGAATATCTCTGATTTAGCTCACATTAACCAAAGCTGTTGAATACCTGTTACCAAATGTAACAATTTTCTGGAAAAAGAGACATGCGAAAGTAGTCCCATCTTACAGCATGGTCTAAGAGAGCAAACCTACCTCTACAATAATGTACCAGTCCATTCTGGCTAGGGACATTGGAAAAGAGATTGTGTAGGAGGTCACGGAATGGACGCTGACCCACATCTCAGAGGGGAGGTGGCCAGGCATGGAGAAAGGACCTTCTACCCTACCTGTCACCGCTGTTGTAAGGGTTGTTACCATCTTATTTCCAGAACTATTTCCAGTTATCATGATGGACTAAAGCTAATGGTAAGTTGCTGCCTCTCAGTGAGAAATGAGAAAACTCACCCACAGATGGGTGGGGCAGGAAGTTGAGGGAAGATCAGAGAGAAAAACAAGAGAGTTTCCTGTGATGAGTCAGTGTCCTTCTGGAAAGTCATCTTAGAAGCCACCAGCACCTATCCCAGGCTTGTACTTTGTCCTGAAAGAAATATGGCAAGTGAAGTTCAAGCCACATCTGACAGCCCACAGGTCACGTACCGGGCAGAGGTCTGAAAAGAGGCAGGTGTGGCTAGGCGTACATGACAATTTGCACATTGCTGACCGGAGTCTTTAGATTCACCTTTGGGTAGGCTGAACATGCTCAGCTACCAGATTCTTCTTTTCTTTAAAGGGAGCAAATTTTATGCTTCTGTTTCCTGTGGTGGCCAGAGCTTGCACTGTCAGGTAAAATTTCTAAGTGTACAAAGCTTACTGAATCAAGGGTAGCATGGGGGCAAATTTGACCCTGATTCTGAGTCTACAAGGCAAAAATGAGAATTGTTGGGCCTCCATGTGAAACAAATTCCTTTTGTTGGTTTACGTTGATCAGGAAACAAAACCAACATTTATTAATTTCCCCCACTAAGGGACATGGACTGCAAAGTAGAGAAACTGAATCATACCATAGAAAGACACAGGAGCCAGGACACAGAAATCCAACCAAGGAGAGGTGTGCTAGAAAATTCCAAGGTGATGGCAAAGAAGACACATAGCGGCCCAGGAACTACCAGTCCTGATAAGGTCAGTCAGACAGGGACCTCAGGAGGGCAGTTTAGGAAAAATAGGAAGTAATATTGCACGTAGATCAGGATATGATTCAGTTTTGTCAGGGAGCCTTGTAGAGAAAATTACTCAGCTAAGACAAGTAAAACAAAAATAAATCAGTTATTAACTCCAATGGTGCTATGGTTTTAATACGATTTGTTTCCCCCAAAGATCATGTTGGGGCTTGGTCCCTGGTGAAACAGTACTGAGAAGTGGCAGGGCCTTTAAGAAGTGATCAAGTCTTACAAGAAAGCAAAGTCTTTCTCAAGAGACTGAATTAGTTCCTGACAGTGGATTGCTATAAAACAGGAGAGCTCTTTCTTCTCCCTTTTCTCCTTGCAAACCTTGGCTTGCCCTTCTGCTTTTCTGCTGTGTATGGAGCAGTATGAAGCCCTCACCAGAAGCCAACCAGATGCTGGCAGCATGTTCTTAATCATGAGACAAAAGAGACCTCTTTTCTTTATAAATTATCCAGCCTCGGGTGTTAGGTTATAGGAATAAAAGCTAACTATGACAAAGGCTAAAGAGTTAAATTTTTAAAAGTTATATATTTATGAACATTGAAACATCTGTTCACATTGTAAGACAGTACTATGGCCATATTCGGAAAAACAGAGAAAGAGAAGAGCGAGGAAAAATAGGAGAGATAGTGTAAGAAAATTACATAGTAGGAACTCAAAGCATAATATCCAAACCTGCAAAACCAAGAAATAGCAGCACAAACACAGTGTTTAGAAAGTTTTAGGGTTCAAGCCTAGAGGTATGTGTCTGTAATACCAACTTCTCTGGAGGCTGAGGCAGAAAGATCACTTGATCCCAGGAATTCAAGGCCAGACTAGACAATGTAGCAAGATGCTGTCTCTTAAAAATAAAGAAAGAAAAGGAAAAATAGGAGTTTCAGGATTTGGAAGTAGTTGCCTCAGGGGTGAAAAATCAGGTGTAGGTATGACAAATGTTTCTTGGCATAAGATTTCTGGTACTTTTTTGAGTTTTCTCCTATATAGTTTCATTTCCCTCCTTTTTGGACCAGTGCAAGAAAGAAAGAGAAAAAAAGAAAAACATGCTACCAACATTATGGGTAGGTCACATTTATAATCACATGTATTGTATACATTTTTAAGATGTCGTACACCAAAATGTTAACACTGGTTACACATAAGAGGCAGAATTATAATTTTATTTTTCTATGGTTTTGGAGACAGTTTGACTGCATTCCTGTATTGGAGGCTTGGTCCTTAGTGTGGTAATGTTGGGATGAGGTATGAACCTTTAAGAAGTGGGACCTAGTGGGAAGTTATTAGGTCATGTGGGGCACTGCCCCTAGAAGGGATCAAGGTAATTCTTGTATCAGCAAGTTGCTGCAAGAGTAACCCTGACTCCTGGCTTCTTGTACTGAAGTGAGATCGCTTTCTCCCATATGCCCTGCCACTGTTACACCATCTGTTGTGACGTCCTCACCAGAGGAGCAGAAGCAAGTCCATGTTCATGGACCTTTAGAACTGTGAGCCAAAGTAAATCTCTTTATAAACTCAGCCTGCCTTAGCTATTCAGTTATAGTAACTGAAAATGAACTAATATATATATATATTATTCTATTTTTAATAAGTTATGCTTAACAGGGAACATATATTGTTCCTATAAAAAATTCATAAAACATTTAAAAGAAAAAAGAAAAGAAATAAGGAAAAAAAAGAATAACAAAACAAACAATATTGCGCCTAAGTCCAGAATTCAGGCCCTGCCATTTTCTCTACTTGTTGTTGCTTGTTATTTGTTGTTGTTAAGGCACATTTTTATCCTTTTGACACTCAGGGTGGATTCTTCAATTTTAAAATAAGCACATTGCTGTCTCTTCTGCTTTTGAGAGGTTATTGCAATAGTTGTACAACCTGTCCAGCTGTGAAGCACTGTTATTAAATATTTCTAGATGTGGTAAGAGGCATGAGAAGAACCTGCAGAATGAGAGACTTCAGACTTCCCACGCCCTCCGTGGCATCCCTTCCCTCCCTCCCTAGGGATGTGTGTTCACTAGTGGATCTCTCTCAGCCACCTCAGGTGATTCCCGCTAAAGCTGCCTCCTGTGCCAACTGGCCAGACACTGAAATTCAAAGGCCCTTCCCTTAGGCCTCCCCTGTTTTTTTATGTTCAGGAAAAGCCTTGCTGGAATCAGGCCTTTCCACCTACCTCATTCAGAATCCTCTCAACTGCAGGGTACAGTGATCCCACACACACACTCCCATTGGCCTATCTCCAGGGGGACGCAGCCACATTAAACTTTTGCACAGGGCCTTGCAGAACCTCAAACTTGTGCTCCTCCTAAAATATCTACAGGGATAAGCACCTTAATCCTGTGGATAATCCTCTTATAACCAGGTTGCTCCAAAAGAGCCAGGACTTGAAAGTCTGCAAGGAGGAAGTCCGAGTATTTAAAAATTAATCAACTTTCATTCAAAGATTTGGAAGTCATGCAGTGCACCTCCAGCCAAATTGTAGAACCTGAGCCACTCACCTATGCTCTGACTTTTTCTTTACCATCAAAGCCATTTGCCCTGTATTTGAAACAAAGAAGCACTATTAAAAAGTCCCTGAGCTAGGAGTTGTTGGAGGACCCAGTTTTGTTTCGTCTCTGACCTTTAGTAGCCAGAAGTCTTGGCAAACCACTTAACCTCCTTGAGTCTATTTTCTTGTCTATAATTGGAGATGATAACGACACTAATTTCATGCTAGCATAATACTCCTCTCCTACAAGTATGCACCTAACTTCCACCGTCTTTGGCTCCTCTCATGCTTGCTAGTTCTGCCTCTTTCTGTCATCTATTTTTGCTTTTTGCTTCCACTATCTTTGTGGCTCTCAGTCCTTGTCTTGGTTACTTTTCTCTCATTGCTGGGACAAAATACCTGATGCCCAAAATTAAGGAAGGAAAAGTTTACTTCGCTTACAGTTTGTGGAGGTTTTAGTCCATACTTGGCAGATTACAAGGCAGAGTGGCACATGGCAGAGGGCTACAGCTCATGGTGGCAGAACACAGCAAAAGCAACAAAAACACACAAGGGAGGAAATGGCCAG
>NW_004955409.1:26741517-26844470 GCF_000276665.1 Chinchilla lanigera | reverse complement strand
CCACATGAGGCTTTGGGGGGACACCCAGACACAAACCATAACAGTTCTTTTGCTCAATTTCTAGAGCAGAAGATCAAAATGCCCCTGAGAAAAATGACAGTGGAGCTGCCTCTGCCTGCCCAGTTCCCAAACTCTCCCTTCATGGGGACCCACCCTATTCAGCTACCTTCCTAGAAACTCCAGCCACTGCTAAACATGGAATGACGATACTACAGATAGCCAAGTTATTTAGAAATACTGTAGGCAGTCAGACAGGGCTGAGCCTGTGAAAGGTCAGGGCAGAAGACAACTGCAGCTGGAGGCACGTTCATTGAGGGCCAGGCTTCAAGAAAAAGAGGAACTACTCACCCAGATACTTCCCCTAGGGAAGAACAGCAGTACCATCACCTTGGGGTGGAGGACCAAAACTTCCTTAATCCACCCCTTCTAGGAACCTCCTTGTCTATCCCCACGTGTGCTTGCTATGTGACTTTCTTCCCAATTTGATGCCCATTTAATCAGTATTACCCAAGCTGTAGTTTTGTGAACACCTCACACCTATCCTGTGATTTCCCACTGGATCAATATTACCTAAGCAACTACATTTGTAATCTTATTGGTTGATTAAAGTTCTGTCCCACCTTGAACTCACCTCACCTCATGGCTTTGCTTAATAAAACACCCTTGAGAAGAGGGATCAGCGGGAAACCCACTTTCTGGGCCTCTTGTTCCTCTTAGAAACTTTCTTTCTCTCAATAAAGTCTCCTTGCTCTTAACCTCCATTGTTCCTAGAATTCATTCCTGAATTTAGAGAACATGAACCCAGCATTTCAGACATCTAGTAGGCTGGGAGTTATATTTCCCTTATATTATTTGGAGGTCCTATGTCATACCCCTTATATAAACAAAATGCCCAGAATTGTCCATGGGCCCCTTCACAGAAGAACAGGATTTGGGAGGATAGTCTCAAGGACTTCCTTCACTCAGAAGAGATTACTCAGGATTACTTTGATACTTAAAACTTAACTTTCAATCTGTTTAAGTAACATTTAAAACTTTAGATTATCCTTAGGCTTTTAAATGCAGTTTAGAGATATCATTCCTTATAAATAAAGCAAGTGTTAAAAAATCACTTCTAAGGAGTCTTTTAATTAACATTTGATCTCATTTATAGAGTTACGATACTCATTCAAATATTTTAAATCATGTTTATATATTTAACTTTTTATTTCTCTTATGTCAATTGTCTAAAAACTTCTTACAGCTCTAACAAATTAAAATATGAAAATGTTAAATTCTCTCAAGTATTCTGATACTGATTACAATTTCAGAATGTCTTAATTTAAAATCAGAAAACTAGATCAGTTTTTTAATTACATATGTTAAATTGATGTCAAAAAGATGATCATTACTCTAATAGGCCAATTTTCTTAAAATATTACAAATGCTTAAAACACCAAATGTGTACAAATTAACAAAAAAATGTGAGTTTGAGTCTCTCTTAAATATTTCCACATGGATGTCTAAATCTTCACAGGATTAAAAAATGTTCACTCTCTCTGGAAATAATGACATCACCTCAAACAGTCCCAGGTTACTCTCCTGGGTAATTGGGGGTTTTCATCAAAGGTGAATTAGGTTTGCTAAAAATGCCGGATCCTGGCCTCCAGCCCACTAAGCCTGTTTCCGAGGTGCCTTTTTCATAACCTGCTCTCCACAGATTTAGATAACAGCTTAGCTGCCAGCTTTTTATCCTTCTTTCCCACTTGGTTAATTTTAACTAATGTATTTGCTCTTTCACTCTGTTTTGAATCTTTCCTCATAGTTCTGTCTGAGTTTTCACATTTCCAAGTTCATGCTCCTGGTGGGTAGAAGAAAGAAGGGAGAGGAGATGTAGTAGATAAGGAGTATTTGAATTTCTGTATCTCTTTCCCATGGTGCCACCCTGGAGAATAAATAAGACCAAGTAAAAAATGTACTGTTATGAGACAGCATAGAAGACACAAAAATAGGTAGAAAGGAGACAAGGGAAAGCATAATTTAAAAACTGTACTTCTAAGAAAAACTGCAGCTTCAGTACGAAAAAGTTAACTCCAGTCATTTTCCATTCCAGGAAGCAGGGGGGCGGGGTGCAAAACCCTAAGGGTCTCAAAGACACCATAAACCTGTAAATTAGGCTCTGGGCCATGCTTTTCACCTATAAAAAGGATTTTTCACCTCTGAATGAGCCATCCCCTTTCACCTATAAAATGAGTCTTTCACCTGTAAATTGAGCCAGAGCTTTGCATAGATTCACAAATTCCACCTTAACCGGAAGACCAGACCACATAAATACATCCAGCTCTGAACTGGAATGAGTCCCACTGTCTGAACACCTGCACTTCCTTCTTAGTGTGGCTTTTTTCCTGTTAAATAAATCTTCTCAATATCCTGAAAATTATTTTCTCAGTGACAGGAGTTAGCAAACTCATTCATTGCTGGGGTGAGCCAAAGTTCTCCATATTCATTTTGGGAAACCTTCTCAGACCTGTCCATGACAGTTTATTGTTTTTTCCATAGTGGGATCATCACAGTCACCTCTCATCTCCCTGGCCTGAGATTCTCCTTATAGGCTCGTAAAGGCTCTACCAGGGTACAGGCGTCCTAGGATTAGGTTCACCATGACAAAGTCTGATTTTGTTGATGCTATCTCACACACACACACACACACACACACACACACACACGCACACACACACCATACAACTGATCCTCTGTAGCTCTGAACACTAGAATTCTTCCCATCAATTATCATAAGGCCACACCCTTCTCAATGGAAATCCATAAGTTGGTTGTACTAATTCTACCATAGCCTTCAGCTTTTGATGCTAGAGCTACCTAGTCTTTCATTTTTCCTCTACTTTACAGTGCTTGCACTTCAATATCAGATGGGTTTTTGTACAAAGGCACCCACGTTGAATGATAAATTTAGAACAGACATATTTGGGAATGGAGTTACTTAACAAAATAGATGTGGCAAATCTCTTAATCAGAGGCAACTTTAGTGCAGTGAAAGATGAGTGGGCACTGAGTCAAAGATTACGGCTGTATTTCAATTTCTGCTACAAACTACCTCTTTGACCTGACCTCTGTGAACATCAGTTTCTTCACCTGTGAAGTCACTGGCATGGACACAGGAGGAATTAACAAGGTCACTTCCAAGACTAAATTTAAAAGCACCTGAACCACAAAGTCTTTTTTTCAATGTCCTCCAGAATCTGACATGCTCCTGGTTTTCCTTTTGCCTTACTGCCTAGTCTATCTCCATCTCTTTGTAAGTTTCTCTCCTCTCCACATCCTGTAAACACTGGGCTCAGTCTTGGACTTCTACTTTCCATCTCTCCTCCCTTGGGAATCTTGTCACATGGCTTTTAATATCATCTATTCTACAGGAAAAAGATTCCCACACTGGAATTCCTAGACCAGTACTATCCCAAGTTCCAGACCTCCAGCTGCCTACTTATCATCTTGCTATAAGAGGAAAGAAACTCCCAACCTGCTGGATGTCTAGCACAAGTTTGTGTTCTCTAAAACAAAGAATGAATTTTAGGAACAATGGAGGTTAAGAGCAGAACATATTTATTGGGGGAAAGGAAGCTTCTGTATGAGAGAGAGAGATGGGAGGGGTACCGAATGGGTTGCCAAGGATCCTGCCTTTTTTAGGGAATTTGATAGAGCAAAACCACGAGGTGAAGTGGGTCCAAGGTGGGGCAAAATAGGAACTCAAAAGGTAGCCATGGGGTGGGACAAAACTATGGTCAGCCAATAAGATTATGAGTATAATTGCTTAGGTAAAATTCATTAAATTAAGATCAAATGGGGAAGTAAGTCACATAGCAAGCAGGCAGGAATACAGAACAGGGGCTTTTCCTGTAGGGGGTTGGGTCAGTGGCTCTTCCTGGCTTTCTCAAGATGATCGATACCTATTTAGAATATCAATCGCTGATGTTTGTCCTGAGGAAGTATGTGGGTGCATTTGTTTTATCTTTTATCTTGAGATCTGGCCCACAGTGGAGGTTCCTGTCTCTCCCACAGTTGCAAGGCATCTCATCTTCTGCACTGGCTCCTTCGAGGGCTTGGCCCTGTCCTACTGCCTATAATATTTCTATCTAACTCAGTTACCTATAACAATCTCAGTTGGGTGACAAGTAAGCCCTCCCACAGTGAATTCTAAACGTGCCCTCCTACAGTTTTTCCAGGCTCAGTTCATGGCAAGTCCATCCTTCCAGTGGATTGGATTGAAAATCTTGGAGTCCTTCCTGACTCGTCTCTTTCATTCCTCTGGTCCATCCATCACATCAGCCAATTCTTTGAATTCTATCTCCAAAACATAATTCTGAATCTGTTGGTTTTCTGACACCAACTACTGCTCCCACCCCCTGGTAAGCTGACAATAAATCTCATCTGGAGTCTTGCTGAAGCTTCCTGTGTGATACTTTTAATGTAGAAGGTTTAATCCTATACACTTTACATGTGTTAAGTCATTACATATTAACTCATTAGTTCTCTGAAGGATTCTGAGATAGGTACTTATACCCATTTCACAGTGGAAGACTCAGCCACCGAAGCCTACATTTTCACTGACCTACCTCATCAGTAATCCTTCTTCTGGGACATATTTTAGACGCTGGCACCTCCATCATATGAAGGGAACATTAATTTACATAACTAATTCCTTACTAATTCCTCTGGTCATTCCAGAGGCTGTAACTCAAGGCAAGGAATTCATTTATTCAACAGATATTATTGAGTGACAATGTACTAAGTATTGGAGACATAGCAGTGAACAGCAGAACTGTGGATACAAAGCTCTACACTCATGGAGCTTACATTCTAAGTGTTTTTTATAATTGAAGTGTCACCAGAGGCCCAGCTTGCCTAATGACTACTAGTTTTTCTCTCCTAAGGCAACCAGGTTCAGCTTCATTCATTAATTCATGGGCACATCTCTTGAGCAAGGCACTTGGCTAACTTCTGGGAGAGAAATGAAAATGAGATGCGGGCCTTGCTCTGGAGAGGTTGTACATTAACAAGTACCTGGGTATCACTAGGCAGCAGTACTTGTCAAACGTGTTTCTGGGCTTGTCTTGTGCCCATGTCATTTGCATAACTCTCATTAAACATCTGAGCTCCCTAAGGGGGAAGAACATTCATGTGGTTTCTTTTTTCTCTTCCTACAAAGCCTAGAAGAATGTTTTGAATACAGTGGCTTTACAGTTTGTATTCTTCACTGAGTACCAAGTTGTAGAAAGATTCCTCAAAAACTCTTCAATCACAAATTTTATACTACATTGTCATGCCCTTCAAGCCGTACCTAGCACAGCAGCAGCCGAAGAAAAGACAGAACAGGGAAGAAAACTAAGACTATAACTAAGACTATATGAACTACCTTTTATCATTATGAATATCTTAACTGTCCTTTTTATGATCAGTTTTAATCATTTAGCTAGTAGGTTGCAGGAACCCTGGTAATCTACAGAATGCTCACTTTAAAACACAAATCAACCTCTCTCTCTCTCTCTCTCTCCTCTCTCTCTCTCTCACACACACACACACACACACACACTGACACACTCACACACACATACACAGATCCTTTACATAACTTTCTACCATTCTTAGGGAAAATAACCAACCTCTTAGGGTCTGCAGTGCATAATGGTGTCCCACGAGTCATCTTGCTTTCTGCACTCCAACCACAGGGCCTGCTTGTGACTTTCCAAACAGGCCTGTTCCATTCTGCTACAGGGCTTTGCATGTTCCCTCTTCCTAGAAAGCAGCTTTTCTCTATCCTTCAGACTCAACTCCATCATTACCTCCTTAGGCAGCTTCTCTGCCCTGGTCCCCAGACTCCACCCAGCAACATACCTCCCCATAGCATCAGCACCTCTCCTTCGGGTCCCTATTCATGTCTTCATTCATCCCAGCTGTAATTTCACTTGTGTAAGTGAAATTATGCCACTCATATGTCTGTCCACCACTAGCCTCTATACCTTGTGATTGCAAAGACCTTTTCTTGTTTTTTGCACCATTATATATCCAGAACCAAGCATAGTGCTTCATTTGAAAAAGAAGAGAAAAGAAAAGTGCTCATTCATTCAGCATGCAGTGAGCACCTCCCAAGTGTCTAACACTTTTCTTTGTGTCAGGAATATAATAGTGAACAAGCCAAAGTCCCCGCTTTCCTGGAGCTTATATCTAGTTTTAGAGAAGAGACATACACAAATAAACAAGATGACTTGAGAATTACAAGTGTTATGGAGAAAATACATCAGTAGGTGATAAGATGTGACCACAAGGAAGGTTCAGTGGTATTTCAGACAATGGTCAGGAAAAGCCTGTATTAGGAGGTGACACCTGAGTAGACTCCCAAGTGCTCTAAAGGGAGACTGGATTTTCAATGCAAAAGCAGAAACAGCCCCAGGTACACACCAGAGCAACACAAAATGCCACTGGGGTCCTGGCTGCCGTGGACCTAGAAAATGGTTCTTCCTTACCTCCTAAATCTCTTTTTCAGAAATACTAGTTTTTGCGAAATTAATACAGCGTAGAGCTTAATAAATGGGTTTTAAGATGAGCTTTCCCAGGAATCCATATCCACCCAGCTGAGATGGTCCTGGCTTCAGGACTCCCCGTCACACCCAGGTCCTGTCCTCTGACTGTCCTGTTCTAGGAGGTCCATAGTTGAATTTCCATTTGGATGGAATCCACTCATCAGGAAAAGCTCATTTCCTCCTCCCTTTGGCACACACTCCCAGCCTGGAACCTTCCCACACGCTTTCCTTGGCACGCTCCTCTTTTGCACTCCCTCCTGTCTGGCTGTGCTTGCAGTGAGTTCCACCCAATTAAAAATTACCTGCAATAAAAGACAGAGTGGCAGATTCCTGCCCAGTGGCATTCCCGCTCGTTTGGGCACATGCTCAAGCAGACCCTGCCTAAACAACTGGTAGTTGCTCCCTTGACACAGGCGCTCATGCTAACTCTTACCAATCCTTAATGCACTAGTCTCTGTCTTGGCTTAATGGATTTAGAAATAGTTCACTGGCTAGCTTTATTTTTGTCTCATCCCCATCAAATTCTAAGCTACTGCTAAATTAAAGCTTCTTTTTCTCTTCTCTCCTTTTTCTCTTTTCCTTTCCTTTGCATTCTCCCCTCTCTCTTCACTGCCTCCTATTGATCTGAGTGTTCTAAGACCACAGAGCCAAACCTACAAGGCACCAATCCCAACTCTCCTCTCATCAATCATGGGAGTAATGTTAGCACCTACTTCAGTGGATATTAGGGAGGTCAAAGCATTAATATGTACAAAGCACTTAGTTTACAGTAGGCCTTCCTTCACATGAAGTTATTGAATGAATGAAACGTAGACTCTTATTGTTGTCCCTGGTATCTGAAAGCCCTTTGTGCCCTTTCTTAGGTAGTAAGTGGCTGTATCCTTTGATGATTTTATTTGAAGAAGTAAATTATCCTTTGGCTGAAATGCCTCCATACCAAGCTTAAAATCCCACCAATCAGCATCTGTACTTAAAAGAGAATATGTAGAGGAGAGGAAACATTGCAGCAGTTATTCTGAGACTTTTGGAGTTTATCAGATTAGGGCTGGGGATATACTCAGTGGAAGAATAATTGTCCAACACGCAAAAGGTCCTGTGTTCAATCCCCAGCACCAGCAAGAAAAAAGGAGTTTGTGAGATTAGCTACAAATACGAGGGCTGGGGATTTAGCTCAGCGGCACAGTGCCTGCCTGGCAAGCGCGAGGTCATGAGTTCGATTCCTGATACCGGAAAAAAAAAAAGTACAATACAAAGTCCAATGGAAACAAGAGAGATCTGAGCTTGTTGAGAAGACAAGGCCAAAGAGGGGACACTCTGAAAAGGGAAGACATCATGTGGGTACTGAGGTCTCAAGGGGAAGAGGAAACTGGAGTGGAGGACATGGAAAGGTGGAAAGGGACTAGAGTGGGGAGACACAAGGACAAAATTCATCTGAGTTGATGAAGCAAAATCCATGCCTAAAACAACTGGGAAAGGATTTAAAAGGTCACAAGAAAGAGGTCACAAAATTCTTTGGCCTGGGGAAAAAATACACATGATAATCCATCGCCTAGGTTATCCTGATCTAGAACAACACATTTCTGCTATAAAGATAAGAACTAGCCCCAGTTATTTTTCTGCTTACCACAAGTCTTACTTAGAAAATAAAAGTGACCAACCACCAATCTATATCCTGTGCTATTCTTGTGGACCAGTGCAACTGTAATATTCAGCCCTGCTATAACCTCCTCCTCCCCGCAGAATAATTTCAGGAGCACTAGGCAACTAGAACTTGTGTTTTCTCCCTGGGTAATCATCTTTGTTTTGACCCACATAAACTTTTGTTCCATGCTTGGTGTGCCTCAAGTTACTTTTGGGGTTGACATTTCTGGAGATCAGGAAGAAACCCCAAACTGATGCTCTTTGCTTCCCCAGGAGCTCTCTCTCTAGTCATCTCCTGGTACCTGAAATTGAGCCAATGCCTTCTCCAACTCTAACACCTTCAGTGAGGGGTGAGTCCTCTCAGGAATCCAAGTCTCACAGATCATAGCTGAGATTGGGATCTATTCAAGGTATTTTCTAACTTGTCTCCATGAAAATTAGGAGTAGAACCTCTATAGGTGTAGATCTCTGTAGATGGGTACTACAGAGGGATGTAAGATGGGTACTACTATCACCCTTTCTCTGCAGAAGGTCCAGGTCTCAGGATGAGGGCAGTATTGCTTACTAGGAAGAGGCTGAAGGATTTTGCTAGCCAATTAGTGTAAGTGATTTGTAACTGCAGGTGCTTTTTTGCTTTGTGATTTGCATGTACCTTTAAACCTCTTCAGTCTGACTCTAATAAAAACACATGAGAGAGCTCACCTAGCTTTGAAGAAAAAACACATTGCTCTGCCCAGACTGAAAGGATATTCTAGACAAGGAGAGCGTGGGTGGAAGTGTTGGGGCAATGGTCTGCTACATGCAGTGGTCCTAGGGACCACCAATAGAACAGTTTTAATAAACTTTAAGTTCATCCAAGAGGTGCACACAGAAAGGCTGATTATCTGGCACCTCAAGCACCCCACTTACTGTAAAGTAGCTGGGCTTATGAAACATGTAAAAGAGCGAAATCAATTCAAGGGTGATTTGAGGAATGCTTATCTTCAGGAATAAAACTCACAAGCTTACTTGATCTGACACATAGCACACGTAGCATCTTATCTCAAGACTCTAAATTATGGGAAATTACTCGTCAACGCCTGAGCCTTCTTTTAAGAGACAATCTTCCTTAAAAAACCCAGCTGGATCTATATATAACATTTATGATGCTTCATCTTGCCAATACCTAGGAAAAGGTCCTAATTTAAGAATGATCTTAAACTTGAGTGGCCAAGATGAAGACCTTTTGAAATTCTAAAATTACCTTATTTTATAGTCAGGTGGAAAAACTCAGTCTGAAGACCAAACAAAAGAGAAGGACATTTTTTTTTCAATGATATTTAATACCTCCTAAGTGCAGCTTAGATAAAACAGTCTCTCCCACAGTAGAGAAAGTTAAATCAACACAGTAAATCAAAAGTTAATAGAAAGTTTCTAAACAAAAAGTCCTCCAAAGCTACGGCACCTTCTCCCACCCTGCTGCTGCGCCTCCCTGGTGGTCTAGCAGTTAGGACCGGTGCTCTGCCCACCGTGGCCTGGGTTTCTAGCCCTGTCAGGAAACCATTGCATTTTTGGTGACTCACATGGGATGCTGTGGCTTTTCCCTTATGCACACCTTTTTGTTTGCTGGTCTGCTTGCTTTGTTTGTTGCTTTCTTGTTTTCTGGTACCAGGGATTGAACCAAGGGCTTTTGGACTCAGCTACATCCCAGCCCCTGTTATTTTTTTTTTTTTTTCTTTATTTTGAGATAGGATCTTGATAAAATGCTCAGCAGCCCAGTAGAAAACAAACCCGGGGTCTGACTCCACTGGCTAGAGCTGTGCTTTCTGTTTCAGTCTCACTATTTTAAATTACCTTCTTCCTGGGAGAATGGAAACATCTCAGTGGTGAGGGTCCCATCATCTTATGACTGTCCGCAAGTTCCCACCCACTGTGTTTGAAGTAGGGTCCCTTCTAGGCCTTCATGCCTTTCTACTTGTCCATCTGCCCTAATACATCCCCTCAGTGGGAATTTCTTAGAAACTCAAAATTCACACATCTCCTTCTCTCAAAAAAGGACCTATATTTAAACCTAGAACAAGCAAAGAAATTGTGATTGAGGTAGGATAGAAGAAATAAAGGCAGGTAGAAAGGAGACCAGGAAACTCACAATTTTACTTCTTTTTTCTTTTTTGTTTTGTTTTGTTTTTTGAGGCAGGGTCTCAGTATGTAGTTCAGGCTGGCCTTGAACTCTCTGTAACCCAGAATGGCCTCAAATTCACAGTAATCTTTTTGCTTCGTTCTCCCAAATACTGGGATTACAAACCTGCACCATCACATTTAGCTCCTATACTTTCAAAATTGTACTTTTAAGGAAAACTGCAGCTTCAGGACACAAAAGTTACTTGAGATTATAATGCAGTTTTTCCTTCTAGGAAACTCACTACAAAAAGAAAAAATATTCTGAAGAGTTTAAAGACACAATAAGCCTGTAAGCTGGGGCCTGGGCCATGCTTTTCACTTATAAATTGTTCTTCCTCTCACAGACCTCCATTCTCAAGGAAGAGGAGCTATTAGTTGGACAGTATATCTCAACCTGAGACACATGTAAGTTTACATTCTAACATAGCCCACCAAGGAGGAAACCCGACAGATGGTAGGAATATATATCCTAGATCACTCATACTGAAGACACTCTCGGGACCACAGAAATATACCCAGCCCCAGACCATGATGCCTCTCACTCTATAAACACCTGCACTCCCCTCTGTGTATTTCTTCCTGCCTAATAAGCCTTTTCCTCCTGTGGTACTGGGGATTGAACACAGGGCCTTGGCACTGACTCCTCCATTGCATCCCCAGGCCTTCTTCATTTTTTTATTTTGAGATAGGGTCTCACTAAGTCACTAAACTGCCCAAAGCTGGACTCAAATTTACGATCCTCTTGCCTCAGTCTCCCAGAGTTCTGGGATTTTAGGCATGTCCCACCACATAAACTTGCTTATGCTTCACACTGATGCATGTTTAAAATTCCCTTTCTGTGATGGAAGTCTGCAAACCTACAGCTTACTCATAGGAGGGATGAGTTGAGGTCCCGATACCCTCTTTGGGGGGCCTCTGTGGACCCTATCCAGCAAAAGGACAACTAAAATAACCACAGCACCCAGATTTAGGTGGGACAACTAAAATAACCACAGCACCCAGATTCTATGATGATCTGTGGATTCTAAATTCCCTCCCTTACCAGGTTCTCATTCTAAGATGACTGAGACATATACTAAAACAAGTACAGTTTTTAAAAGCTCTGAACTGTGGCAGTCAGCTTTCCCACTGCTGCATGCCACAGTGATGCTCACAATGTAAAGGAAGAAAAGGTTTAATTTGGCTCGTGGTTTTGGGGGATTCGGTCCTCAGTTGGAAGCCTGGAGGCAAAAACAACATGGCAGAAGGGCGCGGTGGAATCCAGCTATGTAATTCATGGGACCAAGAAGTGGAGGAGAAGAACAGGGCCAGAGAGGGAAGGGGTCAGGAGCCAGGCACAGTATACTTCTATAATCTACCCAAACATACCCAGGAGCTTCTTTATTCATCTGCTAAGCATTTCTAAATCTAATATCCTGACACTTACATATCAGGATTATGGTCAAACTCCAACCCTTATCAACTTCATATCTAAACACATTTCCTTAAACCGTACTTAATCTCCAAATTAAGACAATAACAAGTTCATAATTCTACCTAGCACAACACAACTGTCCCACATGCAACTGGAAACACACTAAGTCTCAAATAAGTTCTCCCCAAAGTCTCAACATTTCCTGTGTTTTTTAAGGGTTCAAATCTGGCCCGAGGCTCAAGGCAGATTCTTATCTAAGAACCTCTTAAAAATAAAAAACAAGTTATATAATCCCAATGGCACAGGGTAAATATTCCCATTCTAGAAGGGAGGAATGGGGGAATCAAAAAGAATAGGACCAACACAAGCCCAAAAGCCAACAGAGCAAACATTAAGTCCTGTAGCTCTATTTGGGGACACAGTGGTAAAATATAAATTCCAAAGGGCTTGGGCAGCTGCACCCTGATGGCTTCGCTTATTGAAACCCACACAGTGTCTTTCTTGGGCTGGCTCCACTCAGGGTCTACAGATTTTCTCAGCAAATATTTCACATCCTTGTCATTTCCAACTTTCTGGGTTCTTACTTTCTTGGCTTCATTCCCACAGCTTTATTTAGTTGTCCTCTCAGAGATGCACTGCTTGGTCTCCCAGGCCTTCCTTTGAAATATGGTGGCAGTCTTTCTGGCCCAACAACTCTTGAATTCTGCATGACAGTAAAACCAGCATCTCATGGATGATGCCAAGCTCTGATACCAGACTGAGCAGTAGTTGCCCCCCCTTGGACCATGGCTACAGGGGCTTTTGAAAATCTACATGGCTAAACACAGTAAAATGAATCCTGGGGAACCAGTGCATGAGGAGGCCCTTCTCAATCGCTAATCCCTGGAGCTCTCTTTTCAAATGAAAAGTTTATACTTTTGCACCCTTAAGTCTATACTTTTGCACCCTTAAGTCTATAATGGGTGAGGTCTTGTTGATTTCTGAGATGCCCTCAATGCATCTTTTTTCCTGTCTTTGTACAAAATAATTAGTTCCTTTTTTTTTTTTTTTTGGTTTTTCTCCAGTACCAAGAATCAAGCTCATGACCTTGCACTTGCCAGGCAGGCACTGTGCCGCTGAGCTAATCCCCAGCCCCTAGTTCCTTTTTTATGGCACTAACTTCTTTATCACTTTTGGCCCCAATTATATGTGGATCTTTCTGTGCCAGAATTTAAGTTTTTCAAATTTTTTTCTCTGCTTTTTCCCTTCTTACCATAACTCTGGCTAAAAGCTAGCAATACCCATGCCACAGCCTGAATGTTGGACAGTGTTGAAATGTCCTCTGTCAAATTAATTAGTCTACCACCCTTAATCTCAGGCTCCCACAAGGTCTCAGGCTATAAACAAAATATCAACAAATTTTCTGCCATGGTGCAACACACATGCCCTTTGGCCTGGCTGCCTAGGAATCCTTGTTTCCAACTGAAACCTCCTGAGCTTGATCTTTACTGTTCACATTCCTACCAGCATTCAGTTCTGCTGAGCTCTAACCAAAATCACCTGTCAGGCTCTGCTTACTTCATTCTATGGTTTCTCTGACCTGCATCTCCAAAACTTTCTAAACTCCTTCCACAAACCAGTTCCAAAGGCTTCTAAACCACATGGTCAGGTACAATCGCAGCAATGACTTCACTTCTCTGATACAAATTTTTTATACCACTCAGCTTTCCCCTTGCTAGACATAATACCCAGTACCTACAACTTAAAGGCAAATGGGTTTAATTTGGTTCATTGTTTCAAGGGATTCAATCTGTAATAGGAGGCTCCAAGGCGAAACGTCACAGCAAAGGGAATGGTAAAGCAAAGCTGCTGAGTTCATGGGGGTGGGAAGCAGAGCAGGTGAACAGGATAGAAAGGAACAGGCAAGGGACCAGGTGTAAAGCCCAAGACCACATCTCAATGACCCAAGCAAACACCCCCAGAAACATGCTTTACTAATCTGCTAGGCATATCTTAATACAGCGAAACTGACATATCAGGATTAACTGTTACAGAGTGTTTCTCATATACTTTCCCCAATCAAGCAGGTATAAAGAATGCTCTTTGCCCTATTCATTAAAGGGCTCTGCTCTAAAATTAGTAATCTAATACAAAAAGCAGCTACACTTAGAAAGGTTGCTTTTTGTTCTGGCTTTGCTTTTTTTGTAATGGGGTCTTACTATATTGCCCAGAATGGTCTCAAACTTCTGATCTCAAGTGATCTTCCTGCCTCAGCATCCTGACTAGCTGGTACTGCAGGTGTATGCCACTGTACTTGGCAAGGACAGTCTCTAACTTCAACATTCTGACATTTTTGTTGAATATTTGTAAATGTTCTACAAAAGAAACTTGCATCATAAAGAAAATTTCCACTTGTACAGACAACTCTGTCTGAAGACTAACTCTTAAAATTTGAAAAGATAATTTAAATCTGTATAATAAGCCTCAACCTTGACCATTTTGCCTCAGGTGGCCCTTTTCCTATCCCCTTTCTTATAGTAGTAAATAGTAATGTGTAGATCTCAGTCCTATTTCTTTAATGCAATTTTAAGCATTATTTCACCAGAGTCATACCTCTAAAAATGGAAATTTAGGATTGCTTCACTATGGAGATTGCTTTCAGCAATAAAACAAGTAATCAAAAGATGGCTAGTCAATGGAAAAAAACTACTCAAAAACCAGTAAAAGACTCAAATAAAAGCTCTAAGTTCATTGTTTCTGTCTGAATTTATATATGTATGTAAATGTATGTATTATATCTATATGAATTTATATATGTGTATAAATGTATGTATCATGTCTGTGTGAATGCTTATGCCTATATATGTATTTATATTTGTATACATAGCACCAAATCGACTTAGAAATAAATTAGCACTCATAAACTAAATTAAATAAACCTAAATACTTTCTGAAGTTTATGTGACTTGGGAAAAATCTTAAGGTGATACTATACTAAACTATTGCATTTTTTATTAAATGTCTAGCTAATTTCTAAATAATGTAAAGTAGTAAAACATAAATTATTGAACATATGCTTAAAGTTTGTATACTGTAAGATTTTGATTTGTATGATTTTTTTTTTAAAGACAAGCCAGGCACTGGGCGTAGTGGCGCACACCTGTAATCCCAGCACTCGGGAGGCTGAGGCAGGAGGATCACTGTGAGTTTGAGACCACCCTGGGCTACACAGTGAGCTCAAGGCCAGCCTGAACTGCATAGAGAGACCCTGTCTCAAAAAGACAAAAACAAAAACAAAAATGACAAGCCAGGCACAGTGATACATGTTTATAACCCAATTAATCGGGAACCTGTGGCAGGAGGAACACAGTTTAAGTCCACCTTGGGCAACTTAGTGAGATCTTGTCTCAAAATAAAAAAATAAAGAGTTGGGGATGTACCCCAGCACTCCCTTTGTTCATCTCCCATTACCACACACACACACATAGAGACATGCTTGTGCACACTCACACACACATACACACAGAGTGATTGTTTTTACTTTTTAGGAACAAAGATTCTATATTTTAAGAAGACAATTCCTGTCATTTGTGCTGCTTTTAATAGGTCTGTATTACTTTAAAAATGGTATCATCTCAATCTTGAAAGAGCTAAGATTTTGTTAAAACTATATAACCTTCTGTATTTGCTTTTACATTTTTTATCGCCACTTTAACAGGTACCCAAGAGCATGCTAAATTCATTCTTAAACATCTTCATATGTTTTACAGAATTCCAAAATCATATTCTAAAATTTGATTTTTCATCGAGAACAAACTGTGGGATTTTCAGAGCCCCTGAAAGCTCAAAAGATATATGTTACACTTGTATTTGTACAAAAACATTATTAATGTGTGTTCAAAATTCATATGAGATTCCCAGAAACTGGATATATCTTAGTATATGTTATGTCATGAGTCTAATGATATAATTATTATATGCCATAGAAATAACCAAATTTCTTTATGAATTGTGAACTATTATCATAGTATCAACCATAGCTATTTTAAGTCTTACCCCCAGTTAAAATGCTTTATTTTGCTTTATTTCTGGAAGCTTTTTGCAAGCAACTATAATACTAAAATGTGTCTTCAAAAAGTTTCATGGGGAAGGAGGAAAGAACACTGAGACATGCAGATTTTTGGTCATTCTGAGATCACACCATTGAACCCCACAGGAATTTTCAGACCTCTAATGAAGAAACTGATGGGTTTCTAAGACACCTAGCCCACGTGCATGTATGTAAACACCACCCTGAACCTCAATATTTGGTAAAATTAATGGTCAGCAATAAAAAAAAGCATTTGGCTAAGCCAAGGTCATAGAGAAAGTTTCGGCTCTCGTGTATTTTAACTGTTTTCCTGCTGATGATATATCATTTCCTCAAAATTAAAATTTAAAATGTACCTCAAAATATGCAAGCTAAGGTAAGATAAGGAGGTACATATAGAAAGGGAAAAGTTTGTATGAAGCAACACAAATACTTCTAGAAAGCCTGTAAGCACCGGACTCTGAATATTTTATTTCACTTAATTTTCAAAAAGCAAAACAAAAAAGAGAAGGAAAAACAAAATTGCTAATCCAAATCAGGACAAAAATTAATTAACACAAGACTGAATGAACTTATTAAGAAAAAAAAAAAAAAACTTACTAGTTTCTGTGATACCCTGTTTCAACCTAAATCCAGTGACTCAAATTCTTCCTGAAAATAAAATGCAGTGAGATCTTCAACTCTGATGAAGCAAGAGTATTACTTTCCCTCATCCTTAAATTCCTTAGGAGGGGCATTTATTCGAATTAGATCTAATTTTACAGGGTTCTAACTGATACCAGTGCCTTCCTCTCTGCCTTAAACCCTCTACTAAACACCTCTTACTAAGTGTGCCTTGAGCTACAAGACTCAAATTTGTTTGTGTGTATGATACTGAGGATCAAACCCTGAATCTTACACATGTTAAGCAAGCATTCTACCATGGAGCTATATTCCTGATCTCTGAAATGTAATATTTGCTTATGTTATATTTCAGGACTAGGGATACTCCTGAGATCAGCCTTTCAAATTGTTTTTATTAACTGTCATTGCCTGTCCTGTTTTTGTCATGTTTAATTTGTCTGTCTTTTGTGTATTCCAGTGTTTCAAAAATGTAGGAAAAAGTAGAATTATGGTGGACCAATGACTGGGCAAGATTCAGCAATCTATCGTACAGATGTGACTCAGGCCACGTACATTTAGGAGAGCCTGTGCTGCTATCTGCAACTTGGCCCTAGCCTCCTAACTAAAGCCTTCCCTTTCCTCGTACGTGAGACCTGGCTACCTAGCAATGAGTCTTCTAGGCAAACTGGAACCTTCAGTTCTTGATCTTCAGAATTATCAGTCAATCACCAGTGCTTTCCAGAGAACAATTTTCATCCAAAAGAAGAAACAAGAAAGGATCTGCAGTGTCCCAAGAATGGAGGTCATACAATTCTGTAACCTGAGGGTAACAAGAGACATCAGGCCTCAGTCATCTAGATCACTGATCTAGAATGACAGGTTTCTATGGACTCTGATAGCAGAAAGATAATGAAAAACCTAGTAAAGCTCATTCCTGCTTATCACAAGGCTTACTTGGAATGCACAACACACGTTACTGACCACCCATGAACATCCTGTGCTAGTCTCTTCTTGACCAATGTGATGTAATAACCAGTTTGTAGTAACTTTTTTTAATCTATAGAAGCCCAGATCCCACAGATGCAAATGAGGAGTACTTATTATGGCTAATCAGAATTTGTGTTTTGTACCCTGATGGCCATCCTTGTTTTGGCTTGAATACACTCTTGGTTTTTAACCTCAGGGTGTCTTACCTTGCTCTTTAGTTGAGTAACACCCCTTCCCTTCTCAGCTGTACCCCAGTCAAGTTTCAGTTACTTGTTCCAGGCACCCCAGTTGGGAGAAAAGAGCCTGGATTTTCCAGCTGACATAAATTCAGAACAAATCCCAGGCCTACCCATTAGTGACTGACTGAATTAACTAGCCTCTCTGATCCATGGATTCCTCCAGTGTAAAACAAAACAAAAACAGAAAAACTCTCAGTGTAGTCGTGAGAATTACAGCTCTCAGTGTAGCTGTGAGGCAAAGAATGCAAAATGCTGGCTTAGTGTCTAGCTCTTAGAAGAATTTCAAGTCATTTATCTATCTCAAGCAGCTTTCTCAACACACGTTAAATCCACAGCCTCAGCTGGACGTGGTGGTACATGCCTATAATTCCACTCTGGGAGCTTAAGGCAGGAGGTGTGCACCCAGCCTGGAAAAGTTAGTGAGACCCTGTCTCAAAATAAAAAATAGAGAAGGGCTGGGGATATAGCTTACCATAAAGGCCCTGGTTTCAATCTCCTGTACCACAAAATAAACACACCTACAGTCTTTTACATTTTCGTGTCCAGTTTTTACATGCAATTTACTGTAATCAATTCAGTTCAATAAAGATTGTATAGAATACTCTAAACTCTAAGGGTACAACAGGGTCAGGTCTCATTTGCCTCCCCCAAAATCTTGCAGCTTATGAGCTCCACAGCCCAGAATACAGATAATTCTCATGTTCTATAATAAATGCATTGATGAGATCTATGTGATTTTTCTTAAGTGTTAAGACACGGGAACCAAGTACCTCCACAATAAAAATGTACGTAGGAGACAGGCACAGTGCCACATATCCATAATCCCAACAACTCCTTGGGAGTTGGAGGCTGAGGCAGGAGGATCACAGGTTTGAGCCCAGCCTGTGCAACTTAGTAAGACCCGCTCTCAAACCAAAATAAAAAAGACTGGGGATGTAACTCAGCACTAGAGTGCTTGCCTAGTATTCACCAAGTGTAATTCCCAGTACCACACACACACACACACACACAAACACACACACACACACACACATACTATCTACATAAACATTACAGGAGAGCTGATACGAAAACTACATAAGAAGCAAACTTTAAAAAATCCTAAAACTTATGCATAAATACAGTTCACATGGTATTGACATACAACCATGTTTTGTTATGTGAACATAAACACACAATAATTCACAATAACAGAAATACTGTTATTAAGAATAAGTGTGAAAATACAAGTTTACACCTTTTATTATATGAGATCAAAAGATGAACTAGAAAAGGTTGCAGAATCACTGCTCTTCATGTAAAGACTTTCAGGGCAAATGCATGTTTATTTTTGGTAAATAAATTCTAAAGAGTGAGGACAGACTAGCAACGCAGTGCACATATACACTCTTTGGCTACCCTCAGTTTTTTGTGGTTTTTTTTGCAGTACCGGGGATAGAACTCACGACCTTGCACTTGCCAGGCAGGCACTCATGCCACTGAGCTATATCCCCAGCCCTCAGTTTTTTTAAAAGTGTAAATGAAAGCAATATTTTTGGAAATCATTCTTTGGTTTCCTTAATCCTACTCCTGTAGGGTCCTGTCAATCTTATAAAATAATAGAAAGAAATCTTTAGTCTTGTATCCTTTGACAAGTTATAGAATCATAAATTTTCAAGTTTTAAAAGGAATTTAAAGATCACTATAGCTGGGTGCTGCAGTTTCAGTTATTGAGGAGGCTGAAGCAGGATAACTGCTTGAACCCAGTTCAGGGTAGCTTGGCTAACATAGAGAGACCCTGAATCCAAAATAAATAAAGATCACTAGTCCAACAGCTCATCACATATCACAATCCCTCCCAAGAGGCTCTGCTCACTTAATTCCAGTGACTAGAAAACAAGAAACCACCTATTTCACCTCAGAACACCTCTAATGATGAGTAATTTAAACATACCATTACTTCAAAATGTTAATACATTAAAATACATGTTGTATTAGGATCTTCCTTGCATTGCTTCACTTAAAAAATATTACAAAGAAGGGCTGGGGTGTAGCTCAGTGGTACAGTGCATGCTTAGCAGGCATGAGGCCCTGGGTTCTACTCACAGCTCCAAACAAAATAAAGAATTTACTCTGTAACAGTCTTAGTGTATAGGGCTGGGGATTTAGCTCAGCGGCAAAAGTGCCTGCCTGGCAAGCGCAAGGTCGTGAGTTCGGTTCCCGGTACCGGAGAAAAACAAAAAAAAAAAAAAACAAAAAACAGTCTTAGTGTATAAAAGGGTCACACAAACTGATAAGAAAAATCACTAAGACAACAGATAACTAAGTCAAAATGTAGTAATCACATTTACAACCAAAAAATGTAATCTAGCAGCTGGGGTGTAGCTTAGTGTTAGAGCTCTTGCCTGGTGTGCACAAGACCCTGGACTCAATACCCAGTGGTGCAAAAACAAACAAACAAAAAACACCCAAACTAGTTCACAAAGTACACAAAAAGCAATCTCATTTTTAACCCATTAAGTCACAACAGTTATAAAGATGATAATATACAGAATTAGCAAAGGAACAATAAGGAACATTCAGAAACGCTGGTGGAAGAACTGTGAATTACTGAAAACTATATATATTTTGTTTTTGCAGTACTCATTGCAAAAGAAGAAGGCCAATACCACCTGGGCATATGTAGTATAGGACCCTGAGAGACGACAAGTCCTTTTCTTGTTTTTTTTCTCTCTCTTTCCCCAACTTCTAGAAAGAGGGAGTACCTGGTGGTCATTCTAATTAAGCACTATAAACTAGTACTCTAGGTAGGCAGTTATTTTTATCAAGTCCCTTTGCCTTTTGCCAACAAGTGTCCTCAGATAAGTCCTGTGGGGTCCCTCAAATTCATGTCCTTTTTCAGTGTCAGCTGGTGAGAACAAGTAGGAAAAAATACCCTCTTTGGTTTTCATAATTCCCAGGTAAGCTGCGCTACCAGGGACAGGTATTCCTCCCCGCTCACATTCATTCAGCAGTGCACATGGAAAAGCAAGTCCTTGCCAGCCTGGGAGATGCAGTAACACAGAGGCAAGCGTAGTCCTTGCAGTCCTGGGAATGGAACCTCACCACGAGACCTTGTCATGAAAATGTTTGTTATCATTAGACCTGAGAACTCTACTTCAGGAAACTCATGCTAAGCAGAACATTAATAAAGTGGTCAAATATTTACATGCAAAGATAATCATAAGAGCATTGCTTAGCCAAAAAAAATAGAAACAACCTAAATTCCCAGTAGGGGAACTGTTGACAAAACTTGTTATACATTCATAAAATGACTGCCAAAGGTTTAACGACAAGGTTTAATGGGCAAGTGTGTATAAATATTAGGTATGGGGTCAGATGGAAATTCTGCCTTTACATACAGTGGGAAGTTACAGGATCTTGATTTTATACACAGAGCTAAACCATGATAGAGACCTTTTTGATTTTACCTACTTTTGAGAATATTTTTTTTCTAATTTATCCCTCCCCTTTCCTTTCTTTTCTTTCTCTTCTTTTTTCTTTCTTTGCTTTTTGTTTGTTTGTATGGATTTTTTTTTGTCTTTCTTGGAGAAGAAAGAGGTTTTCCAAACCCTAGATTACAAAAAAGAGCAGACTAAAATACAAAAAAGGGGGAGGGGGGCGAAGGAAGAGGAGGAAAAAGAGCCTTCTGACTCCATTTTTATTCCTTCTGTCGCGTTAAAAACTTCGTTCTCCACGGCTCCCCCAGTTCAGCAAACAAGAGTGACACAGACTTTTCTGAGGTGGACAGGGTTTGCACTTCTCCCAACCCTCGGCGCCCCTGACCAAGGGAAAGCTTTGCATTTCTCATTTCCGTGGGCCGCAGTAGCCGTGGAAATTCCATTCTCATGGAGAGCCTCACAACAACCTGCGAGGACAACGTGAAGCTCGGCCAAGCCGGCCGCCGGCAGCCATGCCGACTGCTCCGCGCGAACCCAGGGACAGCCGGTGGCGCTGAGAGCCGGCCAGTTACTCAGGCAGCGCTGTTTTTACTGTAAGAGTAGCTGGGCCCCTTAAAATCCACCAGCAGATACACAGCTATGGAAAACACTGGGAAGATTTTACAGCTATTAATTTAAACTCTCCCTCCCGCCCCCTTTTCAATTGTTTAGTGAACACAGGCGATGGGCCGCGCCCTGCAATATAGGTTGTATCACCAGGAAAAATGATTATCCAATAATATTATTATATTATCCAACTAATATTATTATATTAGTTCTGTATATAAAAGTTACAGCGAAACATCCTTTTCATGATCAACAGGTGAAATATCTAAATGCAAGCCAAATGGACCCAAAGATGCCATGCCCTTCCCACAGCACCGGGCTGCTTAGGGATCAACCGAGATAAAAACGGCAGGAGCACTAAAGGGCTCTTCACTTGGGTCACAGGCTGTAAATGCAAACCCAGAGACCGGGCCGGGCCTCCGTGGACTCCCCCAGGGACCCCGGAGAGGCTACCGCGAAGCGCATGGGCGCCCAGGCAGCCCTGAGGCGACTCCGGCTGCTCTCTCCTGCCCCGGTGCTATCGCTTCGGATCAAAGATCACAGCCCCGCTGCAACCGGAAAGCGGCAAAGACATCGAAATCGCCAGCAGCGCGCCCTTGCAGGCGGGCTGGCGAGCGGCCAGGCCCGGGGTAAAGTCCCGCCTGGGCGCGGCGCGCCGGGCTCGAGGCCAGCGGGGCGCACAGCAGGAATCCATGACCGCGCGCGGGGGCGCGGTCCCGGTCCCCGGCCGCCCGGCGCGTCCCGCCCGGCTCGCAGCGCACGTAGCGGGGGCGTGAGTCAGCTGGTCCACCGCCGCAGTCAGCCCCACGCAGCCGATGGGTCTGCGGAGCTGCCCGGGGAGGGAGCGGCGGGGTGCTCGCCTCGCCTGTGCCCTCCGCACGGCAACGCCCCCAGTGTATCCCCTGAAAGCTCGCCTTTCCCAGGCTGCTCCCCCTTAGTGTCTGCCTGCCCTGAAGAGGGGCAGGAGGTGATCGCGGTAACCCTCTCCTTGACCCCTGAGTATTTCCTTCAACCAGCTGCTCTCAAAGGCGGAGGCGAGGAGGGGGCGCAGCTGCAGGGGGTCGCGCCTGTGCAGGCTGAGGCCGGTAACTGAAACCAGGGTGGGGATTCCCTTATCAGCCGCATCTCCTGCGCTGTGGGTACTGGTTTGCATTTCCTCAAATCTGCACCTGTTTAGTTATAAGCACCAACTTTATAAAAGGAAGTTGCCTACGTGCCTGACGGCTGAAAGACAGAATTAGAAGTACTCTTTACTGAGTGTGTGAACACAGCAGTGCCTCCCGTTAAGTGCTAGACCTACAGGGTTGCAAGTCTGGGCCTCCTGGGGGCAGAAAACATTCCAACTCCTTTGCCCTTTGGGACATATTTTTTTCCCTAAATTAGGGCATATTAGAAAGCTTTCCTCTTCATATAGCTGTGATGTGCATATCTGTGGTAAGCTTTTTCAGAGCTTAGGAGAGGGGCCAGAAAGCTGTGGGAAGGGAGAAAGAAGAGAATGCTTATAAAGGGAAGGAAATCGCAGGCAAGGATAAGAGGGAAAGTGGATTAGAAAAGGGGCGTAGGACAGTGAGTAAAGGATTAACAGAGCAGTGCTGAGCCCCTAATGGAGGCCACAGAGGAAGCAAAGCAAGTGGCTGCCCGTGGTCCCGCTCTCCGGATTCATAGCTGAGTGGGAGACTGAGTAGAGGGTTCAAGGTAAGGAGACTTAGTGTAATAGTCCAGCGCCCAGACACAGGGGCCAGACTGTTGAGTTCAGATGAGGCTGGGCAGTTTACAGACTGTGTGGCCTTAGCCGAGAGATTACCTCCGCACTTCCCCCTTTCATTTTCCTCTGAAAAACAAGAATGGTGAAAATTGTGCTTTTTTTAGGACTTCTTGTAGGACTGAGTAAATTAATACAAGGGAAGCACTAAAACAATGCTCGGCATTCTGCAGGCATTCAATCAATATTGTTAAAAGAATGAATGGAGGAGACTCGAGCAAGGGCTGCCAAGCACCGCGGAGCAGCCAGTGTGCCGCGCAGCCCTGGAAAGCACGTTCACATAGATAAGAATGGAGTTTTCCGGAGCTGTGCAGGGTGCTAGTCCTGAATACGTCTGTTTGGGCGTTGTTCATCGCACCACAAGAGTGGAAATTCAAATGCATTCCTCTAGAAGGAAAATGTGATATAGTCACACAGTGGAGTACTATTAAAAGGAATAAGCTGCAAGGTGTGGTCGCGTATATCTGTAATCCCAGCTATTCCCGAGGCTGAGGCAAGAGGGTCACAAATTTACAACCAGCCTAGGCTATATAGCCAGACCTTGTCTCAAAATAAAATTGAAATAGGGCTGCATGGCTGGAAGTGTTGTTCAGTGGTAGAGCACTTGCCTAGCATGTATAAGGCCCTGTGTTCAATTCCCATACACACACACACACACACACACTGCATTTATATGTATCCAAATGGATAAATCTCAAAAATAAATTGAATGACAACAGCAAGTTGCAAAATGATACGTGCAGTACAACGCTACTTAAAAGAAAACATGCACACAATAAATCCCATGTGTTGGAAGAATACACACCAAATTTAAAGCCATCATTCAATGGAAAGGGAAGAATTCACATTTGTAAGGATGGTCATAGGGATTTAGCTTATTCATATTTTGCAATGATTGTTTCAAAGCAATTAAATACAATCAATGATAGTACTTATGTCTCAGGTGGTTTCTTAAAGGTATAGTTACACAATAAGCAAGTATGTTAGCACTGGTGAATTGCGGGCTGCAGGAATGTGGGTGATTATTACTTTTCTTTTCATATTCAAATGAAAAATGATTATACCCTGACAGGGTACGTGCTATGATAAATGTATAAAAGGGGTGGACCTGGAGGGCATGACTTGGGTGAGGTGAGGCTTGCACACCCAGGATCTTTGGTCATAACAGGGGACCTAGAAAGCTCGCAACCTCCCTCTGTTCTCGCTCCACCCTGGGCAGGGCTGGGTGCCTCTGGAAACACCCACGCTGGCCAGGGGAGCTGGGCCAGGACTGCCCTGAGCATGATGTTGCTGTTGTCCTGTGCTGTGCAGCTTCTTTGAATCACGGGCCTCCCTAAAGTAAGACATTCAGGTTGGTGCCTTTGGGGCAGCACCAGATGACAGCAGAGCCCCTGAGACCGGTGACTGTGCTCTATAAGCACGTCATGCACAATACTGAAATTTAAGTGAGCTGTTTAATGCCACACAGAAAGAAAAGGGTGACAGTGGACTAGGAAACAATGTCCAACTCATAGCTATGAATGTCCACTATTGTCAGCCTCTGCTGAGGACACTGTTAGATGTCACCCTGTTTAGGAGCAGCTCGCTGTAGTGATCGAGATTGTAGGCTTTTTGGTCACTCAACCCTACCCTCCAAACGCCAGTGACTGAGATTTGGGGCAAGTTATTCAACTTCTCTAAGTCTCTGTTTCCTCTCCTGTGAAGTGGAGATAAGAGAGGAGCAGACCGGACAGCACAGGGCAGTTTATGCAAAGCACTTAGTGCTGTGGGCCCCCAGGGAGCATGCAGTACAAGGTGGCTAGGTGTGGCTAGGAAGAGGTAACTTCTGATGGAAGATACAGCCTAGTTTAGAGAGACTTCCTTTCCTTTCCTTTTTCTTTTTAATCCTTTGGGTGTCCTTTGCCCTGGTAAAGGGTTAAATAGCTATGTAGGAAAGGGATAAAAATCTGGGCCTCAGTCACTGGGGACTGAACTTGATACTGGCATCCTACAAGCATTTTAGGCCAAAAACAGTTGTTTAAAGAACGCCCGTCTCCCCAACCCCCTGCTCCCCCTTTGAAGAACCAGTTGTGATTTTTTTTTTTTCTTAATGACCAAAATTCTCCACTGAAGGTCTTAATCTCTAAACAGGATGCTCCTACATGAAAAAGAAAAACCAAAAAAAGAATTCCACTCTGACACCAGTAAGAAGCAGACAGAACTTTTGATTAAGTGGAACACATTAAGGATTCCTTTTTTTTCCTTTGTTTGCTTTCTGTCTCTGGCACCCATAAACAAAAAGGTCTAAGAGATTTTTAACTCCGTTGGGCTGAAAATCCAAGATTTAAACCTGATTCCCAGCTGCTCCTTTAGAACGTGTTGCACGAGATGTTGTTCTGTCCAATAGCCTCGGGGAGGGGTAGGCACGCACCGCTGGATGGTGGGACGTGCAGAACATCAGGAGAACGCAACTGAGCTGAGTTCAGCATGTGCTGTGACTAATAAAGGACAGCCTGGGGTGTGGCTGTCATGAAAGAAATCACCATCCGAAGGGCCCCGTACCTGAGAGAGGCTGTGAAAGCAAAGTGTGATTCCCAGGGAGTGTTTATCCAGCATGCAGGGAAGACGGGAATGGGGGTGGCGGGGGCGGGGGGGGGGGGGGGGTGGCGCTGCAGCTTTCCAAGCACGCACACCCCACCCCGTGTTTCTTTAGGAAGGGGATGTTGCTTCAGAGAATCTAAGAAATCCCCAGGGAAGCCCTGTAGCTAGGAAGCCAGCAGCCCACTCCACATCAAGACAGAATGGTCCCCTACCCTCCGCTCTGGCTTGAGGAGAAATGTCCAGACTTTCCCCCTGGGGGGCCTTGGCCAATACTCCTCCTGATCTCTCCAGCAGAGTCTGGGGATATGTAGACAGATTCCTAGCACGAGTCACCATGTTCCAGATTCCTAACATGAGTCCATGTTCCAGGACAGCATGGGTCCTTCACCAAATACAAAACAGAGCAAATTCCATTGGTGGTGGGGACTGCATGGTTTTGTTTGTTTGCTTCTCACTGGTATAGAAGTAGCATGTATAGGTTGCAAAAAGAAACCTAGATAAAATAGAAACTATGGAGAAGAAACTATTCTTATCCCTAAACAGGACTGAATAGTGTTTTCCGGCAAAATTCATGTCCATGCAGAACCTGTGAATGGAAATAGAGTGATTTACAGCTGTAATCAAGATGAGATCATACTAGAGTACGGTGGGCCCCAAAGCCAATATGATTAGTGTCCTTATAGGACAGGGGAACTTTGAATGCTGACGCATAGGCAGAGTGCCATGTGATGACAGAGACAAAGATTAGCATGCTGCAACTGCAAACCAAGGCACCCCAGGGATGGTTACAAACCACCAGAAGCCAGGAAGAGGCTAGGAAGGACTTTTCCCTACACCATTCAGGGATAACATAGCTCTCCCCACACCTTAATCCTAGAATTCTACCCTCCAGGACTGTGAGCAATACATTTATCTTCTTCTAAGCCACCCAGTATGTGGTACTTTATTAGAGCAGCCCAAGGAAACTAAGACAATCACTAAATCCACTCGCAAGTTAAATACTGTTAACATTTCAATTCATGCCCTTCCATACTTTCTATAGTCAAATACATTTTTATGATATAGATGTCCAGGTTCTTTCCTCTAGGAAAACTTCAGTTAGTTTCCTTTTTATTATTATTTTTTTTATTTTAAAGAAAAAAACAAAATTTCAAAACAAGATAATAAGAGCATAAAAAAATACTAAGAGAGTAACAGTGGTTAATACATTTCATACTGTTATCTTTAAATTAGTTACTCAGAGTACAAGATATTGGCATTTAATTGCTCCAACAGTATTAGCACAAACCTTTCTTTTCAATGAAGGAGAAATTAGCAGTACAACTATCTCAAGTATCATCTATACATATATATATATATATATTTTTTTTTTTTTTTGCTTTCCCTTCCTTCTTTTCTCCATTCCCCCATCCCAGTTTCTCTTTCCTTTTGAAGTTTCTTCCCATTTTACAGTATCTATTGTACATTTTGGATCTTATTTACTCCTTCAGTTTCTCATACTAGGGAGACAATACAATGTTTATACATGTGTGTCTGGTTTATTTCACGTATGAGCATCATCTTGAGTTACATCCATTTATGCATAAAAGTCTCCAGTTTATCCTTCTTTACAGCTGAGTAGTACTCCATTGTATAAAAAGACCACATCTTTTTATCCATTCCTCAGTTGATGGGCATTTAGGTTGTTTCCAAGAGCTAGCTCTTACAAATTGTGCTGCCATAAATATGGGTGCACATATATCTCTATGGTATGATGTTTTTAATTCTTCTGGGAAGATACCCAGAAGGGGAATAGCTGAGCCAAATGAGATCTCTATTCCTAGTTTTTTGAGGAATCTCCACACTGATTTCCACAGTGCTTTCACCAATCTACACTCCCACCGGCAGTGAAGAAGGGTTCATTTTTCCTCACAGCTTCTCCAGGATTTGTTATCGGTTGATTTTCTGGTAATAGGCATTCTTTCTGGAGTAAGTTGGACTCTCAGTGTTGCTTTAATTTGCATCTTTCAAATGATCAATGATATTGAACATTTCTTCATATATTTACTTTCTATTTGTATTTCTTCATCTGAGAAGTGTCAAATGCCCATTTGTGGATTGGATCTTTAAATTTGGGAGGTCTGATTTTTTTTTAGTTCTTCATATGTTTTTGATGGTAATCGTTTGTCTGGGGAACAGCTGGCAAACATTTTTCCCATATTGTGGATTGTTTATTCACTCTGTTAGTGGTTTCTCTTGCTGCACAAAAGCTTTTTAATAAGATGAGGTCCCAGTTGTTGATTCTTTGTGATAGAGTCCATGTGACTGAGGTTTTATTCATATAGTCTTTATCTACACCAATGTCTTCAAGAGTTTTACCTACTCTATCTTCCAGCAGATTTAATGTTTCTGTTTTAATATTTAGATCTTTGATCAATTTCAAATTTAGTTTAGTGCATGGTGAAAGATATGGGTCCAATTTTAATCTTTGGCATGTGCAGAGCCAGTTTTTCCAGCATCATTTATTAAAGAGGCTATCTTTATTCCAGGGAATATATTTGGCTCCTTCATCAAAGATGAGGTGGCTGAGTATGTTTGGAGTCATTTCTTCATCTTCCAATCTGTTCCATTGACCTTTGGGTATTTTTTTTTTTTTTTTTGCCAGTATCATGCTGTTTTTCTCACCATAGCTTTATAGTATAATTTCAAGTCAGGGATTGTGATGCCCCTTACCTTGCCTTTGCTGCTCAGAATTGCCTTTGCAATTCTAGGTCTCTTCTGGTTCCAAATGAATTTTAAGATCATTTTCTCTAATTCTGTGAGATATGATATTAGAATTTTGATCAGAATTGCATTAAATTTGTATAACAGTTTTGGAAGTATGGCCATTTTCACTATATTGGTTCTTCCTACTCAAGAGCAAGGGATGTCTTTCCTTTTTCTGATATCTTCTTCAATCTCCTTGTTCAGAGTACTGTAGTTTTCAACTTAGAGGTTTTTGACATCCTTCATTAGATTGATTCCTAGGTTTTTTTTTTTTTTTTGGATGCTATTGTGAAAGGTGTTGTTTCCCTAATTTCTCTGTCAGTGAGTTTGTTATTCATGTATAGGAAGGCTATTAATATTTTAGTTTTGACTTTGTATCCAGATACACTACTGAATTTGCTTATTAAATCCAGCAGTATTTTAGTGGAGTGTTTGGGATCTTCTATATAGAGTATCTCATGTCATCTGTAAATAATGATAATTTAATTTCTTCCTTTCCTATTGTTATTCCTTTTATTTCTTTCTCTTGTCTAATTGCTCTGGCTAATGTTTCTAGGACTATGTTGAATAAGAGTGGAGATAGTGGATATCCTTGTCTTGTTCCTGATTTTAGAGAGAAAGCTCTCAGTTTTTGTCCATTTAGTGTAATTTTGGCTATTGTTTTGTTATAGATGGCTTTTGTCAGATTGAGATAAAGAATACCTATTCCAATTTTCTGTAGGGTTTTTACTATAAATGGGTTCTGGACTTTGTCAAAAGCTTTCTCCGTGTCTATTGAGATGATCATATGGTTTTTGTCTTTGGCTCTATTAATACAGTGTATTACATTTATTCATTTATGTGTGTTGAACCATCCCTGCATCCCTGGGATGAATCCCACTTGGTCACTGCATATAATCTTCTTGACGATTTGCTGCATTCTGTTTGCCAGTATCTTATTAAGGATTTCTGCTTCTATGTTCATTAGGGAAATTGGCCTGTAGTTCTTTTTCTTAGTTGGGTCCTTTTCTGGTTTTGGTATCAGGGTAATGCTTGCCTCCAGGAATGAATTTGGGAGTATTTCTTCCCTTTCAATTTCATTAAAGAGTTTGAGAAGTAGTGGTGTTAGGTCTTGTCTAAATTTCTTGTAGAATTCAGCAGTGAATCTGTCAGGGCTTGGGCTTTTCTTTGTTAGTAGGTTTTTAATTACATCTTTGATTTCATTGATGGATATTGGCTTATTTAGGATTTTTATATCTTCTTGATTCAGCTTTGGTAATTCAGATATATCTAGAAATCTGTCCATTTCTTCTGCACCTTCCATCTTATTAGAATACAAGTTTTCAAAGTAGGTATAGTAGGTATTTCTGCAGGGTCCATTTTGATTTATTTAAGGCTTTTCTTTCCTTTTTCTGAAAAGGTTGACTAAGGGTTTGTCAATTTTATATAACCTTTCAAAGGACCAACTCTTCAATACATTGATTCTTGGGGCTGGGGATTTAGCTCAGCGGCAAAGTGCCTGCCTGGCAAGTACAAGGTCGTGAGTTCGGTTCCCAGAAGCAGAGAAAAACAAAAACAAAAACAAAAACAAAAACAAAAAAAAAAAAAAACATTGATTCTTTATAGTGTTTCTTTAGTCTCCAAAGTGTTCATTCCTGCTCTGGTTTTTATTATTTCCTGCCTTATAAGAGCTTTTGGCTTAACCTGCCCTTCTTTTTCTAGAAGTTTGAGGTTCACTATTAAGTTGTTCATTTGTTTTTGCTCTGTTTTCCTGATGTAGATATCATATGTAAATTTCCCTCTGTTATAAATTTACCTCTTAGGACTGCGTTCTTTGTGTCCCATTAAGTTTCAGTATGTTGCATTGTTGTTATCATTTAATTGTAGAAATTAATTTCTTTTTTAATTTTATCTGTGACCCATTGGTTGTTCAGGAGGGTGCTATTTAATTTTCATGTGTTTATGACATCCTTGTGGTTTCTTTTACCATTGATTTCCAATTTCATTGCAGTATGGTTTGATAATATGCATAGGATAATTTCAATTCCTTTGCATTTACTTAAGCATAGTCTAGTATGTGGTCTATTTTGGAGAATGTTCCATGTGCAGCTGAGAAGAATGTGTATTCTGATGTTGTGGGGTGGAACACTCTGTAGACATCTACTAAGTCCATTTGTTCAAAAGTTTGGTCCAGTACTAATATTTCATTGTTGAATTTTTGTGTAATTAATCTGTCTTTTTGTGACAGTGGAATATTGAGATCTGTAATGCAATTGTATTAGTGCTTATTTGATTATTCATGCCTGTTAATATTTGTTTTATATGGTTGGGTGCACTGGTTTTGTTGCATATATATTTGTGATTGTTATCACTTCCTCTTGGATTGTTCACTTTACAAGGATGTAGTAGCCTTATTTATATCTATCAGTCTTGGCTTGAAATTCACTTTGTAAATAGAATAGCTACTCCTGCTTTCTTCTGGGTTCCTGTCACATGGAGTATTGCTTTCCATCCTTTGACTTTTAGTCTATGAATTTCTTATTGAATTAAATGTGTGTCTTGTATGCAACATATTGTTGAATCTCGCTTCTTGATCCATTCTGCCAGTCTATGTCTTTTAATTGGTGAATTGAGACCATTAACATTGGTGGTTATAACTAATATATATTGACTTATCCTTGTCATGTTATTTTCCTATTGTTAGCACCCCCTCCCATTTTTCCCTCCCTCTGTTTAATTGTTTTCCTTGCCTGGTGGATTCCTCTGTTGGGGGTGCATGGAGTTGTAGTCCTTGTTATCTCTTTCTAGAATGTCCTTCACAACATTTTGGAGTGCTGGTTTGGTGGTCATAAATTTCCTCAGATGTTCTTTGTCATGGAAGTATCTTATATCGCCATTAGTTTGAAAGATAGTGTTGCAGAGTACATCAATCCAAGTTGAAGGTTGTTTTCCTTTAGAACTTGAAATACTTCACTCCTTGACTTGAGGGTTTGTGCTGAGAAGTCAACTGTGATTCTGATGGGCTTTCCTTTATAGGTGATCTGTTTCTTTTCCCCAACAGCTTTTAAGATTCTATTCTTGTGTTGAATTTCTGGAATCTTGACTATGATATGCCTGGCTGTAGATTTTTTTATTATGACTAATTGCAGTTCTATATGCCTCACTTAACTGTATGTAAAGTTCTTTTTCTGTACTGGGGAGGTTTTCTGCCATGACATCTGTGAATAGCTTTTTTATAACATGTGTGCGATCTACTTTTTCATTGCTATCTGTGTTTTCATTGGCGCCAATCAATCTTAAGTAATTCTTCTTTGCCTCATCTAGATTCTGTCTTGATTTCTCATAGTCCCTTGCTATTTTTAAGAAATCTTTCTTTTCATGATCACTGACTGAAAGTTGCAACTGGTTTAATCTGCTGAAGATACTTTTAATGGAATTTTTATTCTCCTGGCTATCTGCTTGAATCTGCATTATGGATTCCATTTCTTTCCTATGCTGAGCATCCATGGCTTCCATAATTTTCTTAAGCTCCTCTATTTTTTGTCTAAATCTACTCTAGAGTCACTAAGCATGGTTTTCACTGTAGACACCATCTCTGCAGCTATCTGAGAAATTATTTCTGATTTGATTTTTCTAGAGCCTCATACAATTGATTTGTTGCTATCACTTTGGAGATGCCAGCTGGGTGGCTTTCAGATTTTTCCATCTCATTACCCCTTGCATTCATCTTTGGTGAACTGGATATCTGCAGTTGCATGTTGTTTAAGTAGCCTCTCATTTTCTTTTATTTTTTAGTTTAATTCCTGGGATGATGCTTTTAAATTGAGTATGGTGGGTTGCTTTATTGTTAGTATTTAGAACCATTAGGAAATGACTACTCTCTCAGGTATCTTCTAGGTATAGCTGGTTTTGGGGTTTTGAGTCTATTGCAAGATCCTACCTCTTCAGTTTGTTGGGGATGAGAAGTTGCTGCCTGTTTGGCCCAGCCCCTTGTTCTTTGGCACCATGCCACAGTATTTTCTGTGACTCTTAGTCAACCTCAGTCTTGAAATACTAGGAAGAACAACTGTTTAGAACAATTATGTCACTTTTGGCTACAGTGGTACCAGCAATAACAATAACATCAAACACAGCCTAGAAAATGACAAACTGAGCTAACCATTAATTTGTCACCTTTAACTGTATGAACTAGATTTGTGGTTACATAACAAAATCCAAAACAAACCAGAAAATTATATGCTGTATATAAGTCCTTAATATGTCATTTTTTTTCTTCAGGGATTAAAATTTAAAATGGGTTAGGGAAAAAATAGAGAAGTATGAGAAGAGGAAGATATTAGAAGGCTGGAGGACAAAGGGAGATCATGCTGACTTTGGAAACTGGTGCAGAAGACTGGAGAGACAGAAGGAAGAGATAAAAAGAAAAACAAAACAGAACCACAGCCACAAAGAGGCTAGAAACCACATTCACACTCACATAAAAACAAGATCAAACAATGAAGGAGAAAACAACAAAAACAAAAAAGAAAAACAAAACCACCCCCACAACAACAAAAAACAAATGTGAGAGAAAGAAAGGGAAAAAAGGAGAAAAAATCTACTTCCAGCTTTGTCCCTGTTGTCACTGGTAGACAACATGTGAAGACAGTCGTGATCCTTGTTGATTTATCCCAGCAAGCCAGCAGTAGCTTTTTGGTTGGGTAGTGTATAGTCTTTGCATGCCTGCACTTTCTAACTGAGACCAGACTCATTTGAGCTGTGGTCATCAGTGCACCTTCGTTGGGTCTGAACCCAGCTGGGAGCCACTCAATGGAACCGGCTGCTCTGAGTTCTGAGCTCAGCTGGCACCCCCTCCAAATGGCTCCTGGTCAATCGCTCTCCTGTGTGAGATGACTGAGCCCTTAACACTCACTGCCAACTAGTGCAGATCTTCAGGTCCACTGCTCCCCTCTACTGCTGCATCTATCTGTGAAAGCCTCTGGGGTCACCAGTAGTCACCATGTGTCCACAGGTTTGAACCGTTTCTCTCACACAGTGAGTCTCATCTCAGGGAGAAGGTGCACCAGCTACCTCCTTCTTCTTTGTTGAAGTTTCTCTCTTCACTCTCTCCCTGGGCTTCAATTCACACTTCAGATCCTTCCTGGATCCAGGAGACCCACTTCCCTCCTCATCTTCCTCATGTGTTATATTCCAGTGTCTGGATGGTGACTGTCACAGAAGCTCTTTCTCTGCTTCTTACCACTCTGCCATCTTGGTGTTCTTCTTCCACAGCTTTTCTAAAATATTTTTTAGAATTTTTAATATTTTTTCCAATAATACTGAAGAATGCCCTTAATTCCTCCCATTGTATCTTCAAATTCAAAGCCCAGGGAGAGAAGGATCTTAGAAAAACCCTGCTGTTACCTGCAGCTGACCGTAAAATAATCCTGGGAGGAACTCTCCCATAAAGTCTTTGTCTCTGTGTTCCAGGGCAGCCAGAGCCTCAGTCATGAGAACTTAGCCATGAAAGTCTCCTTACCCCAACCCTTCCCTAGCTCCAAAGGGAGCACACTGGCTATAGGTTAGATCTTTTTACCTAGACAGTACCTCAGCTCTGTTGTCTCATTAATCATGTGGCCAGTCACCCATGTTAGAAACCTTGGCAAAGATTTGGACTCTTTTTTTCTTTTTCTTGTATTCTAACCACAACCACCCTCCCCATATAAAGTAAATGTCAATTTTAACAAACACTTCCTTAACATTCCACAAATCTTTCCTCCTCCTATGTTGTATTAGTTAGCTTTTCATCACTGTTACAAAATCCTAATACATGAAACTTAAAGGGGGAGAGGTTTATTTTGGCTCACAGATCCATGTGTTCAATCCATGGTCAGTTGGCTTCAGAACAGAAACAGAAACAGGTGGAAGGGCATGGTGGAGAATAGCTGCTCAATTATGGCAGCCAGGAAGCAGAGAGAGAAGGGAAGAGCCAGAGTAAGAGATATGCCCCCTGGTAGGCCACCTTCTCCAGTGCAACCCCAACTCTTTATAGCACATTCACCTATGAATCCATGAATGGATTAATCCACTGGTGAATATAGCACCACCACCATACAATCACCTTCTAAAAGCCCCACTTCTAAGCACATGAGATTTGAGGTGGCACTTTAGATGTAAACTATAACAGATGACTACCCTAGCTTAGGTTCGAGGTTAGATCAGCATCAATAGTAATAGATCATGTTGAAAATATGATAGTATGCAATGAGCACAGTGGCTTACCTCTACAGCCCACAGCCCCCAAAGCATAACCATAGTCTAAACTTAAGGAAAACATTGGGCAAATCCAAGTTTAGGGATATTCTACAAAACACTCAACCAACACTCCTCAAAACTGTCCAGATCATCAAAAACAAAAAGCCTGAGAAACCATCATAACCAAAAGAAGTCTAAAGCAGACATGATAACTAAATGTTTTGTGGAATCCTAGGTGGATCCTGGGAGAGAAAAAGAAGGACACTAGATAAACACTAAAGAAATCTGAGTAAAGTAAAGACAATAATAATGTATCACTATTGGTGTAATAAGTGTGATACCTATACCATACTTAGGTAAGATGTTAATAGGAGAAATTGAATGCAGGATATAGGGAACTTTCTGTACTCTTTGCAATTATTATGTATAAAAATCCTTATTCTTAAAAACTGTGTGCTAGAACAGGGAGCTGGTATGAATGAGGACAAGAATGAGAGTGATCAGGCATGACCTTAAGGTAGCACCTTCCCTCCTGATCTAAAAAAACAAAATTAACTGCATCCACTCCCATTCCCTAACCCTAGCAGGGCTGTCCAGAATTCAAAGAATTGCATAAAAAAGGAAGAAAAATTACCTTTTCTTCTTCCTCTTCCTCCTCCCTCTCTTCCTCTTCCTCCTCCCTCTCTTCCTCCTCCTCCTCTTCTTCATCTTCCTTTTCCCTCTCCTCCCTTTTTCTTCTATTGTTGTTTTGGTACTGAGAAGTAAAGCCAGGGTCTTCACACTGAGCTATATACCCAGTACTTTTTTACTTTGAGAGAAGTTCTTGCTAAGTCGCAGAGTTGCCCAAGCTGAGCTCAAACTTGTGATCTGCCTCAGCCGCCCCAGGTGCCGGTTTTGCAGTTGCTCTTCCCTTTCTTAATTGTGTTTCAAAGATGTAAAAAAAAACCCATAACTCATGGGATAATCACTGGAAATTTTTTTCTCTTTTTTTGGTTGGGAGACCAAACCCAAGGCCTTCTACACAGTATACAAGTACTCTATCACTGAACTATACCCTCAGACCTAAAATTTACTACACTGCCCTACCACAAGAATATGGTGTTGAATTTCACTTACCACTTTGCTACAATCTGCTTTGTATAAATCCCATATTATAGTCAAATGGGTTTAGAGCAGTGATTCCCAAACTCTGCATCAAAATCATCTGGCAGCTTTATTTAACAAACTAAATAAGATGGCTGAGCCTCACCCACAAACTATAAGCAGTGAGTCTTACTAGGTGTGGATGGGCCCAAGAATTTGCTTATTTAACTACTTGCAAGTGATTTTGGTGCTTCTAGTCCAGGGACCACATTACCTCCACGGCTTTGCAAATTTGGAGTCCTACATGGAATATAATCAATTTTTATTGGGTTTATACTATCTATAAGACATACCAATAGATTTTTATGCTATAATGAGCAGAAGAAATAAGCTTTCTTGTGAAACTTATAATTTAGTAGTCAAAAATATCCAATAAATAAACAAGAGAATGGCAAGTGCTCTGAAGGGAATAAACAAGGTTATATATAGAGTATATTAGGGTGTATAATAAATAAGGGAATAAGTAAGGGATATATAACAAACAAGTGTAGGTGGTGCACAAGCATTTCTTGGGTATCTAACTAACCACCGTACATTCTCCCCACTCCCGAGGTTTACAATTCCATGAATTTCTCAGCAATGTTGACAGATGGACTCTACCTCTCATAGCACCTTCCAGCTGCCTTGACAATAACCTTATACTGGATAATCTATAAACAACAAAAAGGCTGTGTGCAGAGATTTGGAGGCTTGGCATTCCAGGAAAGGGGACCAGCAGATTCAGCTCTCCTAGGGCTTTATACATGATGGCTTGTTGCTGCATCCTCACATGAAGAGGAGGCAAGGGAGTTCCACTGAGCCTCTCTGATAAGGCCACTAACTGCATTCATGAGGAGGGAGCCTCCATGGCTTGTGCCTAGATGTCCCCCCAAAGCCTCATGTAGTCATAGACGGGGCTTTATCAGAGGCGGCTGGATCTACAGTGTGTGATGCTAGGATTAAGGGTGTGTGATTACTAAATCAATCCACTGATGGGTTTGGCATGGGTGTGAGTGCTACCCACCCTAGGGGTGGAAGGTGGGCAGCCTAGATAGAATATAAAAGGCACAGAAGAAAGCTGCTGTCATTTGTTGCTGGCCCCTTGTTTTTGTAATATTGTACCCACCATGGACTGTTTCTCTTTGGCAATGCCCCGATGCCATGCCACCCCACCTTGGAGCCAGCTGACTGTGGACTGAAACCTCTACAAACTGTGAGCCAAATAAACCTTTCCTTCCTTAGCTTTGGGTGTTGGGTATTTTGTCTCAGCAACAAGAAAAGTAACTAAGATGTTTAATCACTTTCAAAGGCCTCTTAATACTATTACACTGGGTGTTGGGTTCCAACATACAAATTTTGGTGGGATGCCAACACTGAGACCATGGTGTAACCCATAGCTACAAAGGTAGATGCTGATTGGCTTAAGCCAACTAGAACAGCAATCTTTCAGGCCCCTGTGGTTGGGTAGATGCTGTATGTCTTTAAAAAATGTCACATACCCTTTATTGAGCACATCTCCAGCTGCCACAAGTATTGACAGCTAGGTCTCCAAATGCTCTTTTTCTACAGAAAATTACTCCTGCTGACAGGAGCAGACTCATGTGAAGGCAGCCCTCAGCAAATGACTAACACAGATGGGTACAAAAGGCCACACTGTCTCTGTCTTACTCACTTTCATAATCACTGGGACAAAATGTCCAACACCTAAAACTTAAAGGAGTAGAGGTTTATTTTGGATTATGGTTAGAGTCCATGGCCAGCTGGCTCCAAGGCAAAAACAGCGAGGCAGAAGGACACGGCGGAGGGAAGCTGCTTACATCTTGGCAGCAAGGAAACACAGAGTAGGGAGAACCCAGGGAGGGAGATGGACCCTGCCAGGTCACACACGAGACTCCGCCTCCTAACAGCACATTCAGCTCGGGCCCCATCAGTGGACTAATCCTCTGATGGGCATAGCACCTCCATGATCCAATTGCCTTCCAAAAGCTCCACCTCTGAGCAAATGAAAGTTTGGGGGAACATTTTAGATGTAAACCATAATAGTCTCCAAGGGGAATGACTCCATCTTGTGGCCTATGCTCCTTGCTATAGTATGGATAACAACTGTCCTCCACTGGGCCACATGTTAAAGGCTTGGTCCTCAGGACAATGCTGCTGGGAATTGGGGTTCAGCAGGAGATTCTTAGATGATTAGGGGGGTGCCTCAAAGGGGCCTGTAGGACCCCTGCTGCTTCCTCTTCTGCTTCATGGCTTATGAGGGAGCAGTTGTACTCTACCATGTGCTCCCACGATGAGGTGCTGCTTCAGTATGGGTCCAGAACAATGGGGCCAAACCATCATGGAATGCAGCCTCCAAACCTGTGAGCCAAAATAAATGTTTTCTTTCATTCTTTTTCATTCTTCTTTTCTTTCCAAAGTAATATCTTACAATGGTTACCCAAGATGGTTTTGAATTCTTGGGCTCATGTAATCCTTCTGCCTCAGTCCCCTAAGTAAGTAGGACTTCAGGCATGCCCACCAAGTCTGGCTAATCCTTTCTTTTAGAAGTTAATCTCAGCTGGATGTGGTGGTGCATGCCTTGTAATTCCAGCACTCTGGAGACTGAGCTAGGAGGATCACTGAGAGTTCAAAGCCAGCCTAGAATATACAGTGAGAACCCGTCTCAAAAAACCAAAAAAAAAAAAAAAAGAAAAAGAAGAAGCTAATTATCTCAGGTAATTTTTAATAGTGATGCAAAGCTGACTAACATACTCCCTATATGGATCAGACCAAGGCTAGAATTAGCTTGAGACCTTGTAACAGCTGAGTGTCTTAGTTCATTCAGGATGCTACAACAAAATATCATGAACTGGGTGGTTTATAAACAACAGACACTTATTTCTCACAATTCTGGAGACTGGGAAGTACAAAATCAGGGCAACAACAGATTCAGTGTCTGGTGAGGGCCTACTTTCTGGTTCACAGTAACTTCACATGGCAGGGAAAAATATCTCCTGCAGGTGTGTGAGAAGCAGCTAATTATGCAAAGAGGCAGAGGAAGGGAACGAAAATAATTGAGGATAAGGCTGTGACATGGGAAAAAGTTGAGTAAGATCATCAGCAGAGGCCAACCTAAGCTAGGTGGAAAAAAAGGTAAAATTGAGAACGTGCGCAGAGACATTCTAGGTGGGGTTTATGCAAAGAGGTGAATAAAACCTTAGTCAGCAAACCCTTACTCAAAGAAAAACCTGTCATCAAAAGATTGGTGAATAATTTTACATTTAGATAGGTCAACATTATGTTTTGAGCATATCATATTTTATGATTTCACATTTAAATAAAATTTTCAATTAAGCAGCTACTCATTTTCATTATCATATCAGAGGGCTTTTAATTACACTATACCATGATATGGATATATTACGATCTATTTAACCTTATTGATTTTTTCTGCTCTTTCACAAAACTAGTAGTGATGCAATTACTAAGTCTGTACACACACTTTGGTACAGTTATCTGAGTAAATGTGTACAGTTATTAACACAGAATTTCAGAATCAGAGAAAATCCATATTTCCATTTTAAGCAAATATTACTAGAGTTGTTCCTAAAAGTATGTACTAATTCTTACTCCACTTATAACAAATCAAACTTGGCACTTTATCAATCAAAAATACATTGTCTAATCAAGTAAAGGGGAGGATGTGCTTTAATTTGCATTTCTTTAATTCTTTTTTTTTGGTTGGGGGGGTACCTGGAATCTAACTCAAGACCTCACACTTGCCCCGCAGGTGCTGTGCCACTGAGCGAAATCTCTGGCCTATTTTTTAATTCTTGAAGAGGATTTTTATTTGTCTCTTGGCCATTTGTATATTTTCTTTTATTAATTCCCAGTTCAGGTCAGTTTCTTACTATTCTATTAAGTTGTTTATCTTTCTATTTGCTTGTAAGACTTGTGTCAATGCCTTAGCCACGGTACTCACCAAGTGTTCAGGTCATCACATAGTGACAACTGCAAGAATGACTTTCTTGGTTACCTAACTGTAATGATAGCATTGAGAATCAGCCACCATTGTCTCCCTCACTTCCTGAATAATACCTGTCACTCTAACGTACTGTCACTGATTTGGCATACACAAATTTATGCAAAGGAACACTCCCTTTCAAAGCAGCCATTGAAGTGTTAATGAACTACATGTGTTAGGAAGCTGCACCTTTTTTCCAAAGATTCTGTCATAAGCCATTAAGTTTTATTGGCACTACCCTTAGAGCCCAGGGATAATACATAGTAAGAAGATTTAGGGTAAAGCTGCCAGTTAAACTCCCCAAACTAACACAGAATCACCATTTTCCAAAATTTGCTACCGGGTTAAGTTATTAAAAGTGTGCATTTGCAGTCATGTAGAGATTCTGATTCAAGAGGTCTGGGGTTGGTTTAAGTATGTATGTCTAATAAGCATCCAGGGTGATTATTAGTTTGGGAAATACTAACATAAGAGACTGGATTAATCTAGCTAGAAATGGGTTACTATAAGACTTAGGAAACACAGGAGTCCAATTAAGTTAATTTGAGTTTATCCTTAAAACTAGAATATAACTAAAGAAAACAAATCTAATTGCTTATGCTAAAATCTATTTTTAAAAAACAAAAAATCCCTGTGTTATTAGAAGTGTATGTATCTGACTTGATTCCTAAATAATAGGACATAATTAATAAAAATCAGAAAACATCATCGGTATTATTAAAATGAATGAATGAAAATATAGGCCAGCCAAGCAAATCTTCAGCTCCTCTTTGTTAAGAGAGTTTTGGGTAAGGTTAAGCCATGGTAGGTGCTAGAGCTCACCAGAGGGACAACTTTAAAATATAAAATTCATCTAAATGTAGATTTCTGATATAGATAACTCTGGAAAAGATTTATTAGTTTTAAGTATCTAAGTACTAATATTGAAGTACTGCTTCTTCGGCTTATGGAATTCTGGATATAACTAAGTTTGTAACTTTGTGCCAGTGACTGAACTCTTAGGGCCTCTATGCCCTGTGTGTAAACTGAAGAGATTGGATTGCAACTGAATCTAGATAATCTGTCAGCTCTCCTGCTAATCTCAAGTTTGCCGAGCCCTCTTTTAATGCCCATGCAAGCGTCCCGGCTGCTGTCATTAGCTGGAAACCCACAGCCTCACTTCTTTCAGTCCTTCCCTGGGACCCAGCCAGAGAGGGTGTGCAGAAAAGTCACCTGCTGCAAAACAGCAATTACTTGGTCTTTCTGCCTGCTTTTTGGAGGCCTTCTGGTCTTTATTCCAGCTATACACTTTGGCTTCAAGTCACTCCTTCCTTTCTGATGGGCAGTGTCCCTTAACTGTCTGCTGGACAAGCAATGTGTCACTTAGCAATCTCCAAGGTTAAAGGTGAACGTCACTTTCTATATTTCAAAGGTCTCTGTTCACCAGTAATTATCCAGGCAAAGACACTTGCCAATAAGAGACCCTAAAACAATGTTACTATAAAAATGTTGACCAAAAGTGTGTACAAAAAGGGAGAGATCTTTTGTAAAAGGAGAAACCAAGACAATGATAGACAGCTCATTTATTTACATAATATACCTAATACGCCTAGAGCTCTAGGAAACAAGAATAACTGACTAAATATCTGATAATAAATTATATAAGCAACAAATATGGAAAGGATATAAAACAAGTCATAAACATACAATAATATGTTCAACTCCAAAATAATAGAAGAAATATAAACCAAAACAATACTGGTACAGGTTTTTCCCCCCATCAAACTGTCAAAAATTAAAAACCTTAAAAAAACATTGTTCTAGCAAGGCTGTGGGGAGAAATAATCATCTACTACATTTTGCCTGGAAATGCAAAAATGCTATAATACTTACAGTGAGAAATTGTACAATATCTAGCCACTATATGTATATTTATCTTTTGGCCAGCAATCCCTTCTGGGTGACTTTCCCCTCAAACTTTACCTCCACCATTAGGAAAAGACATATTGACAGTTATGTACTAGCAGTATTTGTGACTGCAAAATTTGGGCAACAAATTCTCATACATGTGAGAAAGGTTGAATAAACTGTGGCATGCCCACTCAGTGGAGTACTGCACACCTGTAAAAAAAGAATGAGATGTACAGTGATTTACAAAAAATACAGTAAAGTAAAAAGGTGAAGTGAAAAGAACATAGAAGGTAATGCTATTCTTTGTGTAAGGATATAAAGGTTAAATAAGAAAATCTGCATGTCTCTGCTTATTTTTGCAAAAAGAAACAAACAAAGAATTAACAAGAGACTAATTTTTATTTTCTACAGAATATGTATAAAAGCAGAATATAAAGATTAAAGAAGGGAGTGAGTGGTCTTAGAATATACCTTTCAATATTATTTAGGCTTGGAGTGTGTTACTGTTTTATTTCCTAAAAAATGAAGTTAAACTAATAAACACGGGGTAAATGAGAAACCTAAAAGGTGCAAAAGAAAAAGATACCATCAAAGGAGTCAAAGACATCATATACAGTGATATATGCATACCTATGCTTATAGCAGCTCAAGTCAGAATAGCTAAATCTTGGAAGTAGCCTATATGTCGATGAATAGATGAATGGATTTTTTAAAATGTGGTATTTGTTCACAATGGGGTACTACTCTCCCATAAAGCAGGATAAATTTGAGTCATTTGTAGGAAAATGTATGCACCTTGAGACCATAATGTTGTATGAAACAAGCTCAAATATTGCATGGTTTCTCTTACATGAGAAAACCCAAAATATTAATAAAGAGCAAAATAAAAGATAATAGGAAATAGCAAGATCTTTTGTATATGGGAAGGGGACCAAAAGACGAAGGGAGGAGGGAGACTGGGAAGGGGAAGAGTAAAAAAAGAATTCAGACGTGTGATGCACATGGACCAGCTGCCCATGAGGATCAGTATGTGCTATAAACATGTACTAATAAGCAATAAATTCAAAAAAGTTAAGAAAGTTAACATGGAAAATAAACAGAAATGAATAACAGAAATTAGTATTTCCAAATGAATAACATTAAGTACTGTTTGAAGAGAATAACTTTCCTATACAATATCTTCCAAGCAAATATTTAACTCCAGTATGGACATTTCTCTCATATATATGGATAATTCTGAAATTATTTCTAGGTATTGAAGGATTGAGCAGATAAATACATAGCTTGATGGATGTTGGGAATCAGGGTTCTCACCGCTGGGGAAGAAAGATACAAATATGAAAGAATCCTATGCTGTTGAATTGAAATAGGATACTGTATAAGTTTATGGTTTTTAATACAGTATACAGGATAGAAATAAGTGTGTGTGTGTGTGTGTTTTATCTGTGTGCTAAAGGGGCCTATAAGCTTTGATACTCTAGTAGATATAAGAACACTTAGTAGCCAAATCTTGGCTTTTAAATGTTATTCCCCATTAACCCTTCCTTCAGTGCCTTCCTTCAATCCACTTTTTTGAACACTCAGAACAGTGGAACATAATGAAATGTGTTCTCTTCAAATCCTTGTTACTTGAATTGTTCTAGGTAACATATATGAATTTCATGCAAAGGTTCAAAAAATTTCAATCTTCAGTATAAATGAGCTAAGATGAAATCTTAGTTTCCTGGAGAAAGGACTGATTCCTGGATATGGCCAGAGAAAGTACAAAATGAGGCTGGCTTATCTCGTGTCAGAAGGAAAGCAAGTGAGCAAAAAATGATAGGGAAATCTCCAAAAAATTCAAGAACCATCCAGAAGTTGCTTCCACCAGTTAAATCTGAGACAAGTTCAGCATTGAGATTTGTAATTGTAGTATTAGATAACAACTCATTGGATTAAAGTAACCCAGGCTGATGGTTTAGCTCACTGGTACAGCATCTGCTTAGTGTACGTGAACTCATGGGTTCAGTCCCCCATACCAATAAAGGAAGGAAGGGAGGGAGGGAGGGAGGGAGGGAAGAAGAGAGGGAGAGAGGGAGGGAAGAAGAGAGGGAGGGAGGGAGGTTCTCCCCAGTGGTGAGAACCCTGATTCCCAACATCCTCCAAACTATGTATTTATTTGTTCAATCCTTCAATAACTAGAAATAACTTCAAAATTATCCATACATCTGTGAGGGAGGGAAGGAAAGGAATGAATGGGTCTATACCAATAATTAATTAATTAATGATACAGATAAGCATTTCATTACAGTTAAACACTAACTAAAAATGTACAAAAAATGATACTGGAAAAATCAACATTTTGCATCCACTATAGTAACAATGAATTTAGGTAAGAACAGTTAATGAATGATAGGACTAGTGGTTAAAAGTTTGTTAAGGAATTACTTATTCACATAGTCTCAAAATAAGTCACTACAAATTATCCATTAATTACAAAAGGAAACACAGTAGCTTTGCAGTAAAGAAATCTGGCAGACACCACCTTAACCAACTAGCAAGTTACTTCGTCAATAATGGGTCAAACTGGCATCTAGTGTCCCCTGATGGGATGTACTGAAAGGACATGACATCACTCATGGAAGATTTCTGTCAAAAATGAATCATTCATGAGGAAACATCAGACAAACCCAAACTGAAAGCTATTTTATAAAACAAATGGTATGTACTCTTTTAAAAAATGTCAATGTCACGAAAGGCAGAGGAAGCTCAGGAATCATTCTAGATTATGCAAATTAAAAGGCCACACACATAATTTAAGATGTAAATGGGAGTTGGGCATATTGGCACACACCTATAATCCCAGCACTCGGATGGCTGAGGCAGGAGGATTGCTGTGAGTTCAAGGGCAGCCTGGGTTACATAGTGAGTTCAAGGCTACCCTGGACTACACAGTGAGACTTTGTTTTAGGAAAAAAAAAAAAAAAGTTTAAAGAAATTATTTAAAGAAATTTGGCCTGTTCATCTAGCCAATCCAACTATAGCCCAATCCAACTACTGCATGGATTTATTATATTTATTTTTAAAATAAGAATTGTCATTGAAAGCTTCAGGAAAATTAGATTTATTTTTACTTTTTTGCTTTTCTAAATTGAATATTGAATATTGAATCTTCTGGCTTAAATTATACTTTGTGTCCATAAAAACTAATTGTATAGACACTAAACAAACTCACTTCAAAGGTGCCAATATTTAAGTTTATGACCACTTAGGTTTCTATTGTACTGTGTTTGTTCTTCTGTTTGTTTTTTGGGTGCTGTGATTCAAATCCAGGGCCTCACATGTGCTAGGCAAGTGCTCTACCACTGAGATACCCCTGACCCTTTAACTGTATTTTATTTCCTAGAATGCTAGGTATAGAAAATGGAACTTATTTAATTTATATTTTAAACTATTTTAATTCCTAGGAGATGAGAGGAAAGAAATGGTAGGAAAACACCACAATAAGATAGTGATGATAAAGATATCTAAAAAATATTTGACACTTACTATGTACCCAGCATCATTCACTTACTACTTTATACATGCTACACATTTTATGCTCCTAAGAACCTGATGAATTTTAGAAGTAGAAGAACAGTAAAGAAGAAAAAAGATGGTGTTTTGCAAATTACCACAATCTAGGAAAAACTCTTCCTTTAGCACTTCGATGTTTTATGAAGTAGCTGAGTCTAGTACCCTTGGATGTACTCAATCATTCACTCTTGCAACTAGTATTTTACTGAGTTCTTGCTACATGTGCAGCTGCAGAATGGCAAATAGTTTGTAGACATCAAGCATGGATGTAGGGAGGCCAGTTAGGAGACTGATGTAGTGATCCAAGAAGAAATGGTCATATTTGGGTTCGGGTAGTGGCAAAGCAGATGTTGAGAAAGGGGTACATTCAAGAATTCTCCAAAAGTTAAAATTGATTTGACTTGGTACTTGATTGGAATTAGGGGGTGAATGTAAAGGCGGCATCTTCTCTTGTGTCCTCTAGAAAGCAAAGCCCGAGATCAGAATTTTTTGGTAGGTAAAAGTCCAAGACAGGGAAAAAGAAGGTGGTGGGGGGCGAGCAAGGAGAGCCACGGCTTGGAGTGCTGCTTTCCCACCCGGCTCTCAATTTACCCCAGAAAGCAAAGGGAGACAGTGGGCTGCTTAGTAGATGTGTTTGTTTATTGTGTGAGACTCCTTAGAAAGGCTGAAAAGAACAAACACAGCTTGAAGTAACCCACAAAAGAAAGAGAGAAGAGGGATTTTATTTGCCTAGTTACCTCCTACCTTCCACTTACAGGCAGAGAACCCCAAGAAAGGAGTGAGTGGAGTGGTAGAAGGTAAAGACAGCTACATTTGGAATGTGTCCTTGACTCTGGTATGATGCCCAGAGGGGATTCTCCAAGTCTACCCAGAATGTAAATCAAGTCTGGAGCTCAGGAGGAAGTCAGGCTACAGAAGGTTGAGTGGCTGGCACAGAGTATGTGCTAGGCCTGCAATCCAGACACCCCTTTAAGATCGAAGCCCTCAACCCCTCAGCTTCCAAGACAGTTGCCTACCACTGGCTCACATCTGAATCATTCTGGAGAAATTACCCTTTACTAAAAGATACTGCCTAGTCCATGTTCACGCATCTGCCCTGTGCATCCCATGACTGGTTGATGTGGGCCCAAGAAGGCCTGTCCCTTTGCCTCAATTCATGTAATTGCTGAAGGACACCCAAGCTCTAGAGCTCCCTGGAATGGGATGATGCCACTATTGCACTTATGGTACATTGCTACTTCCCCCTCTGCCAGTCTGGCCTCCTTCATCCCATCCCAGGACTGTTTCTAAGAACCCCACCACCACCACCAATAAACCACCTGCATGCAGATCTGTCAGTCTCGCAGGAGACGGAAGGACATGAGAGTTCCAGGTAGATAATTCACTCAGGAAGCTTGTCATTGACAAGAAAGGTTCCTGAAGGGGGTACAGTATTTGTTTAATTTGGAAGGACTAAGCTAATTGAGTGGAAAGAACCGAAGATGCTGGATGGAAAAAGAAACCTGGGGGGAACAATGGGATCCAAATCCCAGGTAAAAGGATTGTTTGTTATAAGAGAAAAGAAACTCTCACAATAAGAACGTGAGAGAAGGAAACAATGATGTGAAGGTGGATAAATGCGTTTTCACTGTGGGGAAGGTTAGATCGTCCACTGAGAGGAAGAAGAGTGGGAAGCGGAAGGTTGGTGGCTGTAGAACGTTAGAAGTAAGCTCTGTGGACAACGACAGGGAGAGTCGCCCAGTGGAATGTATCACAATTGCCGAGCAGGGATGAAGGCTGGGTTGAGAAAGAGATCAACACAAATTTATAGTGGCAATCATCATAGCACTAAACATCCTATGTTCTATTATTCACAGGGCTGGGCCTGACAGACTGAAGTATCTGCTCAGTGCTAAATGAATGAATGATCCCAGTTCACATCAGCCCTCCAGTTAAAGGGTCTGCCTTACCCACTACCGCAATTTCATCAACTAAAAACCATATGACATCTGCACTGAGCCTATCTTTCTTTTTAGATTAAAGAAATGTTATGGTGGAAAATACTGTCACTGTTTTGAGACAGGTTTATCATGTTATATAGTATATGTATGCTTTTGTAATGCACGGATGAACTAAGTATTTCTCCAAAGATCACTGGGATGTGTAGATCAGAGCTGGGACCCTCAGGGTCACACAACTCCCATTTCACACACTGCACCATGACATATACTATGTAAAGGGGCCAAGCAGTGCCAGATGATTCCCCAGGCCTTCAATATTGCCTGCATATCTGCCTTCCTTCCCCTCTTCTCCCTCCCTCTCTTTCTCTCTCTCCCTCCATCTTTCTTCCCTCAGTAGGAGAGATCTCTTGGAATCTATTCTGAACTCTCCACCAAGCTGTCCCCCAGCTTCATTATGTTCAGCCCTCATTTGCACATGCTCTTGACACCTGCTGTCCAGTGGCAGAAATGGCTGATAAAATGCCATGCTGATTAATTTCATGTTTAATCTAACTGATACTTCTGTAGCCTTTGCAAATAACCTTTTTGAACAAAAACTGCAATGGCTTATTCCAAACCTGATCAAAGAGGTATGGATGACTCACAGCCACTAAATAAACATTGATGCCTGATGGCAGTAATATGGCTATTTATATTCAGAGCCTGATTTAACCAGTGGCATTCCTGTAATAAGATAATAAGCATGAGCTGTTTACTAGAAAAAAGGAGAGTCTGTGGTGCTGGTGTTCAATAAAATCTCTTAACAGGCAAATGAGTCTCTGAAATTGGTTGGCAAATACATCCAGAATGAGATGTGCTAATTAGCTGCTGTTACTGATTTTCTAAAATAAAGAGTTTAACTTAGATTAGCTCTGAAATTCAGCACAATAAAAGATACTGGATGTAAGATATTATATTGAGAGTCTTATACATTATGCTTGATATATGTCCAGCGATAAATTTAAGAAAGGACTGTACACTAAATCATCAGATTTTTAAAAGAAATTAAGAAAAGGTTTTAAATGTGGGAAAATATAAACACAGTATCTGAACCCAAGGTTCAAATTTTTTCTATTCAGGGAATGCTTGTAGGTGATCCCCTTGGCTACACTTGCAGAGCTGTTACTATCAGCACTTTTATTTTTAATTAGAAAGAGCAAAAAAAAATGCAAGAATTAGCTTAACAGTACTGGTGTATCCTTTAAAACTAGATTAACCCATTCAGAACCAAGATCACAGTGGTTCCACATAAGTATGCAGGTCACAGCTGTTCTGGATTCAGAATTCAGTGATCACTATTGTAAAGCCTCCCCCCGCCCTGCTTTTTTGTTTTTGTTTAGTTTTTGCTCCTTGAAGTCAGAGCAGCAAGAGAAGCCCCCTTCTGCTCTCACCCCAGGTAGCAATTTGCCGCTGCTAAGTATTCATCACAAGCCTCTCTCTTAGCTGCCCCTTCACCAAGTTGGAATGGGTTGTTCCTCTCAGAACTTGCAACTTTTACACGGTGACATGATCTCAGGAGACATTTGATATTTTTTTAAAGTCTTATGTTACTTCTAAAAATATATGGTCATGTCATCAAAGGATTTGGGTTGTGTGTCCATCATAATTTTTTCAAAACAAGTTTGAATTCACCAACTTGTTGTTTGAGCTTAGCTGGTGGAGATGATGCTTTTTTTCTGAGAGCAAATTATTCTAATAAATCCAGCCAGGTGGGAAGACTATCAGTACAGCAGCCCCTACAAGGGCAAATATTTATAATGTTAGCCATGGGTTAAATCATTCCTTTGGGTTCTATTTATTTACAGTTAAGAAACCAATGAGTGGTTATTTAACAAGATGCTCAGTCTTTAGCAACCAGGAGTAACTGACTTTGTACAGTGGTGCCTCGCTTCACGAATGTACTTTGTTCCATGATTTTAGAAAAGATGGCCACGTTTGTGTTCATGTGGGAAAGATGGCCATGGTTGTGTTTGTCACCTGATGCAGAGGTTGCAAACAAAAACAAAATTTTGCCATATCCTTCTGTTTGTGAACCAAATTATTTGCAAATAAAAGCATACATGAACCAAGGTACCATGGTGTACCTTTGTTTCCATTTTATATTGGGGATCCCTAGCTCGGCTAGCAAACTTTCCAGTAAGTACTGGGATCTCAAATTGCTGGCAACACTCTCACATAGGCTAGCAAATAGTTGAAATTATAAACAGAATCCTGAATCATGAACTTGTCTTCTGCATATTTGTCACTAGTATTAATTAAGGTTCTTTTTTAAAAATGAACTTTGGCTAGCTTAACACAAAAGGAAATTTACTTAAAAGATTTTTTTTTTGGTACCAGGGATTGAACTCAGGGCCTTTCACTTGCCAGGCAGGCACTTGCGCCACTGAGCTATACCCCCGGCCTCTTGAAAGAATGCTAATAATCTCATAAAATGTAAGGAAGAGTAGCACACCCATACCTCAAATTGCAAGGACTACAGCAGTTCTAGAGACATGAAAACAAGAGTTTCCAGCCTTTTTTTTCTGTAGTGCTGGGCTTTGAACCCAGGGTCTTGCCCATGTTAGGCAAGCCACATTCCCAGCACTAGACTTACTCTATTTTTGTAGCTCTCCTACTAATCTCTCTTAGTTCTTCTGTTTCTATTTTTGAGATTCCATATTTTTTTAGACAAGAAAAGCTGATTCATCCAGTTTGGCGCAAACAAATGACCCAAATGAACAATAACTGGCTGAAAGAGAGACCAGGATCACATGGTATAGGCATGGCTTCTGTAGCGGTTCTTAAAGAATGAAGGGTGGTTGTCAGCTGGGCAGCAGATCCCAGGGTGGTCCACACCAGGGCTCCTCCAAGTGTCAAATAGTGACACCCGTTCAGGAGGAGATACACAGCTTGCACTACAGTCTACATCAACATAAAACTTACTTCAAGAACTTCTTACTATTGGGCCGGGGATGTAGCTCAGCGGCACAGCACCTGCCTGGCAAGCATGAGGCCCTGAGTTCGATTTCTAATATGAAAAACAAAACAAAACAGAGCAAACAAGCAAAAACAAAAACAAGAAATCTTACTGTTAAAAAAAGAAAGAAAAAAAAGTCAGCTGAACCAAAAAATGTGTTTAATGGAGAGTTGATTTACAGTCAGGTGCTGTACTGAGTATCTTCCCAGGAATCAGTAACAGTTTGCTGACAAGCAACTGTCTGTGCACCACCCCTGGTGTAGCAACTTTTCGGCTCTCCTTATCCAACTTTATGGGACTAGTCTTACAGTAATGAAGAGCCTGGGCTTTGAAGTCACCATGGTGTTGGTTCTTGCTATCCTTTATGGCTGACTAGCTTTGGACATTAAATACTCCTTGTCTCATTTTCCTTCTTTGAGTTGGCGATAACAATACTACTGATTAGTCAGAACTCTTTTGATTACAGGCAGCAGGTATTCAAACTATTAGGTCAAACCACATGAAATTCTGACATTCACTCTGTAAAAATTACAGTTTCAGATGGCTCAACCTAATAGTTTAAACAACAACAAAAGAAATTTATTGCTTTATGAAATCAGAAAGTGCACTTGTGGGGTAGGTATCATAAACAGCAGAATCAAGGGCTCAGGCGAACTGAGAAGCCTTCTCTTCTCCAGGAAAAAAAGAGCTGGATCACAGGGCGTATGAGGAATTATTCAATTTTGATCACACTTCCAACCTTTAGCCTCATCACTGTCAAAAAGGACACGAAGTTTCATGACTGGCCAGACTTTGCTTATAGACTAGGGAGTAGAAAGAGTACTATGATGAACAGGTTGACAGCCCTGTCAAATCAACCTTGTCTGTCTTGCTCAGTTATCTCCCTAGTTCCTAGCACATAGTAAATCCAAAACTACGAGGTGTGATTGAAAGACCCAGTGAATGTTTAATTTTTAAGAATGTATTACAGAAAAAGACACACTTTCATTAATCCCCTTCACAGTAGTCCCCCTGGCTTTAAACACACTTATCCCATTATTCTTACCACTTTCTGAAGCAGTTCTGGAAGTCCTCTTTCATGAGTATCTTTAGTTGCCCTGTCATGGCTGCCTTGATGTCCTCAGTTGATTCAAAACCTTTACCTCTAATTGTCATTTTGACTTGGTGGAAGAGCCGAAAGTCATACAGTGCAAGATGTGATGAATAGATTGTTGAGGACACACCATAAAGTTCTTATAAGCCTGGCTCACCATTGGATGACATTTGGCAACACCATTCATCGCACTTTTAATCACACCTCATAAAAAATACTCATGAAGCAAAACTGCTTCAGAAAATGACAAGAATGATGGCATAGGTATGTCCAAAGTAGGAAGTATGATGAGGGGAATTAAGGAAAATGTGTCTTTCACTGTAGCACATTTTTAATTTAAACATCCCTGTATATTTTGATCATAACTCATATTAGCTAAATAAATATTTGAAGGAGGGATATTAAGCAACTTTACCAATCATTTATTTAGATAATATTTTATAGAAACTACAAGAAAGAAAAGACAAAAGCAATCAAATTCCTTGACAAATGGCTATGTTGTGTGGCTTTTGTAAAGATTGAATAAGAATGTGGTAGACATGGGCATCTGACTGGTGCTCAGTACAAGCACATCTACCTGCAGTATAGATCAGGTCAGAGTGGGAGGCCTTTTTTTTTCATGGAATGATTTGCATATAACAGGCACCCAATTTTCTTTGATTGACTGAATCAGTTAGTAGGTGAGCTCATGAAAAGATCACAAGCAACCTGGATCCCATTTCTTCCTTTGGAAAATCGTTCTTCATCCTATTTCAATTTTGACTTTGTCTAAACTTGTCTTATGAACAACTAGACCAGAACCATATAATCAACAGGGCAAGAGCAAACAGGCATTAAATACAACTGGAGGCATTTTTGGTCAAAGACATACATTAGGAAAGCCTTCCATGGTCTGGAAAACAAATATCCATCAGTAAAATTGAAAGGAAAGAAGGCAGATTTTTATTACCATTTTTGATGGGAAAAAGTGAGTAAATGACTTTGAAGAGCCCTTGCCCAGTGACTGCCAGTATTTGTACCTCACATTCCAGTCCAAGTGAGGACCAAGGGAAGTGTGTGGGAGAAGGAAATAGGATCAGAATACTTGATTTGCAAGTGACCATACAGTGCATTTTGCCTAATCTCTACAGTTCACTGTAGACCAAGCAAGGCCTGGAGAAATGAAATGACTTGTCTCAGGGTCACAAAGCTGGCAAGGCACAGAGCTATGTTCAGGTCTTTCGGACCCATGTCCAGTCTTTGTCTTTCATGCCATATCACAGGCACCAGTGGTTCCCAGGGTCCCATTACCCTGGCGAGGTGCACAGGACAGGATGTAGGTGATGGTAACACCTCCTTGAAGAACAGGCAAAGCCCATCATGTGAGAGTCACAGCCCATCCTGTGACTGGGAGGACAACTGAACTCCCCCGTTTGGAAATAGATCCCACGTATTGCTGACCTCCTCCTTCTCACCTTCCACTCCCCTCATTGAGCACAATTTTGACCTGAAGAGAACCCAAACACATACACAATGTACTGAGCAAATATTACATGTGTCAGGCAACTTGAACAAGTAACAAGTTAGTTGTTTTTTAGAAACTCTATTTTCTAAAATGGAATTCAAAACATATGAATCCAACAATGAATTTTTTAGTCTTTTCTCAATAGGAAAAACAACTGAGAAAGAAACATACACTTAGGCCCGGAAATATTGATTTTGTGGGTTTATGAGAAAAGATTGTTTGCAATTAGGATAAATCCATGACGTGTGCTCACTTAGAGGGCATGGACATCATATGAGTAGGAAGCTATTTGTTACCCACCACTATTGACTCTCCCCTTCCTTACTGGCAGAGCTTCCGTATTACTGGAAGAAATAGTATTCCTTACAGGAGATAGAATATATTTCCAGATAACCCACTTTTTAATGACTACACCAGCAGGGCCTTTCTATCCTCCCCCTTTCCGGATCTTCAAGGCTCCAGACATCATACCAAAATATGGGATAAGGCTCTGTCCCAGTTGCAGGCAACCAAGTTAAATAGAAATATTATAAGTAGACAGAGCCAGGCCCTCGAAGGAGCCCGTACAAAAAATGAGATAACTTGGGACTGCAGGGGAGACAGATACCTCCAGCTGTGAGCCAGACCTCAAGACAATGGATAAAACAAATGCACCCACACACCTCCCTAAGGATAAACATCAGGGACTGATATTCTAAGTAGGTCTCTATCACCTTGAGAAAGCCAGAAAGAGTCACTAACTCAACCCCCTACAGGAAAAGCCCCTGTTCTGTATTCATGCCCGCTTGCTATGTGACTCACTTCCCCATTTGGTCCCAATTTAATAAATTTAACCTGAGCAATTATGCTTGTAATCTTATTGGCTGACCATAGTTTTGTCCCACCCCATGCCCACCTTGTAGTTTCCCATGTTTCCCGCCTTGGACACACCTCACCTTGTGGTTTTGCTCTACAAAATCCCTAGAAAATGCAGGTTTCATGGCAACCCACTCGGGTCCCCTTCGGGTCTCTCCCTCGGACAGAAGCTTTCTTTCCCCCAATAAATATATTCTGATCTTAACCTCTGTTGTTCATAAAATTCATTCTTCAATTTTAGAGAACACAAACTCGTCCCAGATAACTAGCAGGTTGAGAGTTTCTTTCCCCTATATCATTAGCAATCATGGGATGGTAGGCTGCAAAGAGCCTGGGTCCCCAAGGACCCTGCAGCACCACTGCCATCAACTTCTATTGCTCACTTCTCCACATCATATTTGATGAGAGGAAAATTGAGCTCTGCCTGATTCAAACCAATCTATGGATCAGCAAAATACAGTTCCTGACCAGTACGAAGTCAAGGCACGGTCTTGACAAAGTAAGATGTTCACCCTCTATGCCTTTATTTCTTCTTCTTTATAAGAGTCAAGTAATAACCAGCACTGAAGAGCAATATTACAATGATTTTTAAATTCTGTTTCTTGAAGCTCTAGCAATTTTACCAAGACTGCTCAAAAGACCAAGGGATCTTTAACATGGGTAGGTGAATGCCACTGACCTTGAATCAAAGCAGCTTCTCTTCTATTTGAGTTCTATTCTGAGTTTCCAAGTGAGATTTGGTTTGGTGGCGAAGGAATTTAAAAGCTAAAATATTTTTAAATAACTAGGATGAAAAAAAAAAACAGTCCTTCATATGTGAGAAGGAACGTGGAGAATACCATTGCTCTTGAGAGTATACAGTATTTTTCCAACACTGCTGCTGGGTCTGGTAACGCCAGGTAGGTCCTGCTAAGGACCAATGTTCCACAACTGTACCCCAACCTAAGGGGGCAGTCTGGAGCCAGCAAGTTAGGTAGGAATAAAAATCAGATCCATGTAGGAATAAAATCAGTCAACATGACCCCCTTCCCTAACACTGTGCTCTGACCTCCCACAGAATACCTAACAAGCCGGAGTGTGGGGTGGCGTGGAAGCTGCTCTCTGAGGTATGAAACTGAGACCAGAGAAGTGCCTTGTCAATCAGTGGCTCCTGTCCCCGCTCATAGCTCTGACGTCTCTGATTCATCACACTCAGTCTTTACTCAGTGGTTTCCACATGGGAAAAAGCTCCCATCTGAAATAAGGAAAAGGTCCTTGGTCCTTCACATAACTTTGACTTCTAAGCAAGCTACCTGTTCGCAGAACACCACCTGGCCTCTAAGGAGCCAGCAAGATCACAAAGACCTTTAGCTGAATCTCTCAATCACCCACAAGGAATATCTTCAAATGCCAAGAAAATAACATAACCAGGACCCCTCTAAAAAGGCTGCCCCCCCACAGTGTCCTTGCCACCTCAAATAAGAAACAGCTGGGTTATGCTCTTGTGCCCAACCAAAGTCCCTGGAGCAGTCCCAGACCCTAGCTCCAAATTTTCTTTCTCAACCAACTTCATCTCAACTTTGACTTGCGAATCAGGTTACAGCTTGTTCTGCTCAAGTTCTTCTCTCTGTTCTCAGAATATGATGTCTGTTCCACTCACCTAGGTGGGGTCATGTGCCATTGCTGAGCCAGAGACCGCTCCTGAGGTCAGAACCCACGCACGCTCTGCACACCACCTCCACTCCCAGCCGCACAAGTCAGGCTTTGCTGGGGAGGGTTGGGCACCGCCTGTCTTTGTTTCTCACACTGTGTTTCTCTATGTAAACACAGCTCAGTAAACCAGATCATTAAGATATATGCTGTTTGTATCACATCTCACCTCTTCCTTTTCCTACCCTACTCTCCTACCCCAACTCCACCCTTACAAATACATCCTTCTGAGGGGAGTTTGTTTGGTTGTTTGTGCAGTGCTGGGAACTGAACCCAGGGAGTGCTGAGCTACAATCCCAGTTCTTTTTATTATTTTATTTTGAGACAGAACTTCATTAAATTGCCCAGACTGGCCTCACACATAACCTTTCTGCCTCAGCCTCCCAAGTAGCTTGGATTACAGGCATGTGCCACTATGCCTGGCTCTGAGAGAGATTTTTTAATGATCATAGGAAAAATAAAGAGGAAAGATAATATTAAAAATTAAGAGAAAGTATTTAGAGACTGATAGTAAAGAGGACTGCTACACAGTGTCTCGTGGCCCTCAGTACCTATTTCTTTTTCCTTCTATGTTTGCCTCTGACTTCCAGGGGCTAGAAGGTTTAAAGCATATTTTTCTGACTCCATTCCTACTAAGGTTGTAGATGTGATTTAGCTGCTCCCCATAAAATGTGCTCTTGCTCTCTGGAATGCAGAGGGGAATGGAGTTTATTCTCCTTTCCGGGGCAATGGTGACTGATGAGCGTGTTCCCCCAAGCATGTGCTTTGCCAGGGGTAAGACCCAGGTGACACTGCCTGGTGATCAGTCTCAAGGTACCCGGCAGCTGTGATGCTGGCCGCAGTTTCCTGACCTGTGAGTCATAATAGAGAAAAGATGGAAGAAAGAAGTCCTTTTCTATTCAGTCAGGTGGCTCAAGCTAAATATCCCTGTCTTATGCCTTTATCCATCCCCCAATAGGACCATGAAACCAAGACACTATTACCTGCAAATGAACTTTAAAATTAAATAACATTGGGGCTGGGGATTTAGCTCAGCAGCAAAAGTGCCTGCCTGGCATGTGCAAGGTCATGAGTTCGGTTCCCGGTACTGGAGAAAAACCAAAAAAAAAAAAAAAAATTAAATAACATTGAAATGACTATTGACAGGATACAAGGCAAGTTCAATGTTCAAAAATCAACCAAAATCGCCCTATCAAAAAACTAAACAGGAAAGAAATCACACATGATTATATCAGTTGATGCAAAAAAGCATTTGATAAAATTAAACAGCCATTTAGGATTTTTAAAACTCTCAGAAAACTAACAATAGGCAAGAACTTCCTCAATGTGAAAAACAACATTGTAAAAATACCCCTACAACCAACATTCTTCTTAATTATGAAATACTGAATGCTTTTCTCCTATGACCAAAGGGAGGAATGTCAGTCCCTACCACTGGGATCCAACTATTATCTAACCAGCTCAGTACAGCAAGAAAAGGAAATAAAAGATACACAGATCAAAAGGGAAGCATTAACACTGCCTCTATTTGTGGATGCCATGGTGGTTTGCATAGAAGATCCCAAGGAATCTGCAAAGACATTCCTCAAACCAGTAAGTGAGTTCAGCAAGGTCACTGACCAAGATCAACATAGAAAATCAATTGTTTCTGTGTTCTAGAGGTTAGTAGATGAAACCAATCATAAATACAATACCATCTATAATCACCCTAAAAAAAGAAAACTATACACGGTACGTGCAAAATGAATAGCAGCAGAGTGCGTGCTGTCCACAGGTCTCCTGGTTGCTAGAGTCCCGTTCTGAAATAAGGCACCTCTCTACCCTGACACTAGAAAGAAGGTCAGGAAACCTTCAGTAAGGTAGGAGGTATTAATTTCAGGCAGTTAATTACATTCTTTCAGCATCCGTCTCCCTGAAGTTTTTACTGGGAAAATCCTTTAGGAGGACATCCCTATTAGCTATTCATTTTTCTTTTGCACTGACTGGAGAATGAAGTGACTGTTGGCTGTGTCACACCACTCGTCGAAATTCACCTCTGGGTGAAATGATCCTCAAATAATTACCAAATGTAGTTCAGGTAACTGAATTAGTGAATTACATTGGCTCCTTTGAGATGAAAGACTCTTTAGGAATGTGAAATACTTTAGCTCTTTGTTATTAATAACCTGAACAATGAAAAAACCCAAAGTAGTATTGAATGTGCTCCGGGAAGGGATGACTAAAATTAAAGAATGCAATTGATTTTCATTTTCCATACTTTTATTTTCTATCCTTTTCATTTCAATAGTCAGGACTGAATATGACAAGTCATCAAATTCCCTCTGATGTTAATAAGGCATCAACTATAAAGCTCTGAGAAGAGAAAAATTCAGTGTGGCAAGTAGGTGGTTCCCCTGCCCCCCCACGATTTATTAACATTCCTCCTTACTGTCTCATTACAACAGTCTATGGGTGAAAAACTCCTACTATCACCTGTTTCATTGTCTTCTGCCTTAGTCTCATTTTCCAATAATGCCTCTTAATAATGTGTCTTTTCACCCTTCAGACAAACAACCACACCTATCAGTTGAGCCCAGCAGAGAAAGGTAAGAAGCCCTTGGCTTGGTGCTCTGCTATGGGTCATCTTTACAGGATATAAAGAAGACAGAAGCGGTCTGGGGATTTAGCTCAGCGGCAAAAGCGCCTGCCTGGCAACTGCAAGGTCGTGAGTTCGGTTCCCAGTACCGGAGAAAAACCAGGAAAAAAAAAAAAAAGACAGAAGCATAGAGGTGGATTCCTTGGTGGACAGGTTTGAAAGCAGGGAAAATGGGATGTGGTAGGAGGGGCTGGGGGTGGACAAATCAAATCTCCATCTAGCTGAGATTGGTAGAAGGGCAAAGACATCGATGGGGTGGGGATGCTAAGTGAAGTCCTACTCTTGCTGGATATGCGTGCACTGCATTTATAGAATTAGATCCTGAGCTCCTCGTTTTACATTTTCTATTCCCCCAACCCCTCTTTTTTTGTTTTTTGTTTTGAGACAGGGTCTTGCTGCTTGCTGCCCTGTGCTGGCCTCAGACTCATTCTCCTCCTGCCTTAGCCTCCGGAGTAGCTGGGCCTGCAGCCTGAAGCCACTGCACCTGGCTAGTTTTCACATTAAAGTGTTTAGAGTTTTCTAATTCCTGTGCTCTATTTCAAAATATTTTTAAATGCAATTTATTTACTTGGGAATCGGAATGGGTACTTCCTATGGTTCTTCATTCAAAGGACATATAATTATATGCAGTGAAGACTCCCTGCTACCCACATGCTCCAGCCACCCAGAGCCTCCTTCAGAGGCCAGTAAACGTGTATAAAATATCGTCTTTTATAAACGATAAAATCGTTTTTTACTTATAAACTGGCAATTCGCTATTATTTCCTGTACCTTTACTTTTTTAGTTACTATATGTTAGATATTAATCCACATCCATAAACAAAGAGCTCTTCAATCTTTTATGATGACTACTAATCCATTACTTTAACATATCATTTGTATAACCACTCTCCCATTGAAAATCATTTCCATTATTTCCGTTTTATTGATACTACAAACAATGCCGCAATGATTAACCTTATTTATGAGTGATTTCCACATATGGAAGTATGCCTGTAACTTACTGAATTGCTGCCAATATCATTATTATAGATATTACAAATAAGTCCTACAAATAAAATTGCTGCATTAGAGTACATATATCTGTAATTTTGATAGTTACTGCCAGTTGCTAATCCTGATAAATATCCTATGCCCATTTTCCTATTAGGTTGCTGCTCTTCTTCTTACTGATTGTGTAGCAATGAGTTGCAAATATGTTTTCCAGTTGCCACTGACTTTTGACAAAGTCAATAGGGCAAAAATATTTGCAGGCAGATTTTTTTTTAAAAGTTTGAATTTTTTATCTGTTATCTTGACTCCTGTGACCTGTGTTGATTTTTAAAAAGTTTTCTTCTGCTATAAATTATAATGAAAATCTTTCATTATTTCTTTTTATATTTTTATTGTTTCTCATTTTTAAACTTAAAATCTCTGGCCCATCCATCTGGAATCTATTTGGCAAGGTATGGCATACAACTCCAACTCTATTGTAACAAAGAGCTTCCCTGGGTGACCAAATACCATTAATACAAACACACACACACACACACATACATACACACACACACACACACACACACACACACACACACGAGTATTGTTCCATTGATTTAAAATTGGAACATGTGCTAAGTCCCTATATAGTCATCCCTCCTTATCTGATCAGGATTTGTTCCAAGATACCCCCCCCCATACCAAGCACCTCATATAAAACTGTAGAGCATTTATATGTAAGCTACCAACATACCCTTAGACACTCTTCCATCATCTGTCGATTACTTATAATACCTCATACAATGTAAATGTTATGTAAAACAGCTATTACACTTTATTATGTAGGGAATAATGACAAGAAAAAGATGTGTATTTGTACAGATGCAATTCATGTTATTCAACTATTTTTCATGTGTGGTTGGTTGAAGCAGCACATATAGACTGCGTGGTCACAGAGGGTCCACTTCTTGATTTCCTACACTATCTCATTGCTCTCTTCATATGTCAGTGGGCACCCTGTTTTAATTTTTACAGATTTAGAAAGTAGTTCCCAACAGCGATTTTCTTTTTGGTCAGAGATCCAGTAGGAACAGCTTTTCCTGACCATGTCTTATGACTTTGTTTGCATTCACTCTGTAACTCATCATCAGATTTTTTTTTTTCCGGTACTGGGAATCGAGCTCACCACCTCACGCTTGCCAGGCAGGCGCTGTGCCACTGAGCTAAATCCCCAGCCCCTGGCTTTTTCTTTATCTTCTAGGAAAAGAAACAGCCTTTACCATCTGAGTAGTATACTCAAATAGATGAAATAAGCTTGAGTTAAAAGGAGAAGACCATATGAATACCATATTTCAGTTTTCTAAATCCTAGCTCATGACTAGACTCACAGGGGGCATATTTTTACATTTATAAGGCTGTCGCTTTAAAATCAAGTTATATTTAATAAATATTTACCATATGGCAAGTTAGAATGCCTTTTGGCTTCAAGTCATAGAACCCAGATTCAAATAGCCTTAATAAGAAAATGACCCAATTGGCTAAACGCTGCAGAGGTTCAGGGACATGCCTGTCAGGCTCTGACCCTCTTTCTGTTCTGCAGTCCTGAGGCATTGACTCCATGCTACCATCGGTTGATGGCAAGATGGCTTCAGTATTTCCAGGTATCTTCTCCAGGCCTGACAACACCCTGAGGAGGAAGAGAAAGTATTTCCTTCTGTTCTTCTTAGAACCAAGGAAACATTTCTCAGAAGTCTCTCATAGCCTGGAGTTCGGTGACATACCTATGCCTGAATCAATCATTGCCAAGAAAATGAATTTAATCTTAGAGCAATCACCCTTGGGCTGGGGAAGTTTGAATTGCCCCAAAGTCTGTTTGGAAGAGAGTAGATACTTGCACAAAACCTGCATTCTAGTAGTAATAAAGGTAAGGGATGCTATTGTAGTCAGAGTTAGCAAGGGAAGAGGTTTAATACAGGACACATAATTTATAGGATTATTTTATAATATTCACCCAAAGAGTCAAATGCAGAAGAGTGCAGTACATACGTCCACATACTAGAGACCCAAAGAATCCAGGTGAAGACCTAGAGCCCATGGCAATGTCTCATGCAAGTCTGTATCAAAGATCTGCGCTGGTAAGGCCCAAAGATCAGTGGTGGAAGTTAGAAAGTCGGTGCTAGTGGGATGAAGAATCTGTCCTAGCAGGCTGAGGAAGATGCACTGGAGCCAGGAAGTGATGCTCAAGGTAAAGACTAGAGCTCACCTGAAGAGAACCACAGCTATCCTCAGCAACAGCTAAGTTCATATCAGGAAAATGAGCATGCCAGGTTTCTCCAAGAGAATCAACAGTACCATTTTCCCTCCGGTTCTCCTTTTATGCTGTCGGCAACAATCCTCACGTAGACCTTTTACACCCAGAGCCACATTGAGTCAGCTCAGTTGGGTGGTACAAGTTGACCATTAGTTAATCCAACATAGATGCTGATAATGTGTCTTCCCTACTTCCCTTGCCTTTTCTCTCTCCTGGCTGGTTTCCACCAGAACTACCAGAACCACCACACACACATACACACACACACACACACACACACACGCACACACACTCTCACACACCATGCTGCTATATAAACCACATTTTCTTTATCCACTCACCCACTGATGAACATATAGGTTAATTTCATATCTTGGCTATTTTGACCAGTGCTGCAATAAACATAGGAGTACAGAGTCTCTTCAACATACTGATCTCAATTCCTTTGGGTAAACACCCAGGAGTAGGATTGCTGAATCATATGGTAGTTTTATTTCTAGTTCCTTAAGGAACCTCCATACAGATTTCCATAATGGCTGTACTAAATTACATTCCCATCCATAGTGGGTCAGAGTTTCTTCCCTTCTTCACATCCTTACCAGCATTTTGTTGTTGTTGTTGATACCCAGTCTAATTCGGATGAAGTGATACCTCTTCATGCTTTTGATAAGCATTTCCTTTATAATTAGTGATGAAAAATATTTATTAAACTGGTACCCAATCTGTGTGAGGCTCTGAGGGTTGAGAAAGGAAAATAGGGATCCTGATCTCCATGAATTAAAGTAAGAAGTAGAAAATTTAGGAATTTTGTAGGACAGTGACACATGCTATATGCATACAGTTCAAGCATGTATGGGATTCTAAAGAATGAACAACTCCATGGGGCAGAATAAGGTAAACAGGAAATGTTTCAGCTGGACTTTGAAAGATGAGATGGTAAACAAATAAAGGACATCCCTGGCAGGGAAAAGAGCATGTACAGGAGGGCGTTGCATGCACGTTTAGGTCACTCTAAAATTTCTGCGTGTCAGGTTATGGGATTAGCATAATGGTGAGGTGCTGTTCTACCCAAGGCATAAATGTACATGGAGGAGGCTGTTAGGAACCTCAGTTTGCACTGCTTAAGAGACAACATCAGTAGACATCATCTGTAAGAAATTTGGACAGCAGTTTGAACTAATTATAGCATTCAAACTCAAATGGCAGATTATTTATCAAGTTTTTTATTTCATAGACCCTTCCTTGAGGTTTAATCTACATTTATAATCTTCCTTACCTATCCATTCAATCACCCACGTTGCTATTATGGTGATTATTCCTGCTAAGGATCACTGGTGACCTCAGTAATTGCAAAACACAAAAACAAAACAAAATCATCCACAACAAAGAGACTCTCCAATTTTACCCTTCAACCACATTAAACTATTGTAAAACATGAATTAATGTCTTAGAGCGCAGACACTTAGAATACTACGGCTTCTTCTTCCTAGCTTAACATGAAACCAGAATTTAAAACACTCCTAAACTTTTCCTTAATACCTTTAATTTTTTAAATATCAAGTTATTTCATATAAATATAAATAAATATAAACAAATAGAGAGGGGAGAGATCCCCCCTCCAAGTATTCATGTTTTGTTGGTTCTTTGAGTACATGGTGCCTGCTCTACCAGTTAAGTAATCCAGAAATGAACATATTCATACCTAATTTGTAGTGGGCCCAAAGGTGCTCCTCCCCAACTCTGTACACTATAAATCTACCCAAAACCTCAAAATGTGAATTGATTGGGAATTAGAGCCTTTGTACAGCTACTTAAGGCCAGTCCTTCTGCTCTGTCATCTTCTCTCCTGGCTGGTTTCCTTCGCTTTATATACTTCTATGTGTACGTGGCTTATCAAAGTGGCTTCCAGAGACCTTGACCTCACTCACTACATCTCACAGAATTCATTTTGCAGAATCCCCGTCACAAATTTTCAGGTGGGAACTAGGTTGACTCAGCCTAGAGTCATCCAAAGGACGACTCCTGACAGCCCCCGGATGCCCACTTCTGGGCACTTAGAGCACATGAGATGTGGAGCCTGTGGTGTGGGGCCCCTCTCCACACAGGCGCTATAAGCCAGGTTTCCCCAGCAGAGTCTGAAGGAGGGTGGGCCAGGCTCAGCCTCACTGTCACAGACTGGTCATTTGCCTTCCTAGACTCTCAACACCCTGAAGAGCAAACAATTCTTGACTTTTTTTTGCCATATCTATCAGGTCTCAGTGCCTGAGACACAGATATTGAAGAAAAGTTTATTTAATAAAAAAGTACAACAATTAGACAAGCTTAACAGAATTGTGCATATTCAGTAAACCAAGAAAAAGGTCAGTGTTGATAGTGTTTATCCTTTCTTGACAGTGGCAGTTTTAAAGCTGGTTTCCTCCCCTTAGCTCCTTCCTACATACAGCGAAGAGACTACCTCTGTGAATGTGGTAAAAGCAGTGCCCACAGATCCACACAGGCTCCTCTTGCTCTCTGCTCAGTGTACCTTAGGTAAACCATTCCCTGACCTACTTTCTCAGTTGATGTCCGGTCCCATAACCTTTCAGCTTCCATTCAGATCTTCCTTTACAGAGAGCTTAGGAAAAGATGACTGTCATTTTTTTTTTTGCTTCCTTTAAAAAAAAGATTCTTTTTTTTTTCCCCAGAGATTTTACAATGGCAAAGAACAATCTGATGGGAAAATCCAATGAAAGCTTCTTTTAAGGCCAGCTTAGCTTTCCGGAACTTTCCTTTGCTTTAGCTACAGTTGGTTTGCTGAAGCCCCTCTTTGGATTTAACTTCCCCCAAATGTAAAGTGCTATTCCAGAACCTGTTGGACACCTGAAATAAAGAAGGATTGGAAATAGACACAATCTACGTCACTAAAGAGCCCATAAAGTGTGTGGGATGCTGCTGGACCATACTTAGGAGCTGGGAATCGTCAGAACTTCATCAGTGCGGCATCTGCAAAATAAAAGGTGAAATCCTAGAAGCCTTACTTTTCATCCTAGCACGGGATAGACAGTCATCACAGTGCTGAGCAGATGAACAGATTTAGCCATGAGCAGGACAGCAGAGGAAAAGGACAAATCCTAAAACCATTCTCGCTTCCAAGTCAGGCCACCTCCCTGGTTATCTGAAGGCCTGTCTCCCAAATCATCATTAAAACAGCCTTAAGGGAGAAATACTCAAAGGAACCTCGTAGAGAGATCAAAAGGCACAGGCATCTTAATTCTGTTCATGATGAACTAGAAGTGCAGAAATCTAAGTAAAATAATCTCTATCTCTAAACTACAGTTCTTTCTAAATTTAAACATTAATCATCTCTTCCCCTTCTATGCACCAGCAAGGGGCACTGGGTGCTGTCAAAGGGTTGTGGAAATGGTAGATCCCCACATAACAGTGGGGCATTATTGCACGCCAGATGCACTCTATGTGGGAGACTAAGCTTGCGTAGTCACCTACGCATAGAACACATTCATACACATTGCCTGCACTTGTCCACAGAGATAAATGGCCCCACTGTGCAGAAGCCAGTCCCTCAGCCTAAGTACATGCTGGCTGGATTTCCAGAGAGCTAAAGCCCCTGCCCAGTATTACTAATGTGCTTACTTCCTCCAACTTTTACATTTCCATTTAATCAAGAAATGGCTAAAGGAGGCTGGGGTCCCCTGTGTGAAAGACAAATGATACCCAAGGTCCCCATCCAGTATTCAATGACTGTGAATGAGTGGATAAATGGATGAATAAAGATACAGGGAAGTTTGAACATCATGAGGACAAAGTCCATACATCCTGTTCCACAGCCTTGGACATCAGCCCGGATGATATCTCCTTATTGGGAAATTACCCTTCCACCCCAATCCACCTTTCACCCCGGTGAAAGTTCCCAGCCAGCCCAGGCAGTACTGCATCTGCTCTGGCTTTCTTCCCAGTCATTCATTCACTCATTTGCTGGCACCCCCCATGTGTCAGTCACCACGCAGGACCCTGGAGACACAGGGAGCCAGACACAGCCTGCCCGCCAGGCCCTGCTGTGGAGAGGGTGGGAGTTGTCCCTGTCCCTGTCCCTTGTTCCTGGCACGCTCCACACAAGACCTTCTATTCAAAGAACCATGGCGCCTTCATTTTTTCTTTCTGAGGCCGCACACTAGTGCAGGAGCAGTGGCTCAGAAAATCTGTCCTTTCATTTGCATTATGGGATTTTTTTCTTTTTACCTTTCAAGAAGCCTTCGGCTTAGGCTAATATTTACATGTATTTGCATTTCCTTTGTACACAGAACGGGGGAAGGCTAGGGAAGAGAGTTTTGCTAAGGAATGAAAATGCTTCCTGGGCCAATCCACAAAGTGCTTTTGCAATTGCCAATTTCAAATCCAGAAAGAACTTGTTCCGTTCAAATCTCAGTGATTTCTATCACTCCTGCCCCCGTTCTTAGCATCCCCCACCCCATGCTCACCCAGCAGCCTGGAAGCTCCTTCGCCGACCTGTGCATCTTTTCAAGCCCGTGGTGGGCAAACTCAGTCTTGGTCTTACATGCACTTGAAATTTTTCTCCTCTAATTCTTCAGGTTTTGGTCATTTTTAAGAATTCTGTGGGCACCCTCTGGTGGTGGACTGAAAATTTCACCTGCAAAAACCACAGTTTTGTAGAAGTGTTTGTGTTTGGCCGGTGTGCTGTTTGGTCAGAGGTTAGAAAGGGTAAGTTTATTTGCTGAGGTCGGTATCACCTCTTTCACCGCATGATTCACGAGACTGAGAAAGGAACAGTCACCGTGAAACCCTCTGAGGACAAATGGCACGTTACCAAGGAAAGGGCAGAGTTCAGAAAGAGTGTGACAGTCTTCCCAGGCCAGCCGGGTGTGCGGGATGACTGCCTTCTGTGGCTTCCGGGGACCCCGTCAGAGGCGACTCCTACTCTGCTCAGGTGGAATGGAGCAGGCTCCCTGGATGACTACTCTGATGGAACTGAGTAAGCAACCTCCGCTTTTCTGTGCAAAACCGAAGGACCTAGCTTAGGCTGAGGGAAATCTAAGGGAGGTTAGTGAGGTAAAAGGGAAAGAAAGTTGGGGAGAAGCATAAATTCAGCAGGACTAGTGTCTGACCAGCCTGCAATTCCTGCTCCTGCCCCTGCCCTCACAGACAACCATTCCTGAAAAAATGTCCTGGTCTCTGCAGAAGCACTGGAGCAGGTAGGGAGAAAGGAAAGGAACAGAGGTTGCAGGAAGGAGCACTACTGCCCCACAGTAGTAGTAGAACTACTACTCTCCAGCACTCCCAGGTTGGGTCCTGAAATTGGGGGTCTGATAAGCATAACTTCTCTGTTGACACAGTAAATACCACCTGGTTTTTCTTTTCTCTTTCTCCAGGGATTTAATTAGTCTTGGGATACTTTCCAAAGTCAGTTAATGTTGCAAAAAGAGTTCCAAGAACGGTTATGCAGAATGGGACTTCTCCCTGCCTGCAGTGGCAGCTCCCTGCCCCAGTGTTCTAGAATATTCCCTGGCAGCTACTGTGCCCTTGGGCCACATCTGCCCCATGCACTGCCTCAGAGCAGGCTGAGCTCCAACAGGCATGTGGTGCAAGGCCTTGTCCCATAGGACAAGGTCTTAATGAAGGACACACTGGAGGGATGGGGGAGGAGCCGTGTCACAGGTTTCAGAAGCTGGGAAGACAACCAGGTCATTCAGATTCCGGACTAAGCAGCCTTAAGCCTGGAAACAAAGACATATTGTCTCCCAGCATCAGCCTTACTTATTGAAATCATTTTTCATGAGGTCTTTCACAGCAGGCCCCAGTGCAAAAGTGAAACCCTATTTCCAGTCACCCCAAACACGCAGTGGCAGCCCCATTCTGCCCAGCTGGATCTGAGGGTGCCACTGGGGGCACAATGTTTTTGGTGGGCAACATAGAAGCTAAGGAATGACTGAGGCAGAACAAAACACAAGGATGCCAGTGTGACCACACCTATGAGAACAGACCAGGCTCAACTTCCCACAGAGGCATCAACCCAAAGATAGGGCAGCCCTGAGGTCTGGTGCGTCTGAACTGGGTGGAGCTCCTTCTCCAGCACATGTACTTCTGCCTCCACTTGCTACTTCCAGCCAAATGAAAATATTGCACAGTTGTTACAAGTCATACATTCATTCATACCAAGATATACAAGGCATCATCCTAATCACAGCTAATAAGGTGCTTGCTCAGTAACAGGTGCTACTCTAAATCCTTTCATAAATTAACTCATTCATTTTCATAGCAATAAAATGAAGGAGCTACTACTATGATCCTCATAAAGATGGACATCAGGCAGAAAAATTAAATAGGTTTCCACCTTGGGCTTATAGTATGTGTTGGACTTAGGATGCAAATCCTGACTATCTGGCTCCATTTTCATCCTGCTATTTCTCTAAGTTTGTGGTATAAGTCCATTATCCTCCACAAAAGCTGCACATACTAAGTGCTATTATTACCCCCATTTTACTGGCTAAATAGCTAACTTAGAAAGGAAATCCAGCCAGATGCAGAGCCATAGAAAGGACAGTCTTTACAATAGTGACCACAAGAAAGAAACTAGACCTCTATTTTTCACCTTACAAAAATCAAACCAGCCGGGAATGGTGATGCACACTTGTAATCCCAGCACTTGGGAGGCTGAAGCAGGAGGATCACTGCAAGTTCGAAACCAGCCTGGGCTACAAAGTGAGCTCAAGACCAGCCTGAACTGCATAGCGAGACCCTGTCTCAAAAAGACCAAAAAAAAAAAAAAAAAAAATCAACCCAAAATGGATTAAAGACTTAAATGTAAGATGTGAAACAATAAAACTACTAGAAGAAAACAGAGGAAATTCTTTAGAACATTAGAATGGGCATGAATTTTTTGGACAAAACCCCAAAAACATAGGAAACAAAAGCAAAAACAGACAAATGGGATTATATCAAACTAAAAATCTTCTTCATAGCAAAGGAGAAAAAAAATCATCAGAGTAAAGAAAAAACCTAGAGAATGGGAGAAAATATTTACAAACTACATGAGTATATTTGACAAAGAGCTAGTACCTAGTGCAGAGGTGACAAACCTATGGCACACACATCCACAGCAGGCTGTTTTTATCATTGAAAGTTCTAAAAGGTTCACCATCACTGACCTAGACTGTATAAGGAAATTTTTTTTAAAACCTCAAAGCAAAACAACAGCAAAAACAACGCAATTTAAAAATGCCAGTAAACCTAAGCAGATATTTCTCAAAATAAGACATACAAGTGGCAAACAGGAATCTAAAAAGACACTCACCTTCTGTAATTATTAGGGAAATAGAAATCAAAACCACAATGAGATATCACTTCACTCCAATAAGAATGACCATTGTCAAAACAGCAAAAGTTAGCAAATGCTGGTGAGAATGTAGAAATAAGGGAACTCTTGCACGCTGTTGGTAGGAATATAATTATTACAGCCATGATGAAAAACAATGTGGAAGATCATCATAAAATCAAAACTAGAACTACCAATGGTCCAGCTTTATCATTACTGGTTATATATACCGCGGAAATGAAGTCAGTGTCAAAGAGACAACCACTCTCCAGTGTTCATTGCAAACTATTCACAATTGCCGAGGAAACAACCTATCAACCTAAGAGTGGATAAAGAAAATGTGGTACTTATACATAATGGAATTTGAGTCATATTAAATACTGAAATCATGTAATCTATAACACCGTGGACAGAACTGGACACCATTATGTTAAGTGTAATAAGTCAGGCACAGAAAGGTAAGCAGAACATAATCTCACTCATATAAGAAACTGAAAAAAACTGATCTCAGAGAAGTTGAGTGTGGAATGGTGATGATCAGAGGCTGGGGAGATGGAGGCTGGGGAAATATTGACCAATGATTGTTAAGTTACAGTTAGATAGGAGCAAGAAGTTCTGGCGCACAGTTTCATAGTAGAGTGAGTATAGATAAGTTATATTCTATGTATCTCTAAAAACTAGTAGAAGGGACATTGAATGTTTCTATAATGAAGCAATAACAGCAATTTGAGGAGCTAGCTATGTTTAATCTAGTTTATACATTGCACAGTGCATACGTGTATCAAAACATGACAATACCCCATTAATATGCATAATTCTGTCCTTAAATATCAGTTAAAAATGAATTTCAATTTCACACAGAGAGATTTTGGAATCCAGGTAATTGTATTATTAAACTCCAGCTCTAATCACTACATTCTACTACCTCCTTTTAAATCAGGACAATTTTCTAAACCCTCTGTGCACTAGGTTTTGTACAATTCCTGCTGGACATTGGAGAACACCACTCTGCCTTCACGGCTGCCCCCAGACCTAGGAAGTGGCCCACCTGCACTCCTAGGGGCAGATAGAAAGGTTTTTCTCACGCTCTTCCCTGTGCCAGGGGTCACTTCCAGATGCAGAGTGTTCATGGCCCCCACTCACTACCTAGTAAGGTAACACCAGTCCTGAGTCTCCCCAGCTCACCTGGATTTGTCTGTCTGCAGATTCCAGCCCCAGGAAGATGTTCCTCTGTTCCTTAGCCAAGTTATTCCAATTTCCCTAGAAGCACAGATATTTGTCCTATGGGCACAAAGGCAGAGCCAGTTCTTCAGCCTCCTCAGGGCTCCTTTCAGGCTAGCAGCTCAGGAAACTGGGGAGGGGATGGCCCATTCACAGCAGCTGCTCCTGTTTGCTGGCATTCAGAGGGGATTATCATCTTTTTTTATTTTACAGTTCACCTATTTGATTCATTAATAGCTCTATCTGACTTTTCTCCTTCCTGGCTTGTTGATCATATACCTGCTGACCTTCCAAAATAGACTTTCATGTTCTTGCTGTGCAAGGCGGTTGAGTTTTATCAAGTGGGTTTCATTCTGTGAGGCCAGCTTCAAATCCTCTGGTGTAAAACCTAGTGAGTAGAAGTGTTGGAAGCCCCGGCGTAAGGGGAAGTAGTAGAGTATAATGAGCTGTGCTGGGATTCAAATTCTAGCACCTGGGTTCAAATTCTGACTCTGCCTCTTGCTACTTGCACAATCTGTGCAGAGTGCTTTCCCTGTGTCCCTCCACATGTCCTGTTCCCGCTCCTACAAGCTGCTGGGTCCTGAGGGCTAACCTGTAAGGATGGCAAAACCCAGTTTCATGTCTTCTGGCCTCTGTTGGGTTCATCCGTTGGAGGTCACTGGCAGGAAATAAGCAGGCAGGAGGAGGGAGAGGCCAGACTGTTTGCCCCTCCCCTTTCTGTCACGTTATTAAAGGTTATCTGTGTCCTTCCACTCAGGCTGCTACTCCTGACTCTTAATAGCTAAAACATGAATTATTCTATTGATCAGTCTACAATTTTGGCAGCATTTTCTGGGACCACTCATCCACTTCCAAGACAGCTTAGCCACATGAGTAGCAAGTTGGTGCTGGCTGAGGTCGGGGAGCTCACTTGGGGCTGTGAATAGAAGCCTTCCATTCTTCTCCATGTGGGCGCCTCCTGCAGCCTGCTTGGGCTTCTTTTCAGCATGGGAGTTGGATTCCAAGAGCTGCCAATCCCTCAAGGCCTGGGCCTAGAAATGAGAACCTCACCCCTCGCTCACCTCCTGCTATGAGCCACTCACCTGCTATGCTGTGTTGGTCAGAGCAGCCATAACGGGGCCCTTTGACTCAAGAGAGGAGAACACAGACCCCACAATTTCAGTGAAAAGCTATCACAGAAGTTTAGGCTATTTCTAATCTGCTACATTTTATAAATGGCCTCTCCTGCAGCCACTCTCTCCCGGTGCCAGTGACTGCCCCCTCCCGCCCTGTTCTATCAGGCCTGGGGTGGAGAAGCTCCATGTTAATACTTGTACAAAGGCTCTATACTCTCTGTGGCTTGATTATCACACACATTTATAATAGGCTCAATTAAACGCCCCTGAAGGTAGCCAGTTTGCACGTACCCCAGTATTTTCTGGGACCGCGCCAACGTTTCTCAGCCAAGTTTCTGTTTGCCCTCACAGGACTATTCCGTGAGACCACCCTCCTCCAAACCTCTCCGCCCAACTCTCACCAGCCCCCAAATTTCCCACAATCTAATCTCCACTCAACTTTACTTATCGCTTTCCTTCTGGCCCTGGGAACACCTCCACTCGGTACAACCGGCTAACTTATCAAAACAATTCCCGGTGCCATGCCTCCAGGGCGCTCACAGCTTCACACTTGGCTCACCTGGAAAATGTTTATATTGTCATGGAGAAATTTCTCAAGAATCCAAATCTTGACCAAAGGGGAAACTCCTAAAGATAGGAATCTAAACATGTGAATAAAGGAGTATTTTTGGTCAAGTTAGACTTCCAAATATCTTCAAACCTATCGATCTTTCTGTACTCAGCCTCCCCTGAGATGTTTGCCTTAACGTTGGCTCCCCACGAAGAGCTTGCAGATACATTTTCTTTGATTTTTTTATTGTAAAAATTTAAAAACTGACAAAACAACAATGAAGACAAAATCAAAACAACACAAAAATGATGAAAATGATACATGACCTCAAAATAAAATGATAGAAATTTACAATGGTTGCTACACTACATACCGTTATTTTCAGTGAAGTTGCTCAGTCCGCTAGACATAAGAATGTAAGATTGGTCAAACAATCAAAGACAACAACAAGTAAAAAAAAATAAAGAAATAAAAAAAAATTTTAAAAACCATTGGACGTGATGTAGAGCTTCACCATACAAGATGGTAGGAGCTCAACAATGGTTTTTATATTACATATTGTTTTCAGATCAGGCATTCTGATTACCAAATTCAAGCATGCAAAATTGGTCAAGAAAAAAGAAAATTTTAAGCATTGACTGTTCCTTTCAATAAACCACAGACATCAGCAATATCCCTATTTCAGCTATCCTTCTATATACATACAAATTTTGTAAGATACATTTTCTTATTTTGCCCTTTTCCCTTAGGACCTTTCTGCCTTCAGTGGGGGAACTGTAACTGAAAAACCCAGGGCCACAGCCAAAGGGCCTATTTACTCTCCCAGTGCCTCATCTCATCCAAAGCCAAACCCATTTCCAGCAAGTGCAAAGGACCAAAGGTAGCATTTTCTGGATTCTTACCCAGAACTGTGATAATTACAGCACCTGTCACATATTTAACCAGCTGAGTCAGGGCAGGCAGCACTCAACTACCACTGAAGCACTTTTTTGACCTCCACACTTCCAAGAACTTCTTTTCACTGATTAATTCAAGAAATATTTATTTGAACATCTACTGTATGCAATGGGTCCTGTACCAAGAACAGTGGGAAATCTGATACGCAAAAAGCAGAGACAGGCATCCATCAAAAAACTGCACAAGGGGCTGGGGATTTAGCTCAGCGGCAAAGCGCCTGCCTGGCAAGCGCAGGGTCGTGAGTTCGGTTCCTGGTACCGGAGAAAAACCAAAAAAAAAAAAAAAACTGCACAAGTAAATGTGAAATTACATACTGCAATATGAGTTGCTCATATTTTGATTATATATAAGAGAAGGAATTGTCATAATCACACAGGTCAAGGATAGATACCTGTCATCATTAAGTGATATTCCTGCCTTCTCCCTAGCTCAGCTCTGCCTTAGAATAACTATGATACAGCCTGAAGTGTTAGACCCTGTTGTTTGTAGCCCTCAGTATTTGCTTGCCGGGGACCTGCGTCTACAGCAGCCCTAATATCCCGCTCATCCACCCCACCTACCCTACCGGATTTCAAGAGCTCTGGGTCATCACTCCCATACGTGGAAGGGGGCTGGAGTGGGTCTCGTTAGAAGGTTTTTTCTAAATCAGCAGTCCCCAACATTTTTGGCACCTGGCATCAGTTTTGTGGAAGACAAATTTTTTTGTTGTTTTTTTGGTTTTTTGTTTATTTTTTCTTTTTTTTTTTTTTTTTTTTTTTTGAGACAGTGTCTCACTACGCAGTTTAGGCTGGCCTTGAGCTCAATTTGTAGCCCAGTCTGGCCTCAAACTTGAAACAATCCTCCTGCCTCAGACTCCCAAGTGCTGGGATTACAGCTGTGCACCACCACGCCCGGCAACAATTTTTCCATAAAGGGAAAGGGATTCCAGGATGATTCAAAAAGTAGCATGCAACCTAGATCCCTCATAAGCATGCGCAGCTCACAGTAGGTTTTGTTTTCCTATGCGAATCTAATTCTATCACTGATCTGACAGAAGGCAGAATTCAGGTAGTAATTTGAGTGATGGGAAGAAGATGACACTCACTGACTCAGCTGCTCACCTCCTACTGTGCACCTTGGTTCCTAACAGGAACCTGGTTCTGCTCCTCTCAGAGATATTGGGCAGTGGCCCAAGGTTCGGGGACCGTGTTCCACAGCACCTCCCCATTACCGAGCCCAGCTGCCCAAGCATTCTGCACCAAGGAGTCACCACAAATCCTGGGCTGCTTCCCAGTGAGACGCAGGAGCCTCCTATGCCAGGCCAGTAATAGGCCCGGCCCCACTTAGCAGGTGCCCTATCACAGGTTGCTGGAGATGTAAGTGGAGTATCTGGCTCAGCTGTTCTTCTGTCCAAGATTTTAATGAGCTGGATTTTACACCTTCCCTCAGTCCGTGTGCTACAGACTTTATTGAGTTTTCTGTCCCCATGTTCCGAGGCACCATCTTGATATTTGCTCTTAATTGCTTCTTCCATACGCTGAGTGTGCCCTTTGGCAGCTATGTGTGTTTCGGCAACATTCTAAAACAGCCTTAAGTTCTTCATCAACAACAAAAAAAGGATAGTAATTTTCACTTTCTAAGAACAAATAATATAAATAAGACAACAGCAACTCTTTTCATCTGACAAGGTACTTTTATTTTTATTTTTTATCTGTACACATTTGCAGTACATACGATCACATTCCTCTTGGGGAGTTGGTGCTTGTGCCTAACACATCTCAGTTCTTTTACCATCCCCTCTCTTCCCTCCCCAGCATCCTCCTCCCTCCATCTCTTGGTCCCCTTCCCATTTGTAAAAATCCATCTCCCTACCTCCTATTATCTAGCTTTTACTTTCTCTTTATTGGCTAAAATAAGACATTCTTCCCAGGACAGAAGGGCTGCGTCCTGAATGCTTTCAAAGGTGAGAAGCCAAATTTATGGAGAGAAGGACGTGTAGGAGCTGAGCTCCACTTCTGTGCAGTGAAAGCTAAGGGATAGTGGGTAGTCTTTCAGATCTAAGTGATTGGTTCAATCCTGAGGAAGTCAGTGAGCGTACTGGAAAGATTCCAAATACAGAGATGCCTTCGTGCCCGTAAAAGCTGCCCTGAGCAGACTCAAGCCGATAATTGCATTTCTTCCCCCGCATTCTGTGAGGCAACAAGAGGAAGCTGACAGGGCTGACAGGGATGTGACACACTCTTAGAAAGAGATAGCTTGCACCTCGCAGCTGCTGCAGTATCTGGGAAAGGCTCTGACGTTACCAGCAATGCCAACCAACCTGCTGGAGGACGCCTCCAAGCAGAGTCAAGACTTGAGATTTCCTGGGCCTGGCTTGGACGGAGACTGTCAGGCGAACAGTACATGGGATTCGTACAGCAGCACCAGCCTCCAGAGTGTCTGCATAAATGCATGTGGTTCCACATGCCCAGAGTACAAGGCTGCCTCTCCTTGGGTGTCCTTGCTGGCAGCAGAGGCTTTGTCAGTGCGGAGACTTTCATCATTCAGCAGATTCTACATCTGAAAGGAGTGGAGAAAAAGGAATCACAGGAGGCCCACTGGGTAGTGCATGCCTGAGCAGCTGTGACACAAAGAGGGCCTTTCTCTCATGCTCTGCTCTTCCAGAAGCAAGGGACTGTCACAGTAATAGTGATAATGAGAGTGGCTAATGTGTCACATGCGTCACTTAACTTAATCCTTACAACCATTCCATGAAGTACTGCTCTGTCTCACAAATAAGGAAACTGAGGTGCAAAAATGACAGAAGACCAGCTCTAGGTCATAACAGCTAATAAGTAGTAAAGCTGTGGTTCTCAAACTGTGAGGAGAAATGTAGCATCTTAGAATCGGAGTCCCTTCAGGAGAGGGGCTTCTCAGTTACAGACTGAGGAGCGAAAAGGAACTTGAAGGCAGCCCAGTCTTTTGCTGAAGGACTCTTGATCTGCTTATTGCTAAGGGCTGGGAGAATGGACGCCTGGGCCCTCAGTGAAAGAAGAAGGGCCTCTTTCCCATGAGCACTTGGTGTGTACTGCGAGTTTTCTCAGATAGAATTAGGGGACTTCCCTTCTTTTCCTATCTTCTTACGTAAGGTTGGAGCTGGGCAGGCTTCATAGACACGTGGCTTGTGAGTCATACACAGCCCCTGGCTTAGGAGGGCCCCATGCTTGATATACTGTCCAGCTGTCATCTGAAATCCTTAGCTTTTTCACAAGGGACCTTCCTTTTTTATCTTGCATTAGGCTCCATAAATTAAATAGGTGGTCTTGGGTGGAGCTTTAGGATTCGGGCAGGAAAAGCAGCCCGTGAACGGGGGAGCATGTGCCTGTGGCCACTTCTAGTAGGTACCACACTGTGAGTGGGAACACAGCACGCTCAGGAGCCCTCAGAACATCCACAGCCCCTTTAATAACTGAGTTCCATTCTTGTGACTTGGTTGTTAAATAAATTGATTACTAAATGAGGAACTGTATATAGTAGGTACATTAAATATTCAGAACCAGGAAATGGTCAAAGGAAACTCCAACTTGATGACTTTGCTTTTATTCGCATAATGCTACATGCAGTACTGTAATGTATAATACAACATAAAACTATAATACTGTACTATACAGTACAATCAGCAAAAATTACAGTAATGTATAAACAAGATGCACTGTACCAAACAAAAAAAAAAACACATTGAGGTTCTATAAACAAGAGGTACAGAACTGTACAAAAACCCCATAAAGATAGGTCATAAGTCAGAGCCACAGAGCCATGGGTCATAAGTTTGACTAGTGTTTAAACAGATCAATCATTAAATAAAGAATACCTGCCTGCATTTTATAAAGAGCAAGAAGAGAGGAGTTCAAAGGCTCAGAGCACAAAGAAATGATGAACACTGAAGGAGATGGAGAGGTTAGTTGACCTGATTTGATCACCACAGTTTGTATACCTGCACCAAATGACCACACGCTACCCTATAAATATGGGAAGTTATTACACGGCAATTTTTTAAGAAGTAGATAAAATTAGTCCTTCTCCCCCTTAAAAAATTAACAGCAGATGGCTTCCATGGCCACAGTTTATGAATAAGCAGCCTTTCTTAATTTAATCTCAGACTTATTTCTGTCTTTGACAACCAGACAAATCAGTGCGACCCTTTAGGTTTATAGTTGGGTAAAAATAATAAATTTTAAATTACAAAAAAAAAAATCTTTAACTGTATCAACTGTGAAAATTGATTATGATCTATATAATCCAGGTTTTGCCCCAGTGCATCAAAGTGATGAAGAAGTCACCACCCTTTCCTTATCATTACTGAGCTCAGGAATTTTAAATGCACAATCTGGCTCAAATTTCCTAGGAATATGGGGGTGGGGGGCATAGGGCTGAAAACAAGCCCTGTTTGCTGTCAGTTACACTGAACATGTAGACGCATGTACATCCTGGTAACAAGCACACTTGTGTTTATTATACCCTGTGCTACAGTCATTCTTTAGTTTATGGGACTCAGGAGCCAGATGCCTGAATAAAGAGATACCAAGCCTTAGTTGTTTTCCTAGGACATCATGATCACCAGAAATAACATTTGCTTTTGTCAAAAGACAAAAAGGAAAAGACAAGTAGAGAATCTGTGTTTGTGAAGTAGTCACCTCCAAATCTTGATCTTGTACGTAATGAGTTCTGGTAAATGTAAAGGATGAAACTAAATCAAAATTAAGCAGGGTTTCCAAAAGTTTTTCTTTATTTTTTCGTAAGATAAGAGCAAATATTTTGACCCATGGATTGGTTATCTTTGTGTCACATACACACACACACACATACACACACACACACACACTTTTACCCCCTTAATTCAAAGACTAGAGATTTCCCCCCTCAATGTTTGGTACTCTAGTAATATTTATTCCAAGGCATTTCATTCATTCATTCATTCATAAATTTATAAGCTATGGTCAAAACGTGTGGGTACACTGAATCAGTTAATACTTTAGAATCTTTTCCACCAATATTCTCTTATTATTTATTTAGTGGGTCTGAGGAAAGCTGATTTGATATTAATTTTTTTAAAGCATTTCTTTTTTTGTTAAAGCATTTTTTGTTTCTAACTCACATGTCAACTATCCTTCCCAGAGTATTTTCAAAGGAAAAACTCCATGTGCGTAAGAGCTTTTGTAAGCAATGTAATTTCCTGGCATGTTTGAGACAGTGATATAGAAAGGCATTTACACTAAACAGTGGACAGTATTTTGCTTTAAAACCTCCTTATCTGACTTGTCTCCCACCAGCAGCTATTCTTGGCTGGGCAGCTTCTAAATGTTCCCCGTCTGCACCTCTCTCCTCTGGCTTTTCAGTTCCTGCCCACTCCCCACCCTACTGCTGTAGTTCCTGCACACATTTGAGGGGGTGCTACCAGCTCCAGATGAGTACTGAGTATTTTCCTGAATTATGTATAGATCTTATTACTGGAGATAAAGATTTTGCTTCTGCACATGTATATTAGCTGACAAGTTTGCTAAACATCTCAGTAAATGCTCTTCATAAAAGCATAAAATTGAATGCAAATCAAGTGCCCATCATTGGGAAAGTGCGCCTCAACAGGAAAAAACGATGGCACTTCACTGTATGGAGTACCACACAGTAACGAAAAAGGAAAGATTTCAATTATAAGCAACAATGTGGATGAATCAGAGGTAGCATGATGCTAAATAGCAAAGCAAATCTTGGCTGGTGGTGTGGCTCAGTGCTGGAGCACAGGCTTAGCATACTTGAAGCCGTAGGTTCAATCCCCAGTGCTATTTTAAAAAAAATAAAGCAAGTCTCAGAAGACCAGAGCTGATACTCTACCAACAAAGAACAGAACAACTAAAATTAAACAATGTACCATGAAGGTACGCATAGGGATGTAATAAAGCTTTTTAACAAAACAAAGAAATGAAAAGAACAATAAACAGCTAAGAACACACAGGTAGGTTTATGTTACTGTGTGGATTCTTGAGTTGTGAGAGGGTTGAAAGATGTTTATTATGTAATAGATACATCAAATAACAGAGAGCCATATCTGAGCCACTGATAAATCAGGAAATATACTTAATCCAACTCTAGGCACCTAAATACTTCCAGATTGGGTTTTTGGGGGTGCTTTTTGAGACAAGATCTCACTATGTAGTTTAGGTTAGCCTTGAACTCACTATGTAACCCAGGCTGGCCTCAAACTCGCAGCAGTCCTCCTGCCTCAGCTTCCCAAGTGCTGGAATTACAGGCGTGCACCACCATGCTTGGCTCTGAAGAGTATTTCTTAAAAAGAAATTTTTTGTGCTTGTTAGACAAAAGATAACTCTCAGAATTCAGTCTTCCTAGAAGACATAGAAAGGAAAGAAAACAACCTTTTCTATTAAGTGTTGAAATTCTACATAGGAAATACACTAAAGGCACCAAATGGAGGAAAATCTATTGACATTTTGCCAGTGATATAAGAAGCATCTGTAACAATTCTAAATTAGCTGGTGCTATATTTCTGATTTTTAGGTTAGTCTCCTAGGCAACTGCCAGGATGCCCCTCCACTCACCCAGGGTGTGCTTGAGCATTCGCACATGTCTCCCCTCCTTCACTCACTCACCTGACAGGGCCTGAAATCTCACCTTCCACACAACAGGGCTTGAGTTAGGCTGGAAGGCTGCGGAGATGACCAAGAAAGGGCCTCTGTCCTCTGCAGTTCATGGTGCAGTTGGAGAGACACAGGCACACACAGAAGCTGACAGTTTGGTAAACTTGAGCCTTATGAACACAGAGCTGCGGGAGCCCTGAAAATAAAAGAGAGAGGGAAAGAAAGAAACCCCTTTTTCTCAGTGCCATCTGAGACTCAGGTTTGCTGGGCTCTGCACGTGTTGACACAGGTTTAATCTTCACAACAACCCTGTGAGAGAGATGCCATTATCTCTATTTTCCCGAGAGAGAATCTGAAGTTCAAGTACACAGCGGCTGAGAGTAATGACACCAGACATTTCATCTCACACTGGAAGGTGATGGGGGTGTGCACACCGCAAGCAGGTGACACAGGTGCAAAGGCACAGGAGAATATTTTACCACCAAAGGAAAAACGTAGAGGGCACTCTGGACATGTAAAGATGTATAACAAAGAAGGCCTCATCTCAAAATATCCTTGCTTCCCAGAACTCCAGGGCTTTGGCAGAGACAAATTACCCATTACTACATGCACAGGGCACCAATATAAGTGCCAGGTAGACAGAAAGGCCCCTCCGGGGTAAGAAAAATGTGTTTAAAATAAACTTGCTTCTTTGTCCTCATCCTTCTATTATTACTTTCCTTTCATTAATCATCTCATCTTCAAAGAATCTCCCACAGATTAGTGGAACTGGCGGTTCCTTGGTGAATCTAGCAACTCTGAATGGAAAGCGGAAGTAAGACAGCAAACTCTCCCAGTACCATATTTTGAGCAAAGACTGGCAGTCGGAGGGGAGGAGGAGTGGGGGGGCAATAGGGCCTAAGGACCCAGAACCTACCCCTCCTTTCCCATACACATTTCCATACCCCACCCACCACGCAGACACACGGCAAGACAACAGGACTCCTAAAGGTGCACGTTTACCAGAAAAGCCCGACTCTGACAAGGTCTCTTGTGTAACACAAACTGAGCGTTTCCCATCCTGTAGTCACTCAGATCTCTTCCATCAAGGACTCAGGCCCTAGGGCTCACTTTGAAACTCTTTCTGTCAACTAGATGGAGAACCTTCTAATGGGTCACCTTTGTTTAGGATTTCTTCACCTTCTGGGCCACAGGTTCTAATAACAGAAGATGGAGAGTTAAAGCCCTACCAGACTATTTGGTCACCAAGGAGCAGTGTCCCCGAATGCCTGCAAAAGTACACAGGGTGAGAAGAGTGATATACAAGAAATGTGAGAGAAAATCCTGCTAGTAGACCGAACCAGGTGTTCTGGTTGATACGTTGTGTCAACTTGAGGAGTCTAAAAGTTTAACTAAGTAACTCAGCAGTTTTACATCCCGGGGTACAAAGGACATGCCCTTACTCTCTAGGATGCTGTTCATTGTGTCAACCTAAAAAGTTTAGAAGTTTAACTAAGCAACTCAGCAGGGACCCAGGGTCCTTACTTTATAAACATCCTGAGTCTGTGCAAGAGGAGGTCACGGAGATGGTGTGGGTGGGTAGCCAGCATACAATACAAGGGAGAAAAAGAGGCTTGCTCCTCCTGCTTTTTGCTCTTGTTGTTTTCGCTGTCTTCTGCCACCTTAAACTGTTGCCCCTGTGCCTTGCCACCCTGCCTTGGAGCCAGCTGATTGTAGACTAAAACCTCCACAAACTATAAGCTAAATAAACCTTTTCCTTCCTTAACTTTGGGTGTAAGGTATATTGTCTCAGCAATAACAAAAAAAGTAACTAAGACACCTGGTGAACCCCAGACACTGTTCGAGGTAACCACCACACTCTCTTCTTTCTCCTTCCAGAATTCTCCTGGGATAGGCAGTTTGTTGGCTTCTTGCTCCAGTGTCTCCTTACACCATCTCTTCACCTATCCATGGACACTAATCTCTGAGCAGCTTTGACTGTGAACTAACTGCGCTGATCTAAAGAAAAAAAGAAAACCCACACAAACCAAGCCTTATAATGAGCATTGTGAGAACACTCGACTACCTTCAGAATGAGACCAATGCAGCCTGCCCTCTTACGTCATTCATACTGAATGGGTGTCACCCCCAGACTTCAAGCTATTTTAATATGCCTTTCAAGTCACTTTCTTGTCCACTTCAGCCCTCTGTGGAACCACCACTATCATTGTTCTGTCATTATTGATGCCCCTAACAGATTCATCCTCCCTATCCTCACATTCTGGTTGAAAAAGGTAAAGGGGACATATAAATAGAGAATACAGCAAAATAGCAAGCACAACAACAACTCACAAGATAAAGAATGTGAACTGCAAAGAATCCCACAGATAGAAAGTACTGGAAGAAAAAGAAGAGAAGAAATTTCAGCCAGAGGTGAGCAGAAAAGGAAGGACTTTAGTGTGGGTGTGAGTGATAAAGGTGATGAAGCAAGGTGCATCTGCTCAAAGGAAAGTGAGCTCTTCAGTCAAAACTAGTCTGCTCATACAAAGCAATAAAACCCAAACCGCATGCTACTGGCACAAAACAGATACACTGACCGTGAATAGTATAGCGTATCCAGAAATAAATCCAAGCATCTAGAGCCAAATGAGTTTTTGACAAAAGCAGCAAGAAGACACACTGGGGAAAAACATTCTTTCACCAATGAATGGTGCTGAGCAAACTGGATATCCCACATGCCAAGAATGAAACTAGATCCCTCACTCACTTGTTACAAAACTCACCTCTCAAAGAATTAGAGGCTTAAATGTAAGACTTGCAACTATGAATGTACTAAAAGAAAACATAGAAAAATGCTTTATGCCATTAGTCTGAGGAGGGACTTATGAGATCTCAGAAACACAAAACAAAGACAAAAAATAGACAAGCAAGAGTATATCAAACTAAAAATCTTCCACATTGCAAAGGAAACAACAAAGTGGAAAGACCATCTGTGGGACAAGAGAGAATATTTGCAGAGTATGCACCTGACAAGAAGTTAATATCCAAAAATATAAGAACTCAAACATCTCAATAGCAGGAATAATAATAAGAACCTGATTTAAAATGGGCAAAAATTTGAACAGACCTTTCTCAAAAGAAGATATACAAATGGCCAACTGGTTTACAAAATAGACTGTCAACATCATCAGGGAAATACAGCTCAAGACAATAAAATATCATTTCACTCCAGTTAGAGGGACTAATAGTAAAAAGACCGGAAATAACAAACGCTGGCAAAGATGTGCAGAAGGGAGAATCCTTATACAGTGTTAGTAGGAATATAAATTAGTATAGTCATTATGAAAAACAGTATGCAGTTGACTCAAAAAACTAAAAATAGCACCATTGGGTCCCTCTACTGGACATATATTTACCCAAAGGAAATGAAATCAGCATATAAAAAGATTTATGGGTGCCCACATCTATAACAAATAGCTATTTTCCCAAATAGCCAAGATTTAAAATCAATCTAAATTTCCAATAACAGATGCATGTATAAGGAAAACATAGCATATATATAAAGTGAAATACCATTCAACCAATGAAAGATGAAATTCCATCACTTGCAACAACATGGATGGACCTAAGAACATTTATATTTAAGAGAAATAGACCAGTCTGAGAAAGACAATATCATACATGTTGACTCATATGTGGAGTCTGAGAAAGTTGACCATATTAATGTACTGAATAGGAAAGCAGTTACCAGAATCTAGGGAGGGGCAGAGAAATGGGTACAAAATTATAAATAGGCAGGAAAAATAAGCGCTAGTGTTCTAATTCTTTAGTAGGATGAATATAATAATAATGTATTATGTATACCAAAATAGCTAGAAGAGAGACTTTTGAATGCTCCTAGATTAAAGAAAGGATAAACGTACAAAATGACAGGTATACTAATTACCCTGATTTGTTCATTATATAATGTATGCATGTATTAAATCATCACATTGTGCTCCATTAATATGATTATTACACGTTACTTTAAAATTTTATGTAAGAACAAAAACAACTATTAAAAACCCAACTAGTCTTCTCATCCAAATGGACTGGATTAATGCAGTGGTGTGCTGGTAAATTTCAACAATTGGCCTTTGCCAGTTTCTATGGTGTAAATACTTTCTATATGGCCAATTTTAAACCGCCAACATGATATTACTAGAGTTGGGATGAGATGCACAAAACTGGCTCTGTGAGCAAGTGCAAAGGAGCTCCAATCTTCTCCTGGGACAAGACTACATGTCGCTAAGGTCTAGTACTTAGATTTAGTCCAGTTTCATTAGCTCCCAAAGTGTACTTTTAAAGATGGAGATAGGCAGATGCCAGGAACCAATCACCACATCAGCACTGATATGGTGCTACGCTAAGCAGAATAATAGAGAATGTGGCCTATTTGAGTGTTGCAATTCCCTGAATACTGTGCACAGTTCCCTTATTCTCTTCCCCACCTATAGTCTTAGTACTTCTTTTGAGACAAGGTCTCACTGTGTAGTTCAGTCTGGCCTGGAACTCACTATGTAGTTGAGGCTGGCCTCAAACTTGTGGCAGTCCTCCTGCCTCAGTCTTCTGAGTGCTGAGATTACAGGCATGCTCCACCACACTCGGCAGTATTCCCTCCTTTAAAGTTTTTGCTCAGCCTTTTTGACTGAAGAGAATATGGATCAATGTCATCTATACTCTTAGCATCTTCACTGACCTCCCCGCCCACCAGCTTTTCCATAGTTTCTCTCCGGGACTGACTGGCTGGAGGCACAGGGAAGGCACGTACTGACTGTGTCCACTCACAGTGCCAAAATGACGATTGTGAGTATCTGGCCTGGGAGACTGTACTAAAATAACTCTTAGAAGTAAAAATATCTCATGACTCTCTGAACTCAAACAAAGCTTTTGTCCTGCAGGGAAATTTAAAGCACCAGAAAAGCAGCAAGTAGGGCTCTGGGACAGACCTTTTATAGGAGACCAGCTTTCCCTGGTGGTCCTTCAGACATTAACCCACTTCTCCTTTTATACCTTCTCTATGAAAAGGACATTGCTCTATGCCCGACCATGGCAACACTTCAGGACCTGCATCAATTTCCAGAGCAAGTAACAGAGCAGTGACTGGCAGGATAAACTGGCAGTGACTGGCCTATGGGGAGGGAGATGGGGAGCATCTGGTCTAAGTCCAGTATAAAGGATTTTTCCCATAAAATCTTGGGGACACAGCAGTTTTGAGCATAAAGGAACAAAAGCAAATGTTTTCCTCATTTCCAGGTGGACATGGGTATTCTCAAGAACAAAATATGCCAGAAAAAGAAGTGAAGAGCCAAAATACATGCTCTGAAAAATTAATGTACATATATATATAGGGTTTTTTCCATCCTGTTTCCAATTTTTTTTTTCTTTGTCTTTTTCAGACAGGGTCTCGCTCTGCAGTTCAGGCTGGCCTTGAGCTCACTTTGTAGCCCAGGCTGGTCTCGAACTTGCAACGATCCTCCTGCTTTAGCCTCCTGAGTGCTGGGATTACAGGCATGCGCCACCACCCCCGGCTCCAATTATTTTTTTAAGATCTTGGTTATGGTGCAATTGCATGCCACAATCTGGATAGCCGCTCTGAGACTTTGTAAGTCCATTTATTATTTCTGAGAGAGGTCTGAGCTATACAACCATTTTCTCTCTCTTGGTCTCTACCCTTTGCTTTCCAAATGAATTGAGCTAAACTCATTATGCAAGATTTTATTGTATCACACTCCCCTTGCTAAATACCTGACTGATTTCATTGTTTTCTCGGGCTATGAACCTAAATACCTAATTGACAGAAGGATGTGTGTTCTTTCTGAGCGCACATCATCCCAAGGGAGGGGGTTTTGAATGTGTGCTACTGTTCCAAAGTCCCTGGCTATTGATCCTGATATTGCACAATTTCCCAATAAAGATCTTAATCACACAGGCATAAATTATCAGACATACTTAGATAGAAATGCAGATTGCTGCTTTGGCTAGAAAAGCCCGCAGGCGATCCCATACCATGTTGGGATGGGAAAGAGGTTTCCACTGTGAAAGCTTATCATTCCTTAAATATTTATGTTTGTTTTTCTCAGTTATAAAATTACCACATCCCCCCCCTCAAAAATTCCACAAAATATGACTATTGTCCGATTTTTTTTCTTTTACCATAGCTTTTGAGATAGTCAGTACATTACTTCACCACTCACTTTGAAAAGTCAGGAACTCTCTTGTTACAGTAGCAAGGTACAAACTAACCGATTTCTTTAACATTTCTCTTTTTCATAACTGCGTAGACACATCACTCTGCACACTGTCAACATTCTTCTGGGAAGCACAGTTTCTAATACAGTGCCTAATATTGAGCATACCTTGTGCCTGCCATTTATAACCCTCTCCCCTCTAGTGCTTACAGCAAAATTGCAATAATTTAGAATCAGACAAATTTATCTGATGTGATCATTACAGCTCACTTAGATAGGGGTCACATGTGCCCTCACAAAATGGGGAGAGACAAACCTGCTGTTTGTCCCCTCAATAAGAAAAGAATGAATGGCTGGGCTCCCCTGTGGTACATGTATCCTACACAGCGTGGAATAAGTGCTGGTGCAGATAGAAGAAAAGGTCGACCATTTCCCAGGTAATTTACCACATAGTTTATAATCTAGGTGCCCAAGAAGGACCCAAGTCTGGAACAAAAGCCCACAGACAATTTCATCCCCTTACATTCCAGGGTAAGAACTCCATCTTCCTTCTTTTATTTCCCAAGGTGTTTAGCATCTTTCTGTGTCCAACTAATGCAACTAACTCCATGAAAGATTAGCAATCAGCTTAACTAGTCCCTTATTAAGGTAGGATAGAAGAAATAAAGATAGTTAGAATGAAAAATTGTAGTTTTAAAATTGTACTTTTCAAAAAAGTGCAGCTTCAGGACACAAAATTACCTGAGGTTTCAGTGTCTTTTTTTTTTTCCCCTTCCAGGAAACTAATTCCTAAACTCCCAAGAGTCTTAAAAAGACAAGCCTGAGAATCGGGTCTGCGCTTTTCACCTGTAAGTTGTGCCTCACTTTCTTGTGATGTTGTAGATTCACAAATTCCACAGACTTCTAACCTCAAGGAAACGGCGCTATTACTAAATGGATACCATAGCTCTAAACTTCAAACCCTCATCTTCAAACCCATGCAAATTGTTTGCACTAAGCTGTAAGTAAGGAGTAACCTAACAGACACCAGCAATACAAATCTTAGATCATCTGTCTTGAAGGCACCCCCAAAACACATAAAGGCACAGGCTATAAATATTGTGCCTCATCATTGGAGGCCCACACTCTATTTTCTCTGAGTATACACTTCTTTATCTGCTTAATAAACCTATGTAAGCCTCTCACTGACATGCCCTGAAATGCTTTTCTGTGATATAAGTCACTGATCCTACAACATATTCCATGAGTGGGGCAAGCTGAGGGTGCCATCTTCTCTTTGGGGGAAACTCCTTGGGTCCTATCTGGTGACATAATCACTATCTAGTAATATTTCAAAATGTGCATAGTTGGTCTTTCAAAAACTAAAATGTAAAGCTTGATAGCACTTACTTTGAATTAGATTATCTCTTCTCATATTTTACTTTTTGGAATTCCCTTGACATCCTTCTGTTTGACCCCTATCAAAACTTTTTTTTTTTCTTCAAAGAGGAAAATATGAATTCTAGGCTGAATTTTGTAATCAGAGAATGTCACAGCTGGATAAAGACAAACCAGAGTGATTTTTAGCCTGTGTCATAGTATATTTCTACCTGGTTTCTCTGAAATGTTATGCAGACAATTAACTTGTTATAAATTTAAGGATCTTCTAGTATAAATTCTGTCATTCTTCCTATAAAATTTTCTTTTCATTAAGTAAATGGACTGTTAGATTTAGAGTAACAAGATCAGAACTAATTAGCTCTTCTCACAAGTAAGCTCTTATCTATGATATTTCATATCTCTTAGTGATGACCAAGATGATGCTGGCCAAAGATAAGCACCTGATGGTTGCTAAAAACCATGAACATCATGATATCCACAAAATTATACATGGCCATTTGGAACATTCTTAAAATATAAAATATTAATTGCACTTCTGGGAAGTGCACTGCAGCCTCTCCAAGATTTAGAAGCCAGACACTGGAGTATAACAACCTAGGGAAGAAAAGAAGGAGGGAGGTGGATCTCCAAGACCCGAGAAGGTTCTGAAGAGAGAATTAGAGCCCACAGGGAAAGTGAAGAGACAGACCTCAGTGCAGAAAAAGGAGAGGGCAAACTGCACTTTCTCCCTGGCTTGCAGCTTGCCATGTGAGAGAGGAGGCATGAATCTGCAGAGACACAGTGAAGAGAGGTGACTCCACAGACCTCCAGGAAGAAAGGTACCAGTAGAATGGAGCAGTGGATACTGTGAGCTACAACAGCTGTTAAGTGACTCAAGTAAAAGAGTCCCAAGGAGAAGGGTGGTTGACCAGATGCCATTTTAGGGAAAGGGCAACTGAACCCCAGATTTGGAGCAGCTGTGGGTTGGCTTCATTTCAGGGCTCCCAGTGACCAGGTGAGGCACAACTGCAGAAGATATCCAGGGTCAGAAAGCTGAGGTCAGGTCAGCAAGAGACATCCAGAATAATGTGGGTAAAAAACTCAGGCTCCAACCTCATAACCAGAGGCCAGGATCAGCCTGACTTTTGTGGAATTGAAGACATACTATTCCTACTGCACCCTATTCCTACTGTAGGATTGTTGGGATTATCCAGCATCCCACTCCAGGCTTGCTTGAATCATCCAGAAAGATCTGGGCTCTGTTTGCCTCCTTTGTCTACCAGTGACAGTGGAGATATGTCCTGAATTAGACAATATCACAAAATTATAGACCACAAAAGATAACCACAGGTTTGAAATCAATGAGAAATCTTTTTCTTATTTTGCTTTTTAAAATTGTTTTTGTAATTTCATGAGTATGAACATTGTTTTTAGTTTTTCTTTTGTTTTGTTCAGTTCTTCTTTTTGATTTTTCCTTCTTCCTTTCCTTCTTGCCTGTTTTACCAGTTTCCCAAAACTTGGGTATTCTTCCTTTGTCCTTTAGTCTTGCTTCTAATCTTGTGCTTTTATTTTCTATATTTTCCTCTTATCTCTTTTAAATCTTCTCCCTGAGGGTAAAATTGTGCTATTGAGGGGATATTTATCATACATAATTTTCTGATTTGTTTTAGATTTTGTTATACAACTATAAATTTCATTGCTATAGTTAAATGTAGCAAATTAACAGTTTCCATAGTTTGTCATTTTCTACACTGTGTTGATGCTATTGTTATTACTAATTGTACTACTTTGGCCAAGGTGACCTAGTTATTGTGATCAGTTGTTCTTTCTTGTATGTCAATACCAAGATTGTACAGAAGTCATAAAAACTACCACAGTCCAATATCAAATAACTTGGTTCTAGTCAAAATAGGTAGCAAATTATACCTAGTAAACTGAAGAGCAGGGTCTAAGGGAAGATTCAAATGGCAAAAGCCAGCTACAACTAGAAGAAACATATGAAAAGTAGTCATTTCCTAAGGAAATCCCAATATGAGTAACAAAGCTACCTGTGATAAAAAAATTTATAAGCATCAACACAGAAAACAACTTTTTGAAAAGTAGAAAATGAGAAGACATGGAAGCAAGATGCAACCACAGGCCTCCAGCTTGCCCAAGGCAAATTAAGAGTGCATTGAGGGGGAAGAAATCAAAAGGCACCAAACTAAACTTTCTGAAATGGTAGCAGCAGAAATAACAAAGCAGGTGAGTGAGACTCCAGAAAAAAAAATCAGAAATAATTTCACAGATAATGAAAGAGATGATGACTATAATGAAGAAATGGTTAGTGAATCTAGAGTAGATATAGGTTCTTAAAAATTGAAAAGCTTAGGAAAGTGATGAAAACCATGAATGTACAACATAGGAAAGAACTGGGTTCCTTGAAACAGATTCAAACAGATCTCCAGATTAAAAATTCTATTGAAAGTATATGCAACAGAATCAACCAATGTGAAGACAGAATATCAGATCTAAAAGACAGGTTTGTGGTTAGTAATTATTAAATGAAAGATTTCTTAAAAATAGCAAGGGACCATGAAAAATCAATCCAATGGCTCCTAGTTGATGCAAAGAAGAAAAACATAAAATTGATTGGAATCAATGAAAAAGCAGAAGATAGCACAAAGGACATTAAAAACCTGTTCAAAGAAGTAATGGCAGAAAACTTCTCAAGTACGGAAAAATACTTTGATATACAGATAAGTGAGACATACAGCTCAATTAGCCATAATTAGAAAAACTATACCAAATGCACGTAACAGTCATGATTCCAGAAATTCAGCACAAGAACAGAATACGAAAAGCTGCTAGAGAAAAGAAACAAATCACCTATAAAGGAAAGCCCATCAGAATCACAGTAGATTTCTCAGCACAAACACTTAAGTCAAGGAAAGCTTGGAGTAAAGTATCTCCAGCCCTAAAAGAAAACAACCTCCAACTCAGATTGGTGTACCCTACAATTCTTTTTCAAAATTGATGCAGAAATAAGATACTTTCATGATAAAGTACACCTGAAGAAATTCATGATCACCAAACTAGCACCCTAAAATATTCTGGAGGATATTCTGGAAAAAGATAACAAAGACAACAATTCCATGAATCATAACAGAATGAACCCAGCAAGCAAGGCAGAGGGGAAAGGGAACCAACAATAGGAAAATAATGTGACAAGGATAAGTCAATTCATAACAGTTACAACCATCAATGTAAATTGGTCTCAATTCATCAGTCAGAAGAAACAGATTGGCAGAATGAATCAAAAAACAAGATCTAACAATATTCTGCATAAAAAAATACATCTAACTCAAAAAGAAATTCATAGATTGAAAGTCAAAGGATTGAAAACATGAAAGAGGAATCCAGAAAAAAGCAAGCATACCTATTCTATTTGCAGACAAAGTGGACTTCAAGGCAATACCTGATCAGAAGAGTCAAAGAAGGTCACTACATACATGTTAAGGGAAAAATCCAGGAAAAAGAGATAACAATCATAAATATATATGCAACAAATATACCAGTCATAAATATATATGTACCAACTACATAAAATAAACATTAAGGATCTGAAAAACCAAATAAGCACTAATACAATTATAATGGAGGATCTTGATACCCCATTGTCACAAATAGATGGATCAACTGACAAAACAGTCAACAAAGAAATATCAGAGCTGAACCAAACCTTTGAACAAATGGACATAATAGATAACTATAAAGTGTTCTACCACACAACAACAGAATACATATTCTCCTTAGCTGCACACAGGAATTTTTCCAAAATAGATCACATGCTAGCTCATAGAACATAATTAAGTAAACACAAAGGATTTGGAATTATCCCCTGCATAGTATCAGACCACAGCACAATGAAATTGGAAATCAATGGCAAAAGAAACCATAAAAACTGCATAAATATATGGAAATTAAATAACATCCTCCTGAATGACAATGGATTATAGATGGAATTAAAGAAGAAGTTGAAGTTTCTATGATTAAACAATAATGCCAATATTACACATTAGAACTTATGGGACATAATGAAAGCAGTCCAATGAGAGAAATTTACAGCAGTGAATTCCCACATCAGAAAAATTGAGCAAGCTCAAATAACCTAATGTTGAACCTCAACCTTCTAGAAAAAGAAGCGCAAGTTAAACCCAAAGCATGGATAAGAGAGGAAATTATAAAGATCGGGACAGAAATTAATGCAATCAAGACTAAGAAAACAAAGAAAAAATCAATGGATCAAAGCGTTGTTTCTTGAAAAATTAAAATAGACAAACCTTTAGCCAACCTTGTCCAAAAAAAGAGGAAAAGATTTAAATGCATGCAATTAGGAATGAAAAGGATGAAATCACAATGGATCCTGCAGAAATGCAGATCATCAATACCTACTTCAAGAACTGGTATTCTAAAAAGAGGGAAAGGCAGAAGAAATGGACAGAGTCCTTGATACATACGAATTACCAAAGCTAGCTCGAGAAGAGATAAAAATTCTAAATAATCCAGTATCAACCAATGAAATTGAAGAAGTAATTTTAAAAACTACCACCAAAGAGAAGTCCAGGTCCTGATGGAGAATTCACTGCTGAATTCTACAAGAAATTTTGAGAAGATATAATGCCACTATCCCTCAAACTCTTTGATGAAAATGAAAGGAAAGTAATATTCCAAAACTCATTCCTGGAAAGCAGCATTACCCTGATACCAAAACCAGAGAAGGTCCATCCAAAAAAGGCAACTTGAATGAACATAGATGCAAAAATCCTGAATAATATTGGCAAAAAGAATACAACAAATCATTAAGAAGATTATATACCATGACCAAGTAGGATTTATCCTAGGGATGCAGGGATAGTTCAACATACACCAATCAATAAATGTAATATACCACATTAGGAGAACCAAGAACAAAAATCACATGATTATCTCAATAGATGCAGAAAAAGCACTTGACAAAGCCCAACATTTATTCTGTAGGATTAAAAGCCCTACAGAAAATTGGAATAGGTCTTTATCTTAATCTAATAAAAGCCATCTACAACAATCTGACAATCAACACTATATTCAATGGTCAAAAAATGAAAGTGTTCACCCTAAAATGAGGAAGAAGACAAGGATGCCCACTATCACCACTCTTATTCGATATAGTTCTGAAAACTTTAGCCAGAACAATTAGACAAGAAAAACAAACAAAAAGAATAGTGATAGGAAAGGAAGAAATTAAATTATCATCATTTGTAGATGACATGATTCTCTACATAGAAGACCCAAAAAACTACCAAAAGATTTCTATAGATTTATTAACCAAATTTGGTAGCATGGGTAGATACAAAGTCAACACAAAAATCAATAGTATTCCTGAACATAAATAACAAAATCACTGAGAAAGTGAGGAAAAATACATTTTGTAATAGCATCAAGCCAGGCATGATGGCACACACCTGTAATCCCAGCACTCAGGAGCCTGAGGAGGAGGATTGCTGTGAGTTTGAGGCCAGCTTGGGCTACAAAGTAAGTTCAAGGCCAGCCTGAACTGCATAGTAAAATCCCATCTGAAAAAAAAAACAAACAAAAACAAAAACAAAAACAAAAAAAACCTAATAGTATCAAGAAAAATGAAATACTTAGAAATCAATCTAATGAAGGAAATAAAAGACGTTTACATTGAAAACTAGAGTATTCCAAAAAAGGAGATGAAAGAGTATACAAGCAAATGGAAAGATATCCTTTGTCCTTGGATAGGCAGAATAAACACATTGAAAAATGGCCATGCTTCCAAAAGTGATACACAAATTTAATAGAATCCCAATCAAAATACAATAGCATACCTCACAGTATTATTAAAAAAAAATCCTAAAATTCATTTGGAACAAGAAGAGACCTAAAAATAGCAAGAGCAATTCTAGGCAACAAAGGCAAGGCAGGGGGCATCACAATCCCCTGACTTGAAATTATACTACAAAGCTACCATGATAAAAACAGTATGATGCTGGCAAAAAGAAAAAAAAAAAGACTCAAGGATCAATGGAACAGCACAAAAGATGCAGAAACAACTCCAATCGCGTTTAACTACTTTATCTTTGACAAAGGGGCCAAACACCTTCACTAGAAGAAAGGTAACCTCTTTAACAAATGGTGCTGGCAAAACTGACTTTCCATATGCCAAAGACTAAACCTGGACCCCTGTCTCTCAGCATGCACTAAACTAAAATCAAAGTGTATCAAGGACCTAAATATTAAATCAAAAACATTTAATCTGCTGGAAGATAGACTAGGTAAAACTCTTGAAGACATAGACGTTGGCAAAGACTTTATGAATGAAACTCCAACTCCACAGGCAATATTACAAAGAATCAACAACTGGGATCTCATCATATTAAAAAGCTTTGTACAGGGCCCATGATACAACTCAGCAGCATAGCGCTTGCTTGGCAAGTGCAAGGTCCTGAGTTTGATTCCCAGTACCCCCCCAAAAAAAGCTTCGTACAGCAAAAGAAAACCACCAAAAGAGTGAAGAGACAGCCCACAAAATAGGGAAAAGATTTTACCAGCTATTCCTCAGACAAAGGACTAATATCTAGAATATATAAAGAACTCAAAAAAAACAGATCCCCAAATTTAAGGACCCAACCCAAAAATGAGCATCTGAAATGAATACATACTTTTCAGATAAAGAAGTACAAACAGCAAATAAATATATGAAAAAAATGTTCAACATCACTGTCATTTGAGAAATGCAAATTAAAACAACACTGAGATTTTATCTCAATCCAGGAAGAATGGTTATCATCAAGAAGTCAATGAATAACAAATGCTGGCAAGACTGGAGAAAAATGAACCCTTTTCCACTGTTGTGGGAGTGTAAGTTGGTACAACCAATATGGAAATCACTGTGGAGACTTCTCAGAAAACTAAAACTAGATGTTCCATTTGACCCAACTATTCCTCTTCTTGATCTCTTCCTGAAAGAGATAAAAGTGTCATAACACAGATATATGCACACCCATGTTTATAGCAGCACAATTTGTAACAGTTAAATCTTGGAAATAACCCATCAATGGTTGAATGTATTTAAAAATGTAGGTTTTATATACAATGGAGTACTACTCGTCATAAAGAAGGATAAATGATGCATTTTTAGCAAAATGGATATACTTTGAGAACATACTTTTAAGTGAAATAAATCAGATTCATGTTTGACTATTGCATTGTTTCTCTTACATGAGAAACCAAAAGGTTAAATAAGGACCAAAATGGATGATAGATAGTGGGAAGTAGGAAGAAAATGTTCAAATAGGAAGGGGAACAAGGGAGGTGGGGGGGGTAAGGAAGGAAAAGGGAAAAAAAGAATAGAAGGGACAAAATAGAAACGTCTTTTATAAATGAGGGAAAGAAGGATTTAAGGGAAGGGAGGGGAGTGGGAGGGGGGAAGAATCAAGATATATTATGTATAGGTACAAATTCCCTATGATGAATGTGATCCTTATGCATATCAAAAGTGTACCAATAAAATTAATTAAAAAAATAAAATACCCTTGATTACAAACATCCAAAATACTATGTAAATGTAAATTTGATCCTCTTAAACAAATATTTATTTAATTCTGAATCTTTTCAATGTTAAAAGATGCAAACCCACTAAAGAAATCATCTATCATCCAAAACTATTTTTAAGTCTCTCCTCTCATGATTTTGGAGATATTTTCTCAGCAAAATAAAGTTTCTGGATGACCAGAAGGCTCCTTGACTTGCAGCTCATTAACTGCATTCTTGCCTATAATCCTAATGAGACATCCTGGATCCTATTAAGAGTTATTAAGTTACTACTCTTCAGATGGAGGCATTCTGCTACTGACAGTCTAAGATAGAAATGACATAGCCCTCAGTCTTTCAGGAAGTCTACAATATCTGCTCTGGGATCATGCCGTTGGACTTTTCTTTGGTTCTTAGCACTTTTTAAAGTCTTCTTTTATTCTTCTGACCCTTGACTAAATGGAATCCTGCCTTCATTCAATACCCTTGTCAAGTAGGGCCACAAAAGGGTCAAAAGCTAAGTAAATATCTGCTCAAATTTACATAGTCCTGGGGTCTGATCCAATGGCAACCCCTGCGCTTTGTCAAGGTCCCAGATCTTCAAGGTCCCCTGCTCAGCTGGACTAGGCCCGCCAATAACAGCAATAAGGGCAGTAATAATAGGAATAAGAATTAGTAGCAACAACCATAATAGATCTTAACGGATATTGAAATCTGGGCACAAAATGAGTAGCCAGAATTCCAAATTTCTCCAACAACACATCGGTTACATGGATGCTTATAATACAATCAATCCACAGTCCAACTTCACTTCAGTAAATGTATCTTTTGTGTAGTATGTACATTTTAAACATTGACATTTCCCCTCACTTTTCATACGTTTGAGCTTTCAGCTGACAGTGATGTTTCAAGTTATTGCATGATACTACAGCAAACCACCAATGGTTTACTTTTAGTATCTACCTTCTTTGTCTGTACAACATTGATATGAACAGCTTATTGCATTGTAACTTTTTTTTTAGACAAGATCTTGCTGTGTAATCCAGACTGGCCTCTAACTTGCAACCTTCCTCCGCTCAGTGTCCCAAGTGCTGGGATTGTAGACATGTGCCACTATGCGTGGCTGTGTTATCACCTTACTGTTTGTTTTTAAGAAGAAAATCAAAGCACAGGTGCCAGTGAAACAAAACACAGGTTTTATAAACTCATTGTAATTGAGCTCAAGACAGTAAGCATTCTGGGTGCCAAAAAAATCTCATAACACATTCATAAAAACACCTGAGCACTTGAGGGATATAGTCCCTAAATCTCGGCATTCTAGAGAGAGTGCCACGCTTGACCAAAGCTGCTGATTCTGGCCTCCCAGAATCTGAGGATGCCCCAACCCCTCGAGCCAGAGCTCAGGCAAAGGGCCTCTAGGAAAGGCAGGTTATGTAAACAACAAAACAAGCTCCAACATTTTCTTTGAGCCCAAATTTTCTGGATTTTTTTTCCCCCTCAGAATCCAAATTACCTGGGGAATGGCCTCACGTCTCCTTGGTACTCTGGAGATACATGCTTTTTGAACTCTTCGGAAGCAGAACACCTGCTAAATAAACCATAATGCAGTAAATTAAATTTGTATCACTCCCTCTATCTCCTAGTACGAAAGAAGCTCCTGGTGTTATTCTTTCAAGGTTTATATTTCAAGACAAAATTTCAGCATGATTTAGAAAGTTTCCTTTTCTATGGAGTCAATTTGCTGTTTTTGAGATATTGTACAAATAACTCCCATACACTGCTTTAGGTGGGTGAATAATCTATCTTTTGATGAAAAGTGTAAGTTCTTTTTAGAAGGAATCATTTATTTCTTAGTATCCCCAAGGCAAAAACCTCCAAAGATAAAGCTAGGACTCTTCCTCTCTCTGACTTTTTTGACACCACATTTATAAAATAAATTCTCTAAATCAAATGTTCTTCAACATAAGGTTTTAGAGGTTTGTGCCTGTGCCCTTCACCTTCTAAAGAAGAAAGATATTTGGAAATTTTTTTTACCCCTTCAATCACTCATTCACTCGACAGTCATTGAGTGCACAGGACTTCAGAGCAATCTGCTAGTATTAGTCCAAAAGGATGGAGATGGGTACAGAGAGGGAAGAAAATCAGGAGCTCAGAGGCCGTAACCCATAAAGCAGGAGCTAAATATAAGGTGCAACCAGGAGGAACCAACTCCTTAATCTGATTGCATATAGAAGTCACTTAAGAAACTGGCTTTCCTCCTCCCTGTCTCCATCCATCCCTTCCCCTTCACTTCTTTTCCTAGGATCACATTTCAAATCAGCTACACCAAGTCCTTGTCTCCTAGGCTGTGTTGTAAGTGGAATCCACACTAAAACAGATACATTTACAATTTTTAAAAATTCAATCCAGAAAAGTACAAAGAATAAAGTTGTTTGGAAATCCCTCTCCAATTAGACTTCGATGCCACTTTTAGGAAAATTTAAACAAATCAGATCAAACTATCCACTCAGCAAACCTTCCGGTCTCCTCCAACATTACAAATAGCTATTTACTACTTTTTCATAGATAAAACCCCTGATCTTCAAGAAAATATAAGGGGAAAAATGTTATTTAATCCCTTCCTTCCTTTAAAAAATTGTTTTTCCCCCTACTAAATCTGTGAAAGAAAAGATCAACACTGTGACACATGTTGCTTGCTTTAAAAGGTATAGAAAAAAAGACAACATATACTCATTAAATTCCTAAGAAATAGCTAAAAAGATGAAACCTTTGGAGAAAGTACTGTTTATCCAAAGAAGCTAGATATTCTACTCTCCAAAAAGTGAAGGGGCCTATTATAGAATATAAGTAACAATTTAATGTGTTTTGTAAGAATAGAATTCAGCTTCACTAAAGCTTCATATTCCATGAGAGTATCTTCAATGCCAATCCATGGGATGTGCACTTCCTTCTCCTATCCATTTATTCAGTAGCTTTCATGGATTTCCGGACGGATGTCGTAGACAAAGGCCAAGTGGTTATGCAGGATTTCTTCCCTGAGAAGTAGGTCTGGAGGATGGCCATCTTCTGGGTGTCCTTCTCCACGGCAGCAGCTGCCATGGGACCCTAAGGCCGCAGTTTCCTTGGCCTTGAACTCTTTCTCCCTCTGCAGGCAGTACTGTTCAAACTCAGCCTGAGCTTATTTGGCCTGCTTCAGCCTCTGGTTCTTTCTCTTGCAGACCTAGGTCACCTTCTCCTCGGCTACCTCTCAGCCTGCAGCAGCTGCTGGACCCCTGAGACTGGAGAGCCATGGCTGCCATGGCCCACAGGCCTCAGTGAGCAGCAAAGGCGTGGAGGATCAGCAGACCCGGTGCCCCTGGAGCACATTATTCTGCCTGCCTCACATACCTATTATGGGGTTACAGTATCTAAATGCACTGTGGAGGAATACCACTGCTTTGGGGGGAATTTTAAGAGAAAATTGGTCAAAGATAGAACCAAGTATTTCAAAAATTTTGAAAATAATAGAGTTCAAATTCAACTATCTCATTTTTTAACCTAAAAAGAGGGAAATAAGGAAATGGAATGTGGCGGAGGTCATATGTGTGTGGGAGAAATCCCACCTTATAGGTTTTGGTGAGAATAAGAACAGCTCCCCTCTGTAGGGGATAGATATGTCCATGCTGGCTTTCCCGTCCTCTCTTGCACTGAAGCTTAGAAGACACAAAGAACCTTATGGACTCAGAGCTGAGAGCTGGCAGTGCAGGGAGCTAGAGGCAGGCGGCTTTCTCTCTTTGACCAGGGCGAAGGCATAGGAAGTCTATCCAAGTAAAGGCCCTAATTTTAAGGGAAATGAAGGTACACATTCCCCTTCCTAGCTTTAAATTCGGTGTATCACCCTTTAAATCATCTTGTGATCCAGTCATAGCTAGAACCTTGGCCAATGCAGAGAGTATGTGACTACAAAAACAGCATAGAAATTAAGGGGTCTGGGTTCAGCCTCCCAGATAATAATAGCCTCCTAGCCTCCCAGCCTCCCAAAAAATAATAATAGTTTTGACCCTAATAGGCATGTGAGCACCAAACAAAAGACCAAATATAGAAGAACTTAGCCCAGTACTTAGCACATAGTGATAGTTCAGTAAGGACAGTTATTGTTCATTTTTAAATCTTAGAATTAGGGCATTAGCAGAAAATGACAATTGTCCCCAGATACTCATTCTTCTTTCCAAATAAAATCTGCATGGCTACATGGTGTTGTGGTATAGATTTCAATGTCCTGTATGACTCATGTGTCAGGTTGGCTGACATCTGAAGGGATCATGAGGGCTCTAAGCTCATCAAGAAGATTAATCAACTAATGAGATCACAATCTGATGGTATTATTTTTATTGGGAAGTGGTGGAATCAGGAGGTGGGGCCTCGTTGAAAGGAGTGGATCACAGTGGTATGAAATTTGGGGCTACATCTGCTCCCAACCCCTTCCCCCTACTCTCCCGGCTTTCTGTCATGAGGTAAGCAACGCCCCATACACACAAACCACTCCCTCTCCCATGATCTTTCTGTGTTGCCATAGGCCTAAAACAATGGAGCCAGCTCATCATGGACTGAAACTTCTGAAACAGCTGAATCTAATCCTACTGACACAGACAAACGCCTCTAGTTTACCATTCAATGTAGGAACCCCTCCTAGAACACCTATGACATCCCTAACGCTGGGTCATCCAACTTCGTTTAAAAATTTCTAGTTACAAAGTCTTCACTATCTCACAGGGAGCCAATTGCTATATATAAAAGTTGTTTTGGTATCATTTTATCACTACATAAATCTATTGTTATGGAACACACCCAACAATAGATTCATGTATCAACTAAATATGTGAAAAGTACGGAATCACACATTTCAAAGCACAAAATTCCTCATCATTCCCACTGCCACAAATTTCCCCAGAAGTAACCACAGTCAACAGTCCAGTGTGTGTCTTTCCAGTGTCCTCTCTGTGCAATATATACATTCAAGGGGGATAGTAGTAGTGGAGATACAGTACAGAAAGAGTACAGAGGAGAGAGAGCCTAACTCATTAGATAAGGGAGTGGTGGGATGGAAAGAGATGGAGGAATCCCAAAGGAAACCAGGGTCATGCCTGGTGAGGCTGGTTAATAGTGCTACGGGCAGAAAGAGAGGAATAGCAGAAGTCAGAAGAAGGAAAAGAAGAGAAAGAATGACAAGTCCAGTGTAAGACAGTTCCCCATCTAAAAGTTGGCTAAAGACGGAGGCAAATAGCTAGAGAAGCTGCATCTCAGTCACCTTCATTGTTATTGGGACAAAATCCACAACATTCACAATTTAAAGGTGGGCGGGTTTATTTTGGTTTAAGATTTCAGTCATTTCAGTCTATAGTTGGCAAGTGGGGGTACAGAAACAGCACGGTGGAAGGGCCTGGGCAGAGCAAAGCTGCTCACATCATGGCAGCCAGGAAGCAGAAAGAGAAGGGAGGAGCCAGGGAGGAGGATGAGCCCTCCCCAGTGACCTGCCTCCTCTGGCCAGACCCTACCTTCCAATGGCACAGTCAGCCGCAAAACTCACTCAGCAGTTGATGGTTCCGCTGATAAATACAGTGTCCTCGTGAGCTGATCTTTCCACAAGCTGCAACTGTGAGCACATGAAGCCCTTGGGGGACATTGTGGATTAAAACATAACAGGCTGAAACGCTGGCATGGAGCTTGAGGGTGTGGAATGCAACCTCATATAGTGAGGCCAATAACTAATCACAAAGATCAGAGCACTAGGGAGCTAGGGAAAAACAAGTTCTGAAGCAGGTTTTGGGGGCAAAATTTCCTCTAACAGAAAGCAAGTAAGTACTTAAGACATTAAGGGAAATGTCTTAGTCACTTTTCTCATTGCTGGGACAAAATTATATGGTGCCCACAACTTAAAGGAAGAAAGGTGTAATTGGCTCACAGTGTATGGAGTCTATAGTCAGCTGGTTCAAGGCAGAACAGCATGGCAGAAGGGCAGGGAAGAGGAAAAGGTGCTTGTGGGGAGTTACAGCAGACTGCTTCAAAGCCCAGGGCATTTGAGGACCCAGAAGGACACGACCCCGCTGTCCAGCTCATGCATACAATGGGACACACATATATGAGCATGACTTAGCGTAGACAACCATGCATATGCTATGCAGTTATGAGAGCACAGAAGAGTGTAATGCTTGATAACTGCCAATACATACAGGCCAAATGATAAAGATGCTTGCTTGCTGTTGTTGCTTTTGTCGGTCCTGCTGCTTTCTTTTCCTTGGGGAACTCACCTGTGAAAATACCCCTTCAGCCCCACTCCCCAACCCTGACACTGCTTGCCTCATAGCATACAGGAAGGAGAGCAGAAAAGGAGGAGCTGGAAAAGATCGACCCTTCCAGACTACATGCTCAGTGACCTGTCTCCTCTGAGCAAAAGCTACCTTCTAATAGCAAGTCAACTATTCCCCCTCAATAATCCAAACACCTTTCAAAAGCCCCAGCTTTGAGTGCGTGATGCTTGAAGGGGGGCATCTAGATACAAACCTTAACAAGGAGATTGGAATGTAAGTGTTCCCCAAAGGCCCAGGTGTTCAAAGCATGCTCCCCAACATTGTGCTACTGGGAAGTGGTAGAACTGTAAGAAGGGGGCTTAGTGAGGGTTTTAAATCATTGGGGGTGTGTCCTTGAAGGGAAGAGTGGAAATCCAGCCACTTCCTCATCCTCTTCTTTCTCATCGCCACCAAGGGGTGAGCAGCTTTGCTCTGGCACACACTCCCCACTGTGATAGGGTGCCTTGCCACAGGCCCAAAATCAACAAGGCCAATCAACTTAGGACAGAAACTTGCAAAACCAGGTGCGAAAATGAACCTTTGCCCATTAGCATCTGAAGTATTTGCTACAGTAACAGAAAGCTGACTAACATAGAGTTATGCAGCCTCAACCCAATAACAAAACACCCCAACTCTCTGTCACAAGCACCTTATTCAAGAGATCAGATCAAGTAGTGGAGTGGGAAGGGAGCAGAGAGGAGAGGAGCCTGTGTCATCCAAGATACAGATTTGAACATGTGGGTGGAGGAGAATAAAACACAAGGAGAGCGGATTATAGTTCTCAAGGCCCAAAGGAACCCTGAATCTATTCCCTGATATAATCACTGGCCTTCTCAGCCTGACTTTATCTGTCCTTGAGAAGCCTCCTTCCTACGACTACCAAAGTGGATAGAAACTTCGCCTGCAGCACTTGTCCACACCTTCTCAAGCACATGTACCAACACGCAGCTTCCTCATCCAACAAGGACTACAGTGCTTGAATGGACTCAAGACCATCCTGCAAAATGAGGCAACTAAGCCTGACTTTATACTTTAAGGAAGCTTGAAAATGCGGGGTCTTTGCTGATTTTCATTATAATGATGTGAGATGGACACAGCATGTAGAACAATTGCTATTGCGATATTGTATTTTACAGGTAAGGAAACAAAAATGCGGAGAGAGTAAATGACTTACCCAAGGTCATCTCCTGAGGTCCCCTGGCTCCTCCTAGTCAGGCCCGCTCCTCTGTGCTATGAGATGCTAGCTCACTCTTTTCTGTGGCTTTGAGGCAAGATTTTAAATGATTGTACTCCCTACGGACAGAGTGGTCAACAAGCTTGACATGTCTCTTGAATAGTTCATTACCCTTATTTTTATAGCATTTTTTATAAACATTAAAGAAATTATTTCAGCAATTTTTGCTGCAAATTTGGGCTGTGGCAAAGTTTGTGCTTCAGTCCCAATTCTGCCTGAGAGTAGACAACATCGTCAGTGTTATGCCAGTCTAAACAGTTTAAATGAAAGGCACCACAGCCCAGCTCCCTCCCACATACACCCTGCTCCAGAGCCCAGAGGTTGTGCTGTAACCCAAAGACAAACTGAGTGGACATCATGAACTGAAGGGGTGTGCTGTGACTGGGTGAGTCATTCCTTTTGCTATACCTCTAGCATGTTTCCTTTTTGGTACAAAAAGTCTCTTATTATGCTCCTGGTACTTTGTATACACCCACTTCACAGAAGCCCCACAAGGCAGATACCACATTACATCAGTTTAGAGGCTAGAGAACCTAGCAAGTTAGCCAAGGTTCTGCATATGCAAATACCATACCTAAGATTCAAAGCTAAGTCCCACTCTTTCCAAGACCTGAGCTCTTTTAACTGCTCCACTGAGCCTCCCGGCTCAGGGACGTGATGGGAAAATGCAAATAAATCAATAACCTTCTTAACATGTCCACAATAACCTTTTTAATTGAGTCCTTTTATTTTTTCAAAGAAAGCAAATGGGGATGAGTGGACAGATGGATAGACACTGCAGATATTGTTGGGAACACCCTACACATGGCTTAGATCACTAAGGATGTGTTTTCCTATATAAAAGGGAGACAACCAGATAAGAGGAAGGTGATGGGGGAGAGAAGAGGGGGTGTAA
>NW_004955409.1:26728402-26741172 GCF_000276665.1 Chinchilla lanigera | reverse complement strand
GTACCTAGGACAGGGCCTGGGAAACAGCAGCCAGGAAGTGAGAGGAGGAGCAAGGACATGGCACAGGCACCAAGAGCAGAAAGGAGAAATCATTTCTTTTCCTGCCAACATCATCAGCCTACTGAACACCTTGCTTTCAGGGTTTTATTTTCCTGCGATTATTTAAGCATTTTAAATATTTGTATTTGGAGCTAAAGGGAGAACTTCAAAAGCGTTGCTGTAAAACAAAAACAAAGCAAACTTGCTTTTTCCCTCTTCTTTCCAAAGCTTGCCCCAGGCTGCAGGTGTAAAAACTCTTGGCCACTGAGGCTTGAGTGGTTCCTTCCCCCCTGCTGCTTGCGGGAAGGAGGTGAGAGCTCCACACGGCAGAGGCCTCGGCTCCCCCGCCCTCTGGGCCCCCAGAGTTCACCTCACAGCCCTGATGTCTGGAAAAACTCCTGAGCCCACATTTGCACGCCAGGGTATGTGTACGTGAGTCCCTGCTCATGCTGCGATGAAAATGCAAAGCACCTACTATTTTCAGCCTGAGCAGCTGCCAGGTCTGCGCAGCCAAGTGGGAGGAGAAGGATTTCCACACCCAAGCTGCCTGCAGGAAAACATGCAGAAAGCGTATGAGGAGGTCAGAACCTTCACACTTTATGGAAACACAAGTTTCAGACCGCACTTCACGGATATCCCTCCACAAATAGACATCTTCCTCATTCCCCAAGCCCATCGGAAAGAGCCACAATGTCAGGTTGTGTCTTCCACACGTTTCTCCAAAGTATCCATGTGAAGGAGGGGCGGGGCTTAGGTCTCCCCCCCTCTGGCTCCCCCAGCACATACAGGAACTAAGGGAGAAATCAGCACAGGGTGTATGGTGTGCACTACTCAGGGACCCAGCAGAAGCAACATCTGACTCCCAGAGCAAGACCTGGGGAAGCCATTCTGTTCCCTCCAAACTCAGAGTTTAAGATGGTTCAAGCCACTGAAGGAACAACGCTTCCAAAAGAAACACCAAAGGTCATTGGATTCAAGAGAACCCACCCCCCTCAGAAACAAGTATAAATTCAAATATAATACACAGGCCAATTGGGCCCCCCAGCTAGCCTTGAAAACTGTAGACTGACTCACCTCAAATGCTTTGCCTGAGTCCTTCTGACCCAACCCACTCCTGGAAGATTGTGTGTGTCCCACAAAAGGGTGCAAAACACAGGACTTAAGCAAGGAGATGGCCCAGCCCAGGCCATGATGGACTTGGAGAAACAACCCTAGTGCCACATCAGCACCAGAGATGAGGAGTTCATGCTACTGCAATGGTGCTTTCCTCCCAACAGAAACCCGGGAGTTACTTTGGCAAAACAGAAACCCAGTCTGCGCCAGGCCGATGGGCCTCTTGTAAAAGAGAGGGAAGCTATGGGCGAGGGTGAGAAGCAGCGGAGAGTTCATTCCAGGCTCCCACAAAGGAAACACTGGCAGCTTTGTGCCTTGCCCACATCTCCACGCTGCCCTCAGCACATCTTGCTGCCCCAGGCCAGCACTGCAATTGCCCAGTAGCTTTTCTTGGGCTATAGATCTTTGCCTTGCTCAACAGAGGCAAGTCGTGAAACAGTCAGTAACCCAGAGAAGAGCATGATGGAACTGGCTCACAGCCTGGTGCTCCTGACTTCCATCTCACGGGTCTTCCCATGGGAAGGGAGTAGCCTGCCCTGGCTTTTTAACCCTGAAGAGCAATGGTGACAGAAATATCCCAGGACTTCTGCATCACTTCTTTGAGTTGACTGCAATTCCTGCAAAGACACATGATGAAGTGAAGGCCAGCCCTGCCTGGGGTGTCCCTTCCGCCTTCAAGAATGATGTCCAGGGAAGAAAGCAGCTTCCTGCTTGATAGTGAAGGCTAAGCAAGAGGGCTGAAGTGACTAAGCCAAAGCTCACAACAGCTGTTGGTACTGAAAGTGAAAGGAGACAGATAACCACAGCATTGCTCGGCTCTTGGCAACCTTCGTCTCTCACCGGATCACGCAGCAGACAGTGGGTGCCCATCTGCATGCCCCACCTTCCTGATGCTCTGAAATATCCCAGCCGTGTCGCCTTGCTCTCCTTGACCTAATGCTTTCTGTAAAACTTCACCATCCCATCCTTGAAAGAGGGGCAGCAAGCTGGTGCATTAAGACTGTAAGAGCTGGAGTCCAACTTTTCAGCTTCTTGCCTCAGCTAATCTTCATGTGACCTCGAAGTTTTAACCTAAATGAATGTCACCAGGGCTAAGGTGTTTTGGGGTAGGTAAGGACAGAAGGCCAGCATGTCTCAGGAAGCTGTGTCCTGCCTCTGGAAGAGCAGGAACTATATTCACAACTCTGCACTGGGTCCTGCCATGAACCCAGACCCCCCTCCGGGTGTTTCTGACTAGTGCCAAGCTTCTTGGCCCCTAAGTGTGGCAGGTCAGTGGAAGCCTCTTGAAACGCTGAGCAAAATCTGCTGCGTGACACGTTCACCCTGGCTGTCTAGCTGCTTTGCATGCCTATGGGGCAAGCAGGCTATTTTTGAGCCGATTTCATAACCCCCTTTGTAGCTGCTGTGGCTGCTGATTGCACATGTTTCCAGCTCGCTCCTGTGGTGAGAATGTTGACAGAGACAGCGTGCTGTCAGAGAAGGGAGAGAAAGGAGGATTGAGAGATTAGGAGCACAATTTCTGTCTAGACGCAGTTCACACAGCTGGCATCTGCTCCAATCAGGGACCCTGGGATTCAGCAAGTTGTGCTGATAACTCTCGAAACCATTTACTCCATAACTCCATCCCCAAGAAACCTCCAAGGCAGTGGTGAGGAGCAAGTAGGACTTCCTGACGTCCTTCTTGACAGTAAACTACGGGGATTTCCAAGTGTTGTATACAAGAAGACAATCAAAATATCAGAAAGATCTGTGACTGCCTGCATATCTGGTGGGGTCAATCTGTATCAGTCACTAGACTGATTGCTTATTTATTGGTCTTAGTTTGTCCATTTTGTTTTGTTTTGCTTTGTTTGGGAGGTTGGGTTTTGTTTTGTTTTGTTTTGTTTTGTTTTGTTTTGTTTTGTTTTGTTTTGTTTTTTAATACAGGGTCTCGCTGCTGGCCGAGACTGGCCTCGAACTCTTGATTCTCTTGCCTCAGTCTCTCAAGTGCTAGGATGACACATGCACCAGCATGCCTGGTGTCCTTAGTTTCTGCTCCTCTGCTTACATCCTGAGTCCTGTCAGTTTGCTAGCAAGTTACTGTGCTGTTGTTGTTGTCTTATTTAATTCATCCCTCTGGTTCTCTCTCCCACCTTCCCTCCCTGTACCAGCTTCTGTCAAAAAGCACTGTGAATGGTTACATTCAACTTTCACTACTGAGTCCCATCATGGGTGAACAACCCTCCCCATCAATCCTGCTTTTGAACCTTTGATTCTATTTTTTACGTGTTCTTTTCCCCTGATCCCGTCATTTCCTTCACTATAATCATCTATGAGAAACTGTCTCAGGGTTAGATCTGTACTTCACGCACTCTTGTTTTCATCACAGCCTAATAATGTTTTCAGTAAAAATAATGCCAGCCAACCATTGAGTAGGCACCGAATTAATGCCCTGCATGTATTTCTCAGTTTTCACCACCTTTCACAATATGCTGTGGAAGTTGCTATTATGTTATGGTTTAAGTTTAAAGTGACCCCCAAAAGGTTCATGTGTTCAAAGGTGGGGTTTTTGGAAGGTGATTGGATCACAGAGCCACCATAGTCATCAATGGATTAATTCACTTAAAGTGCAAAGCTAAATGTGCTAGTAGGAGGTAGGGTCTGGATGGAAGAGGCAGGTTACCAGGGGCACAGCCTGGAAAGGCCTATCTCCCTTCCTGGGTCCTCCTTTCTCTCTCTCTACTTCCTGGCTACTGTGACATAAGCAGCTTTCCTCCACCAAACCATCGCATCATACCCTGAAGCCCGCTAACTATGGCCTGAATCCTCTAAAAACTGTAATCCAAAGTAAACCTCTCCTTTACCTTGTGTCCAGCAACAGGAAAGTGACTAAGACAAGCCATTTTCCCAAATCTATGCATCAAAGACCTGGGGCTTAAAGACATAAAGTAACTTTTCCAGTTGACCAGTGGTAGAAACTGGCTTCAAATTTAGGTTTGCTTGACTGTGAAATCCGAGTGCTTAACTAGTAGCCTTGCCTTCTTCTGAACTGAAAGAAATGGGGATGAACAAATGAATATTTGAGATTCCCAGTTTTCTGGCCACTTTGCTTCTCATGCTTGCTTTTGGCTCTTTTCCAGTTCTCAAGGAAAGCAGAAGAACCCTGAAGAAAGTTCTAGGATCTAAACCCACAGACCAACCTCTTTCTCTTTAACCCCACACCCAGCTCCAGCAAGTCCTGGGGCCTGTTACTCAGGATGATAGAGCTTTCATCCTTTGACAAGAAAAGGTCACCCTAGTCTTTCTTTGGCTCACCAGTTGGGTTGGGGGAGAATAATGTAAATGGGCATCAAGGACAACTCAGAGACAACCACTGCTGTCATCCACACATATGTGGAATAAGGCCATGACCCAGAATCACCATGGCTGCCTGGTTTCTCAGAGTCAATTCTATTCTGCCAAATTTCCCCCCATTCCTTACAGATGGTTTGCCAGTGCTGGCCACCACTGCAAGCGGTCATGTCAGAGGACAGAGACACAAGACATTAGAAAGACTTATAAAAAAATTAAAAGATAAGTGTCTACAGTATCTGTCTCCCCCTAATACTTAAAGAGAATCTTAAATCCTAGAATTTTACCCTTTCCTCCTCCTCTTAAAGGCAAGTATTCTGACATTCTAGAAAAGAGGCAAAAGGACACACACAGTAAAAATTAGGAGAGAGCAAGGACAGAAGAGAACAGAGAGAACTGTTAAATGATGGGTGAGATGGCTCACAGTGCGTTCCAAAGGCTAGATGGTTGGAAAGAGGAGACAAGTGAGATGCATCCACTTGGTTTATGAATTGGATGCTGTTTAGCATTATCAGAGAGACTCTCATAAACAATAATCTATTTTCTTAAAAATATTTAACAGCATCTCTGCAGAACCAAGGTGCTTCAGGTAGGGTTCCATGAAAAACTAAGTCATAGTCCCCTACTCTTTAAAAACAGGGAGGGAAATGTTTTCAGCTCCTTGTGAGACAGAGTAGGGTGTGGCAAAACTGGCTGGGGAAATAGGCTGACTTGTTAATTACAAATTCCCAGAACACATTTGCAAACTAATTCCCAAAGCCCTGCACTTAGACTTCCCATGAGAACACAAACAAGTTTTCAATAGGATGGCCCAGACCTGACATCAGCCTGAGGCATGGGATCCCAGCATCATCTCTCAGGGTCTGTATGTAAAAGTACTTGTTAGTTTCCTTGAGATTTGGACAGCATAAAAGGACAGAAATGGCATGAAGAACTCACTATCATGGCTTTCCTCGTGATAGCCCACCCTGTGTCCTCTAGGGTGTACTTTTATTTTGCTTTTTCCTCTTTTACTCAGCCTAAGATCCCTCTGCAGAGCCAGTTTCTCCCTCGCTCTTCACTTTCACTTTTTCAAATAAACTTTGCCACCATTTTTCTGCTTGTTTCATTCAATTCTTTATTTAAGATGAGAACTTAGAGTCCACCTCTAGAAGGAGAGGTGAGCAACCCAAAATCCAGTAACATTTACTCAGTGAGCCACTTTTAGAAGAAGACTACCTGGTAACACTTGATAACTTTAGCATAGGAAGATAATATCCATCTGAAGTCATGGTGCCCAGGGTTGCTCCTTGATTTTTTGATACCTGGCTCCTTTCCTTGCCTCTTCATGACACAGACTAAAAGTGAAGAAAGTGAATCTTTGAAGGCAGAGAGGGTTTCTGATCTACAGTGGTGGGTGAAAATAGGTGCACAATAAAAGGCAATTGAATAGAATTGAGAGTTCAAGTGCTAAAGCTCACAAAGGTATGTTGTGTAAGAAAAGGATATCCCACTATGTATATCATATAACTCTAATTTTAAAAAACTATGAATACATACATATAAAAGTATAACAATAGAGTTCTGAATTATTTTTATTTTCAGTCTGTTTATTATCTAAATGTTCTATTATACTTATGTGAGTGCCCCCAGAAAAACACTTCTTCAAAGAGGCAATAAAATTAAATTCTGACGTAATTTGATGAGATAGGTCTTTTTCATTGAGGGAAATAGTCTAAACATAGACCTGAGGACTCACCAGGGAGAAAAATGTTGAAGAAAACATTCCCCATATTCTCCATGGCAGTCTTCCTGGCAATATTAGAACATTCTGTGCTGGTGAGTAAGTTGGTTAACAAGAGAGAACAGATGTACTCTTCCTTCAGGAAAGAAAACATCTTTTGTTACTAATTACATAGTCCAAACATATCCAAACCTGAAGAAATATTCCCCTTCAAAACAACCTTAGCAATTTTTTGTTCCTTTCTTGACATTATCATTCTCCACCTTACATTGCATCAACTTCTAAGGAAAGATAAGGCGACTGAAATTGAAATCAAAAGATATAACTCAGGATATGGCTGTACCACTTACTAGCTCAAAGTAAGTCATTTATCTTTTTCCAATCTTACTTTACCTGCCATTCAAAGAATGTTGTACAACAAGGGTAATGAAAAGGAAAGGAACAAAAAAATCAAACCAAGAAAAGGCAAGAAAGAGCCAATCAACTCCTTATAAAGACGGATATTACTTTTGTTTTTGACTAGCAATTTTACTCTGCATTTCCAGACATCCATTTGGGTTGTTACCCAGCATCCAACCACCTTTTCTGCTAGTTCACTGGTCTTATTTTGGGAGACTACCCCATGACACTTGAGAGTGACTGGCCCTCCCACTACGGACATCAAAGAGACTAAATCTTCAAATTGAACTCCAGCCAATCAAATGAGTTCTCCAATGCCTGGAACCTAGGGAGAGTAAGACAACATCATGGAGGCACAGAAACATCTTACTCACCTTGGCCCCAGCAGTATGAAAAGAAGTTTCTAAGGCTCCCCTCTCTCACACTCCCTTAATTCCCATCTGCTCTACAAACTTGAGCATTGCAATTATTTTGTAAACTCTATTATACAACAGTCTTGAATGATAAGTAAAGTGAAACCTGAAAAGGAAAAATAACTTTTCTAATGTCCCTGAGCTAGTCATTGGTAAGACCAGGCCCTGAATGCAAATCTCTTGGTTTAAATATCCTTTCAACGAATTCCTTATTTCTGCCCACAATAGCTGGAACTGATTTCTGTGGTTGCAACCTAGAACCTTGGCTGATTCACCAGGATGAAATAGGAACATGGTAAGTTCCATAGTTCTCTCTGTTTTTGCCACAGTAACACCCGGTATATCTCTGCTGATGAAGGAATAAATGAATGGGGTCATTTTCTAGAACTATTTCTCAGCTGATATTCTTCATCTTTATCCGGCAAGGACAAAGTACTTTCACAGTCATGCTTAAGACTTTCCACTGCTTCAACTCCCATACGCACCTACAAGGACTAGCACGAGCCTGCATGATTACCCTCATCATGAACACTTTCCCTGTCTCCTGATTCTGCATTCTTCCACCCCACCAGCAAGTACACAACCTCTCAGAAATCATCCCTTATGTGACTGGTTCATCCATTCCACTACTGTAGTCCAAAGCCAAGTGTAGAAGAGGACCTGTGTGAATGTGAAGCCCTGGAACTTATCCTTGAGGACCAGACAGATGGTATCTTAAAGGTTCAAAGCAAGAAGAGTCAATGAGCAAACTTAAGCAGAGCAGCGATAAGAGCTTCACTCCTTCTTCCTAGAAGCTCTTCCCCTGTACTCTGGATAATTTAATAACTACATAGCACACAACTTTGAATGCCAGACAAACACTTTCACATGATTAGAGTAACCAGCCAGCCCTCAGATACAAAAGTCTGAAAGCTGCTCACTGGGGCCTGCTGACTGCATCTACAGGAGACAGGTGCTCAGGTTATCATTCTGCTAAAATCTTGCCTTTTTCTAGTCCCATTGCTTAAACAAGTTTTTCCTTCTATACTGTCATGTTAAGAGGAGTCCTGTTTTCTTAAACTCATTTAAGCTGTTGATATTGTAAATCTTAAACACTGGACCAATAATACATTCCACAAGGCTATCTTTCCTTAGGAGATCTTGGCAGTGACAATGAACTAGTAATTTCTTCCACCCTAGATAAGTTTTTGTTTAGAGCCATTAGATTCCTGATACAGTTACATTTCTTCAGCTATCAGCAAAAGCTAGAGTGTAAAAATAGCATTCAAGAAATGAAAACTATTGTCACTTTCTCCTGCTGTTCCCGTTTTCTGGGCAAGCCATGTGCAAGCGGAAAAGCAACTTGCTCAAATACAATTCAGAAGTAAGTCAGAGACTATGGTGTCCTAACAGAGACAGAACCATCCATAACACAGCACTGCTTTGTATCAAGCTATCCAAAGAAGCGAATCCTACTCATGCCAGAGGCCCATCTCCATAATATAGCTAAAATGTTTCCATTGCCCCTGATGTAAAGCCTTTCAGTCATTGCTGAGAGGAGAAGGAAGCAACAGAAGCAATGCATCTTGGGAGGAACTGTACTTCACTGTCTCCCTATTATAAAGAAATGTAAAAATATGTTCCAACAGCGTCAGCAAAGCAAAGAATTCATCTCACCTCATTAGCATTTCCATGGATGGCTAAGCAGATTCCTTTCCCACTTCTGCACAGCAAGAGGCTCATTGTGTTGAGCCTTGCTCACCAGTCAAGGCAGACCTCCAGGAAAATAGGCCAGCTAACATGAAAAGGGAGCAGGCAAGCCAGAGAAGGGCCACCAGCCTCCCCGGCGAGCCTCAAGGGTTCACCCCTTTGCTTTCCCCATTAAGCATTTGTTTAAACTGATATTTGCATGTCTGACTTTGGTCCAAAGAGGATTTTGTGAAAAAGGCTGAGCCCAACCTATTTTAAGCATATAATAATGAAAACTAGAGCTACTTTTTATCTAGCATCTCTCAATCTCCTAGGAAGGGTGAAAAGGATGAAAATGTGTCCATTTGGCCTCCAAAAGCTATTACAGACACCTTCTACAGACATCTCTCTCAATTATATTTTCCAGAAAAAGAAAGAATGGAGGTGGGGTGACTTACACCCAACAAAGGGCAATTATATAAATGTTGAGTTATCTGAGCTTTCAGATGTCTGGGATGTTGGATAAATGTGCACAAAGACTCAATAATCGTGTTGATTTTTTACTCAAGCCAGAAGACGACAGATGTCTCAGGACAGCATTTGGGTGGTTGCTCCCATTTCTTTTCAAAAAGGGATCTCAATGAAAAGGCATTTAAGTGCAGTGTTTGACAGAGCTGGGAATGGAGAAGAAGGAGCAGGAAGAAACACAATCATACACCTGAACACAGTCAGGAAGCGCCTGTCACCATAACCACTTTCCTACTTGTTCACACGCATCACTATAATAACAAGTTCACAGATCAGAACAAAAGACAATCCAAAGAATGGTATCCAAAGAGAATTTTGACCTGAAAATACTTCACATAGAAATTTCCTTCTTTAAGAGTTTTATCAAGCTCCTGCCATCCCCAAAGAATCTCAATATTATTGTCACAATCCTAAAATCAATTGGTAACAGCACTTGAAGCTCTCCCAGGCATGAGAAGTGCTTGGTTTGCTCATCCTTCCATCTTCACTAAGTTTTGATTTTCTAAAATAATGTCCTGTGTTGAAGGTGATGTCACAAAGTATTTCAGATCTTTTCAAATCTGATCCTCTCTGTGTGTTATATAAATACGCACGTGGCATCCTATTCAAATAGCAAAGTAGGGAGAAGAGGCTGGTTATGGAGCAGGAAGGGGGAAGCCTTTCTTTTAATGCCTTTTGCCATCCTTTACCCTGTAGCCATGACATCCTCAAAGTTACATGAAAGTCATTGCAGCTTTTCCCCCAAAGCATGATGGTCACACTTTGGTTTAAAGATTCTAAAATAATTTTGAGGAATATCTTTCTGGTACCAATGCTCTGAATTTTGCTATCTCAGTTTGAATATTTTCAACAATAAGCACTAAAACAATATAGGTGGCCCTTACACTTTTATTAACTCACATAAAAATTCTCACACCCTCTCTGAAAGATCATGAAACTGAAGTTGGAAGAAGTTTACTGTCCTTAGTGAAAGCCATACACCATTAGAAGGCAGAGCTGGGCTTAGATCCAGGCCTTCTACCCTTTTATTCCATATCACAGATGCCTCTCAAACATGTAATAGAATATTCACATATAGTAAATCTTAAAAAGCAGCAAACAACACATTGCCTTACAGGACTGTCTTCTGCATCTGAGGACATTAACTCAAAAAAGCTCCAGAGGCCAAGCTCTAGGGAACCCAAGAGGACTGCAGAGCCCCATCTAAACAGGCAGCTGCTATACTATTCCAGATCAAAATGTCCAGTGCAATCCTTGCAGGATCCTTACTTTCAGGATCCTACATGCTCATTTTCCTATCTGAGAAGGTCCACCTCCTACACACTCCTCCCAGGTCATCATCCCTTCCACTGTCTCCCATGGAGAGGCAGCTACAGTGGAAAGAGCTCCAGTTCCACTGCTTTCATGTGACTGAAAGAGCCTCAGCCTCCTTGGCTAGAAGACATATTATTTAAACATTTAACAAGGTAAGGGGTTTTGTAAGCATTGCAAAGGGAAGGAGGTATGCATTCTGGCTACCAGGGTGTAGCTGACTTCTCCTCATACCAGGAGTCAGGGGGACCCCTCAGGAAACTACACAATCTGGCCAGTCCTTTGGTGGTCAACATATACCTTTATTCCATTCAAATTTCAAAGAAGTAATTAATTTTGTGGAAAAAGCAGAGGATAACAATGACTTACAGGGAAACTGAGGCAAGCCTAAAGTATAAGAAACCAAAAAAGAAAAGATGTTCTCATACTGCAAGGACCTCTGACTGATACTGGGAAATGATCTCAGGGAACTTAGCAAAAGGTGCTAAGAAATTTTGAATTTTGAATCCATATGAGGACAGAAAAGAATGGCTTATGTTGCTTCAGTCCTCTCATCTCTTCCCACAATTTCCTCACATAAAGCAAGGGGACAAAGAAACACAACTATGCCAATCCCATTCCAAAAAGAACACAAACAAGTCAGGAAATTAGCTAGAGGCAAGCTCTGAATAGAGGGAGGGGGGAAGGGTAGATAGCAAAACAGCTACAGTGCTGCTCCCCTGGGTGCCCCCTGCTTGCTGCTCTTCCCTTCCCTGGAGTTCTGGGTGGCTGGAAACCCTGCTAACACCATTCCCAGAACACAGGTCTTGTAGTGCACAGAGGATAGAGCCCCAGTGTGTTGATACAGTGATGTGGTAAAGGGAAGAGCTGCCCATACGCACCCATAGTTACTATGAAACATTGGGCAAGAGCCAGGAAGAAGCACCTTCACAGGAGTGCAGTGACTAAGACTTCAGGTTACTTGCCAGATGTAATTGGCTCTGCTTCCTGTTTTAACTTTAAAATCTGGATAATTACCAGGTCTCATTAAGTTCTTCCTTGTTGGCTGGAGTCTTGGGCTTTCCCAGCTGAATTTTGGTTTCACTGACACTGTTAAAAAAGAAATCTGATGAAAGCAAGCCTTTCAGTAGCTCCACCATTCTTTCCCAGGTTTTAGAGGGTGAGTAAACACATACTATGCTGTACCCACTTCTCACCTTTCCTTGTTTGGCAAGAGTTCAGTTCCCTCTCATTCTTACCTCTCTTCATGTGTGTATAAAAAAGATTTTGATCTAGGAATCTATAATGGAAATTTTGGTATTTTACTCATCTGTCATTAATAAGAAAACATTGTAAGGCTCCCTCTTTATAGAATAAGTAAATATCAATAAATACAAGTCCTTATCAGGGCTCTGGCCTAGGATCATTGATTTCCTGCTCAAGGTACTACAACAGAATAAAACACAGACAAGATATATATTTTAGTTACAAAGGGTACCAGGATGGTCAAAGCTCAATAAGGACTAAGACTATGAGGCACAGCGTCCCTGGCCTTTATTAGGTGCACAGCTTGATTGGGGGTGTGCTGAGAGGCTGCAGGAAGTGGTGGTGGTGAACCGCTGATACAATCAAGTTTCAAGGAGAATAACGCATTTTTGAAAAAGCACACAGGAGCAGATCATGGTCAACTGGTAACTTGATTGTCTGCTAACTGTGACTACTGGGCTAGAAGGAATTTGGGTGAGCCAAAGTCCACAGCTGCCATTTTGTCTTGCTTTGAGACACCAGGACATCCCAGACTGTCTGACAGTCTCAGTTCTGGCCATTGGTTTAAGGATTAACCTGTCTGGGAGCCAGCCGTGGGTCTCACCATAAGTCATGTAGGCCTGGGACAACTCTCAATTTATGTCTTTGCCAACTTATTAATATTAATCACTGCCTGCTCTGCACCATGCCAGGCTGGTTCTCAGTAGTCCTTTGAAAGTAAATGGTTTATTCAAACTTTTGAACCCTGGGACTAATCTCATATTTCCCCAATTCAAGCCATTGATCTTCCTACTGTATCACACTGGACACTTAGAAAGTACTATCAGATCCACTTCTATGCCCATTCAACTCAGGGCAATCAATCCCAACTGCAGTTCTAAAGAGGAGGTGAACTGAGGGGTCACCAATTATACTCACAAGATGAACTGAGAATAATATGCCAATTACCCTGATCTGCTCAATGCACATTATATACATGTACTGAAATGTCACACTGTACC
>NW_004955409.1:26710816-26728147 GCF_000276665.1 Chinchilla lanigera | reverse complement strand
AGAGAGAGAAGAAAGAAAGAAAAGAAAAGAAAAAGGCACACAGGTTTCCTAATGCTCTGAAGCTATTCTCCCCTTGCATATGCCAGCTCTGGGCCAGGAGAGTATTTACCTGTCCATCCCTTGCGTCAAGTCAGCTGTTGGCTCATTGTAATGGGTTTATAGTGGCATTTGCTCCATTGAAGGGAGAAGTAAGTGCTGGCTCATCTTCATAAAGGCCATTTGAATTTCAGCTGGAGGTTCATTCCTTTCTGAGAAAAGCCAGACCTCAAGGACTTGCAGGAATCCTCCTTCCTCATTCTCTTCACAGCCCCTCTTTTCTTTTACAAATTACCTTTCTAATCTTTCAAGTCTATATTTTTATTTTCCTTTCAATGCATTTCCCAATGTTTTTGTTATTTTTATAATTTCAATTTTTAGCTTTTTATTTCATATTTCCTATTTGTAATATTTAATTCTTTTTATTGTTTTAAATTCCCACTTTATGGGGTATTGATGTTTTGTCTCTGTTTTTTAAAATTTGTTTTGTATGTTTTTAAAGCTTTTACCTCATTGGTTTATAACCTGTCCTGTAGCTTATATATAATTTACTGTATCTTATTGTTTTAGAAGCCTTAACCTTTTGACTTGATAGGATTTGAGCTTATTCTCCATTTTCTTTTCAGCCTTTTTTCTTTTTAAAAAAGTGAGTGTTTTCCTAACTTTCTATTCTAATTTTCATTCTAAAGTTCTCGCTGAATTTTATATTACTCAGCAATAGTAGAGGTGATCTCATACCATAAACTTTCAAAAGCCTTTTTCCCTCTGGCTTCCTACCACCACCCCTGACTTTCCCTTGGGTTCTCCTCATTTTAAGGATGGCTTTAAAACACAGTCTCATGATGGGAATTATAAAATCTGTAAATTTACATATATGGCAATTTTACAAACATTTCTGTTTGCAAACAATTCAGTTCATAAACAAAAGCATTTGGCAATATTTTGCTTCCATTCATAAACTCCATATCAGGTAACAAGCACTACCACAGCCATCTTCCCCACACAAACACAAATGCAGCCATATTCCCCCAAATAGTAAAACAAATTAAGTTCATAAACTAAGGTACCACTGTATACACACAAACATGTACTACATGCATATATAAAACATATACAAGATAAACACATCCATGCACATCCATCTGCAGTCCACAACTTGGTCTCTAAATAGCATTCTCCATTAAATATGACCATTACCCCTTAGAGAAATGCCTGCTATGATGGCTGAGGGAAGAAAAGTACAAGATGAACCGGAAATACCTTACTGTATCCAAAAGAAACATCTTCGCTTTCTGATCAAAAGACACAGACAAGCAGATCGGATCAAAAAAGAAAAATAAAAATCTCAACTATATATTGCCTGTAAGAGACCCACCTCATCTACAAGGAAACACACAGACTGCAAATGAAAGGACAGAAAATGCTACTTCATGCAGCCAGAGCCCAAAAGCAAGCAGGAGTAGCTGTTCTAATTTCTGACATAGTTGACTTCAAATCAAAAATGTTCAGAAGAGAAAAAGAAAGTCACTACATATTGGTAAAGGGAACAACTACCAAGAAGAGGTAACAGTTATAAATATACATGCACCAAATGTAGGTACACCCAATTTCATGAAACAAAAACTATTTGAAATAAAAGAACAGACAAACACTAATACAATCATAGCAAGGGATTTTAATACCCCACTCACACAAATAGACAGAAACATCAAAAGAGAAATATTAGAGTTAACTATATTAAAGAACAAATAGATTTAACAGATATCTAAAGAGTGTCATATCCAACATTGTCATCAAGAGTTGGAACTTTCTGCAAAATAGACCATATTTTGAGTGATACAGTTTATCTCAATAAATACAAAAGAATTGCAACAATATCTTGCATCTTATCAGACCACAATGGAATGAAACTAGAAATTGGCAGCAAAATAAACACATGGAGATTTTATAATACGCTTTTGAATTATTGATGGATCATCAAAGAAATTAGGGAAGAAATTTAAAAATTCATAGAATCAAATGACAATGGAAATACAACATATCAGAATCTTTACAACACAATCAAAGCAGTTCTAAGAAGGAAATTTATAGCTGTGAATGCCTACACAAGACAAAGTAATTCCAAATAAATAATCTAATGATGTATTTCAAGTTTCTAAAAACATAAGGAAAATCCAAACTCAAAAACAGTAGAAAACAATATACATAAAGATCAGAGGAAATCAATGAAATTGAGCCAGGAAAAAAAATACAACACAGAATTTGAGCAATACAGAGGATCAATGAATCAAAGAGTTGGCTACTTAAAAAGACAAATAAGATCAATAAATCCTTAGCCAAACTTACCAAATATAATTAGAAATGAAAAAGGCAAAATTATAACATATACCACTGAAATTCAGAGGATTTTAAGTAACTGTTTTGAAAACTTATATTCCAACAAACTGAAGAATCTGGAAGAAATTAATAAATTTCTAGATAAACATGACTTATCAAAATTGAACCAAGCTACAGTAACAAAAACATCATGGTATTGTTACAAAAATGGAGCTATAGACCAGGAAGAGAATGGAAGATGCAGATACAAGCCCATGCACCTTCAGCCATCTGACTTTTGACAAAGGGGCCAAAACCATATGTTGGAGAAAAGATAGTCTCTTTAACAAATGGTGCTGGAAAAACTGGTTATTCACATACAGAAGAATGAAACTAGATCCATATCTCTCATCCTGTACTAAAATCAAATCAAAACGGATCAAAGTCACAGATACAAAAACAGAAACATTGAAACTGATGGAAGATAACATAAGGGAAATATTAGAAGCCATAGTCATAGGCAAGGACTTCCTGAACAGAACTCCAGTAAAACAAGAAATAATGCCAAGAATCAACAAATAGGATTACATCAAATTAAAAGGCTTCTGCACAACAAAGGGACAGAATGGAGAGAAAACCTACAAAATGAAGGGAGAAATGACCAACTTCTTTTCTGATAGAAGACTAATATTCAGAATATATAAGGAACTTTAAAAAAACTACAAAAACAAATGGTCCAATGAAAAAAATGAACTGAATAGGCAGTTCATTCTTTTTAAAAGAAACTACAAATGGCCATTAAATACATGAAGAAAAGGTCCATCATCTTCAGCCATTAGGGAAATACAAGTCAAAACAACTCTGATTAAGATCAGAATGCCTATCATTAAGAGCACACAAAATGACAAATGCTGGTAAGGACATAGAATTAAAGGAAACTTTCAACATTGTTGGTGGGACTATAAACTAGTATAACCACTATGGAAATAAATATGGCAATTCCTCAAAAAACTAAACAGCAGTTCCATTTGACTCAGCTATACCTCTCCTGGATTTATTCCCAAAAGAATTAAAGGTATTATACTATAATGATACATGCACACCCATGTTTGTACCAGTGCAATTCACAATAGCTAAGCTCTGGAAACAGCCTAGATGCCATGCCCATCAATAGACAAATAGATAAAGACTATATATATATATGGGTGTGTATGTATATTAAAATTCATATATAGATGAATTTTAAACATCTATAAAGAATGATTTTGAGTCATTTGCGGGAAAATGGATAGATCTTGATATCATAATGTTAAGTGAAATAAATCAGACACAGAAATTTAGATACCACTTGCTTTTCTTACATGAGAAACCCAAAATATAAAGAAAGAGTAAAATAAATAAATAAATAAAAATAAAGAGTATAAATAAAGAATAAAGGGAAGTAGACTTTTGCAAAATGGGAAAGGGGGTCAGAGAGAAGAAAAAGGGTAAGAAGGGTGTATAGAGATATGGAAAATAATCAAGATATGATTTATATATGTACCAATTCTCCAAAACAAATGCTACTGTTGTATATCACATAACATGTATCATAAACATACACTAATAACATTTTTAAATTAAAAATAAATGTTAAGCACTTTACTGAGACAACTGACAACATTTTAATGCATTCTTTGTTTAGATAACAATAATGTATGCATGTTTAATGTACTAATTTCTATAATTGTCCTGTAATTATATTAAAAATAATTTTGTTCTTAGGAAGAAAATATTGAAGTAGTGAGATCAAAGGTCTATAATATCTTACTCACCAAAGCTGGGACATTTTGAGCATCAAAATAAATATTAGTATAAATGCATTATAACCCATGATAAGAATCCATGAATTCACAGAGATTTAAATAAACGTATAAAGGAAAATGGAATGCTCTTTCTTACAATAAAATTACTCTTAAGTAATTCAGAGACTGTGTGGGACTGAGATCTAATATTGTCTGTGCAGGTATGCAAGTGACAAAGCAAGTGGGGATGACAACAACTGGAGAATCTTAGGAGAGGAGGGTTTGAATGCAGCATGCCAACATCCAGCAATCAGATGGAAAGGTGAGCAGACTGATGGGAGGAGCTAGGTGGCACTGATCTTCATCTCATTTTATTTCACCCTTGTAGGAGGAAGACAGTAGAGATTTTTCCCCTAGGCTTCACAATCCAGCCATCCTTTAATATATTTCTTTACAGCTATTCTACGTCCTTCCTCAATAAGGGCAAAGGAGAATCACCTTGTTATGAGCTCTCAGCCTTCATGATGAGAGTTATTGCTAGCCAGAGGGAGACTGTTTCAACTGTCTAAACAACATGAGCAACCGTGCTTCTTCTGGTCAGTTGCATTAGGCAGCACAAGACTCCACAGGAAATCAGGAAAGCCTGCTTCTTTCTAGACCATAGGCTAATATGATCCCTGGAATATTTATCAATGTGCAATGCTAGGAAGGCAGGCTGTGTCAGAAAACTGTGCTATAAAATGGACTGGGTTTTGAAGGACAAGTGGGTCAACTTTCAGAACATGTGCCTAATGTGACAATGTGCCTTTCTGCCCCATATCTTTTATTAGGTCCTCTCTTAGGATTTCATTAAGGGTCATTGCACCACCTCTCACATCTACTTTCAGAAAGTGATTTCCCTGTTCATTCTCTCCTGATAGAAGGATGAGATCCTCAGGCTACCCGAATCCTCTGCTGCTGGACCATATTTTCTAAAGACAGTTCTTGGCTTCATATATAAACAGCTCACCACTGGACCCAATCTTTGTATCCAGAACCTGACCTCCAAAATCTGAAGGGTCTCACAACTCGAGGAATTGATTGGTGCTTCACCTTGGACTAGATGAACTTGGATTGCTAGATATGGGAAAAGCCAGGTCACCTGGGGCCATGACATCACTGAATATGTCCTAAATCTTAGTTGCTTTTCTGTAGACCTGGTAAGGTCCCTGATATTTGCCCCTTAATGTCTAAGAATCTTCTCCTAAAAGCATAGTAGTGTGGCAAAGAGAAGGAGTTGAATGCAATCGCTTTTTAAAATTGGTTCTAATAACTGATTTTATTAAATCTTAATTTAAATCTCAATCTCTCTGTATCAGTAGCTTAAAGTTGAACTGCCGGGGAGAAAAGATCACACAAGATACAGATAAATTCAAAATGTCACTCTTTATAATATCTATGATTGCAAGGGGACAAATAATAACTTTGCAGGGGAGACAACTAGAGAAAACCAATTCAAGTCTTGTCCCTCCTGACACGAAACTGGGGTGTCTGGAAGTTTGGGTAAAGAATGAATTGTGGAGTTTTCAACTCCACTGGTGGTCTGTGGCCATCCTGTGACCTTTTGAAACTGTCCTGCTGCCTACCTTGATGACTTTGCTCCCCTCCTGAGTGGATTACTTATAACTTGAAACCAGACTCACTTGTGCTGGGTCCCAACATGCTTTTCTTTTTGCTCCCATTAGATATAAAGAAAGGTAGGAATTGCTAGAGAGGCACACTAACACAAAATAAAGCAAAGCTATGAAACTTACATCATGAAAATCAGAACTATCTGGGAGTTTTCTAAACTTCAGCATTTGTATAAATTTCTTATCACATTAGAAAAAAAGTAATTAATTTACATGATAAGATCTGAGTTTGGCTGGGTGTGGTGGCACACGCCTGTAATCCCAGCACTCAAGAGACTGAAGCAGGAGGATCACTGCGAGTTCAAGGCCAGCCTGGACTACATAAGCAAGCTCAAAGCCAGCCTGCACTACGGAATGAGACCTTATCTCAATAAAAAAAAATCTGAGTTTGACTATTAACTGTGGAAGTGAAAGCAAACTCTAGGACATTACTATGTGAGGTGTGAATGGATGAATATGTCTTAGCAAGCCAGGTCTTGATCAGCTGCTGGAAAGTTTGTTTTCCCAGTTCTATAAACCAAAGTGCCTTCATGGATTCCAAGTCACTCTGTGCTCCCTCATGTTGAACAGGTGATTTGTAATAAATAAAATACAATCTAACTCAAAAAGTACCTTTGGAGACTTCTTGACCTGAGAACTGTTGAAGAACTGCTAGGAAGGGTGTGTTTGGATCCTAGTTTGGAAAAATCTTCTTTTTTTCTGATGCTGGGGGTTGAACCCAGGACTTTGCATATGAAAGGCAAGCACTGTACCACTGAGTCACACTCCTAGCTATGTATATCTTAATTAATTTGACAACCCTTCACCCACCCAGATAAAACCATCATGAATGTCATTATAGTTTTTAAAAAGGCATTTTTATTATTTTCAAATTATGAATGGTGTCCTCCAAACTTTTTCCCCACACATGTCACAAAACCAAAGAGGAGCTCATTTTATCAGGCATCATTGATGAGATCCTGGAAAGTCATAAAGCAAGGACCACTGCAAGGGCTGTCCTTTGTAGGAAGACTGCCCCAACCCTGACTGCCAAGAAACCAAAAGAATCAAGCAATGTCCTCCAGCTTCCACTTCCACCTACTACAACTACTCAAGCTTCCTAATGGACAGCTGAAGCTAAATGTTATACTTCTATAGTATCAAAAACTAATGGCACAGGGAACTTACATACTAGAAGAACCCAGTCAGAGAGAGCCGCAAGTTGTGACCACAGGAAAAGGCTCTGTGACCACAGAAAAAGCATGCCTGTGTCCTTCTTGATAGATGGAAAGTTTAGGCACAGCAAGCCAAATATTTTATGCAGGAGTAGGTGGCTTTTGGGCACAGTTATTTCTCTACTAATAATTGACAAAATCTATTAACCTGTAAAGAAATGTCTTCAGAGTTACAAAACATTGTATGTGTAGTTCTTTTAGATTTCTTTCTTTATCTGTGTTTCAGTAGACAGAAATCAATCATGGAGATTACAAAATCCATATACTATTGGCCCTCATTATTGATGATTATTGAGAATCTATTCCTTAATCTGCTGTAAAAGTTAAGCTCTACAACGGATTAGGTGGAAATTGCATGAAAGATACAACTCTTGTTTTTACTTTGTGTAATTGTGTTGCTCTTGGCTGGCTAACCTGTCTTGTCATGAAACACAGAAGGAAAAACACTGTCACATTCCAATCATATCCTTTCATCTGGAATACAATGACCAGATATAAAATTCCTGCCTCAAAGAGGGGCTCTACAGAGGCCAACTATTCTAAAGAAATGACATCACCTTGGACAGGCATCTCATTAACGCTGGACTTAAGAGGCAACCTATTTGGGTTTGAATCCCAGCTCTACCACTTCCTAGTTGTATGACCTACCTGTAAAATAGAGATGATTACAGAGATCTGCCCCATGTCGTTGCTCAGAGGGGCAAATAAATTAACATATATGAAGTACTTAGAACAGTGTGGCGCATAGTAAACTCAAGTGTGTTAGTTGTGAATCTTATTACTGACTGGAATACAATGTAGCCAGCTATCTAGTTGGTGGGTTATCTCATTTTGGCACTTAAGTATTGTTAATAACTAATTTATGGCCAAGTTGATAGTTAAGAAATATCTAATTTTAACTTTTACCCAAGATAAAATGAGCTAGCCACTAGGCATTGACAAATCTTTTGATTGTGCACTGCTACACATACAAAAACACCCAAGGAAAGATGCTAGGTCATCTTTTAAGCACTTCTTGGCCCACGTGGAAGATAAGAGGTCTTTTATGTATACTCCTGCAGTTTCAAATATATGTAAGTATGTGGTGGTTCCAGGTATTGTGGAGCATTACCTCATATTCACTGTCCTCAAAACTTAAACAAATGATAAAATAGTAACAATAATCCTATAAGGGTTTTGTTAGGGTGTTGTCTTTTACATTAACAGTATCCTCTCAAAAGGAATCTAAGAGAAAGTTCTTTCTCATCTCAGTATCAGAAGTAAAGATTAAGATTAATATTTATTGAATGCTACCAAGTACTCTGATAATTCATTTAACCTATGAAATACATCTATGAGTAGATACTAAATTTATATCATTATTTTATAGGTAAAAAAACTGAAGCACACAGAGATTAAGCAAAATTGTACAAATTACATAGCTAGTACATTGTGTGCATCAGACTGGAGCTCATGTAATCTAGCTCCAAGGGAGTTTCTAAAGCATCACTTGGTTAAAAATAAATAAATAAATAAATAAATATTTCAAAAACCAATTTGTTGATCTTGTCTTATGGATTCTGCAAATCATGAAACTGATTTAAATACCACCCTAGAAGGCCCAGAGCCAAATTCCTAGCCAGGTACATTTTACATTCCAACCTCAATACTTTTATCTTTTATATTGACATTTTTCTTGTGTCCTGTTATTCTTACTCACTTCACAAAGTAATATCAGAGGGTTGAATGAGAAGTAAAAGTAGGCCAAGTACAGAGGATGTTTAGGGCAGAGAAACAGTCTCATACAGACTACTTCCTCTACATGCCATAGTTGTAGATATAAGTATCCAGATCTATAGAGTATACAACAACAAGCTTGAATCCTAGTGCAAACTGTAGATTTTTAAGTGATTTTGATATGTCCATATAGGTTCATTGGTTATAAAAAAAAAGACTGTTCTAGTGGGGAATGTTGATATTGAAAGAAATTCTACATGTACAGGGCAGGAGTGTATGGGAAAATCTCTACCTTCTTTTTTATTTCATTGTGAACTTAAAGCTGCTCTCAACAACTTAAGTCTTAGAAAAATAATAATGTAATAATGCCTGTCTAGCATCAAAGACTGTCAAGAACAGCAAAGAGGAGGAAAATAAGTCGTCAGTCTTACTCATGAAGATAAATCCAAAAATACTTTTTACAATTAGCAGATTGATTTAAGCAATGTATAAAAATCATAATGAGACTGGATATCTCAGGAATGCAAGGGTGATTTAACATTAGAAAATATGTGAATAATGTGATTCATCCTATTAATGAATGAGGAAAATGATATAATTATCTGAACTCCAGGAGAAAAAACACACTATGTAATAAAATACAGCATCCATTCATGATTTTTAAAAAATATGAACAACCTTGCACAAGATGGAATCTTCCTTAACCTAATAAAATTTTTAAAAAATAAACCTGCAGCAAGAACATATTAATGGTGAAGTGTTGAAATCACTCCCTTTAAGATCAAGAATAAGGCAAGTGTTTCTATTACCATCCTTTCTGTTTAACACTGTACTGTGCTTGGCTGGGAGAGCAGAAAAACAAAGGAGATATAAAACTGTCATTACTCTATATATTGATAATATGACTATGTATGCAAAAATAATAACTGTTGGTCAATTATTAGAATTAATAAGAATAGCCAGGTGTGGTGGTGTTTGCCTACAATCCCAGCACCTGTCAGACTGAACCAGGAGGACTGCCACAAGTTTGAGGCCAGCCTGGGCTACATAGTGAGACCCTGTCTCAAAAAATATATATGGAATTAATAAGGATATGCAAAATCAATTTCATTCTACATATCAACAAAATATAAGAATAAGAAACTTTAAAGATATATTCAATAGCATTATTTAAAAGATCTTTATGGAAAAATTATAAATATTAGTAAAAACATTTTAAAAATATAAAGAAAAGTATAGATATATCATGTTTATGGACTGGAAAACTCAGTCACGTAAAGCTGTCCACTCTTCCCAAGCTGGGAAAATCTCAATAAAATTGCAACCTTTTGTTTGTTTGCAGAGCCTGAAAGCTGATTCTAAAACTTACATAGAAATACAAATGATCAAGAAGAGATAAAACCCTATTGATGAAGGTCATAGCAAGGTAACTTATTCTACCAGATATCAAGACTTTCTGTAATGCTATAGACACTGGGACACTGTAGCATTTGTGCAGGACCCCATAATATATCACAAACCGCCAACTAACCTCTAACTAGGTACTTTCCACTGCAATTACCCAATAATTGCTCCACTTTAACTAAATATTTTCTTCGCTTTCTTCCAAGTTCGCTTTATAAAAGCCTTCCCCCACTTCCCTTTGTTGGAGCCAAAGTATAAACCACCCGCAGTCTGGAGCTGTCTGATTCAGGAACTGCTGTCTGTTTAAAGGAATGCTTTAAAAATTTAATATGCTTAAGTTTACTTTTTAACAAGCTTTAAAATTTTAATATGCCTAAGTTTATTGTTTAACAGATCAAAGGAACTAAAATAATAATTCTAAAAGTATTCTCAAAAATATATGGCTATTTTATGCCTGACATAGTTGGCCCTGTAAATCAGAAAAAACTAGACATCTCAAGCCAGTTATAGCAGCACACACCTGTAATCCCAGCACTCTGGCAAGCTAAGTCTGTAGGAGAATCACAAGTCTGAGCCCAGCCAGGACAATTTAGTGACTTAATGAGATACTGTCCTGAAATTTAAAAAAATAAAAAAAGTTTTTAATTAAAAAGGAGTGGTGATGTGGGTCAGTGCAAAGGCCTTGCATTCAATCTCCAATACCATACCAAAAAAAGGAACATTTCAGTAAATACTGCTGGGACAATTAATCATATAAAAATGTAAAATAATTAGACTCCTGTTACATACTAACATCAACTCTAAGATTTAAGTACCAAAAGCAAAGGGCAAAAATATAAAATTTTAAGGAGACCATAGGCAAATATCTTAATTTCTCATGGGTAGGAAAGGAATCTGTAGATAAGACCAAAAGCATAAATGATAAAGTAAAAGATTAATGGCATTGACTGCATTAAATTAAGAAATTCTGTCTGTAGCTAATTCCACAATAAAGAAGAAAAAGACAATTCATAAAATTGGAGAAAATATTGCCAAATCATGTAAGTGACAAAGACATCAAAATCAAAATATGTCATTCACTTGTATGACTCAATTCCCTTAAAAGGCAAACAACTCAGGAAAGAGCCTTTAATAGTTCCTTTCACCCACAAAAGAAGAAACCTGAATGACCTAAAGAATGTTCAAATTTCATTAGCAATCAAGGAGACTGCCAAGACATTTTAAAGCCTTAAATATAAATTTGGAAATAGTATGTGTTGGTGAGAATGTAGAGTAAAAGGACTCCTCACCCAGTCTAGGTGAGAGCTAAACTGGTGCTGCCACTTTGGATAACAGTTTTCCATTACTTAGGGTGGAAAGGAGGTAGAATCAAACACCACAAATTGTAATGCATAGGTACAAAGCTGGCTTTGTTGAAGATACTTAAAAGCAGAGGCTCAGGCAAACATGCATGATTCACTCTTGGTGGGATTCCCATCTCAAACTGTGAGGGATCAGGATACTACTATCCAAACCAGGGCAAGACACCACAACAATGGCTTTACTAATAGGTAGAGGCTGGAGGAGAGTTGATTGCTATCAACAGGTGAACTTACAGAGATGACTGGTATACCATCGCTAACATTCCAAGATCTTGTAGGAAAATGGGTGGCGAAAAGGGTTGCTCCTGATCCCAGGTATCTTGGTGCTAGGCAACTTAAAGCTGAGGGACATTTATCAAACAGTCATACTGGTCTCTTCACAACTGGTAAAGCTGGACCAGCAGTCATCGATGTGTACATACCCTACACAATTTCTTGTACACGTATTACTGTACATGCTTGATAATATTAATTAACCATATTGCTTGTAATTGCAAAAACTGGAAAGAACCCAAATATAAATGTCAATATTATAGACTGGAAAAATAAATTGTATCATACTCAAATATTAGAATGCTATAAAACAGAGAAAAATAAATGAAATGTATTTGCATCAATATTTTTAAAATCTCAATAAAATAATATTGAGAATAGGAAGTCACAAAATTTTTAAAAGGTAGAATGAAATTACATTTTATTTAGAAACATACTTAGAAGTGGTACAATTATAAAGAAAAGCAAAGGAATGGTAATTTAAATATCATTGCATATGCATAACAGATTTGGTAAGAGGTGGGGGAGTGTTAGATTTGTAGGAGGGCCCAAAGCTACTTCTAAAACATAACATCCTTATCTTAACCTGATTGGTGGACACATGAGTGTTTCCTTATTTTTTTTAACAATACATTCACATTTTTATTCTCTTCTGCTAAGATACTTCACATTTTTTTTAAAAAGCAGAGAAAAGAAATTAAAAGAATATGAAAAACAAAGGAAAAATCTATCAGCAGACCAACAATTTGGTATAAATTTCTAGGGATATTACCAGCGATTTGAAAGATAATGAATCTTTGAAAGGGTCAGCATTTATTCATATCTGAGCAGTACCCCTTATTTGAGATTTCATTACGTGTCGAATCTCACTAGGCAGATCCAAGGGGTCTGATCAGCCCCCGGTAATTATGTAGGCAATTATGTAAAGTGCCTTCAGCCTTCTCTGAATCAAGGCAAAGCTTAAATAAAGCAGTGATGAGGTGAGGAGGCCGTAGCAGATATGGCAAACAGAGCCCTCTCGCCCATGTGGTATTTCTCCCCAGCAAGAATTTGAGCTCAATTCCCACACAGGAGACACGCGAATATGGACAGGCTGTTCACCCAGGATCACTGAGCTGTACCCTTCTCTGTGAACCAGGACCTCTTCTCACCTTCAGCCTGTGAATATCCTTTCACGTTTTCTGCTTGTCCACAGCCAGCAGCCTCCTCAGGCCACTAACCTCAGCTTCCCACCCACCTGCAGCTCAGTGCAGCCTTTCCCTGTGTGTGTGTGAGATTCATTACTGGCTCATTTTCATGGAAGGGCAATGACTGCAAAACCGCTGATAGCTATCAGCAAAGAGCCAACTCTGCTAACATAAACATCCAAAGAAATACTTCCTTTAACCAGATACTCTGCAGGATACGAAAATAAATACTGTTCGCTGGGTGGGGGCAGGGGATAAATCTCCCCTGCTACAAAAATGATAGGAAAAGCAAGAAGCCGGGCAGCACCTACGTCCTCAGCCTCACGTTGTCCTGGGAATAGCCCTGACCCAGAGCCCACCTCCATGACAGCCCCACACACGCCTGCATTGCTGTCTCCTCCTAGCTGGAGCAGAGCCCTTCCCAGGGCAGAGGCAGATACTTGCCTCCATGCCTGTCTCCCATTCAGCCGTGTCCTGTGCATCTTTTATCCTCAGCACTCAAGATGGCGGCTGGTACTTGTAATGGACCGCCCTGCTGAAGAAGCTTCCCTCAAAGATTAGTGGCACTCTACTCTTTGTACCTGAACGAACCTGAGGGGCCAGACTGGCCAAGAGACAAGTCCAAAGCCACACAAGAGGCTAGTAGAGGTAGAATCACTAATCTGAATCCTATTCCTATTTAGTCCCAGGTGTAGAAATTGCGGGAAGAGCTACCTTGTATGCTGGTTCTTAGACCCCTGCAAGTCTGCACCTTTGCCCCCCAGAAACAAAATGAGCTAATTAAATGCTTGCCGCTAGCTTATTTTGGAAACTTTATGAAGTGTGTGAAAGCCCGAATGAGTTTCAGGCCACTATTTATTACTTTGAATGAGGAAGAAGTCATCCAAGCAAGGGAAGAGGGTGAGGAAGCTAAACCCACCGAGAGTTATTAATATTGTAATGCTTTTGCTTATTGACGCAGAAAAGCAACTCTTGGCTGAATAAGGCACGAAAGCTTTCAGGCTATGATGGAGAAGAGTAAATAGAATCCTTCAAGGTTGAAGAAGAGTCCAACCAAATACTCTACCTAATTGCTTTAGAATAACCAAGATCACCCTGCTTATTGGGGGAGAAAGAAAATCAATAGATTGTATTTAGAGGGAACTAAAGGCACAATTGGGTCATTCTCTGTGTGGCTAGTAGAGGGTGTTACCTTGGCACAGATCCCCAGAGGGAGGCATTACGTGAAAAACAGTCCATTCTGCCTAAAATAACCCCAAAGATTTAAATATAAAATAGTTCATTGCAAAATTGAAAGGCTCCCAGGGATCTGTGAAAGAACTGCCCATTGATAAGGTGAATGAATCTTTGCTCACAGCACACCCACTAGTAAGATGGGGTTTAACCTACTGGTAAAATTAATAAGGCTTTTGGATAACAGCATTAGTCTCAGTCACAGAGATTCCTGTGATCCAAAGTACATTTGCCCTGCTTCAGTTGACTTTTTGGGCTTTCAGTGCAGAACTTTGCACGTCCACCTTTTGAACTTTCCTATCCCACATGAACTGACACCATGCATCATTTGGTAAAATCACTTCAGAGAACATAGGCTGTTTTGAAGAAATAGATATCCATTGATCAATAACTGGCCTGGGGCTGACCCAGACTAAACAGATTTAGACACACCCAGCCTCCAGCTGTACAATTCCAACCCATCATTTTTTTGGTATTCACTTTGGAATGGAGCTATTTCGGGAAGAACTGATGTTTGTGAGATTTTCGAGCTGAGATTCAAGTGACTATTTAAACAATATTATTTGTTCCTAAGTAAGCTATATATCAAGCTATTTTTAATCCAGTGTCAAACTAAATAACTCTAATAAATAAGTAGGATTAGTTCATTCTCTGTAAGAAAAGCAGTCTTTATTCTTTTTACACAATTGCTATATTCTGGGGAAGAAATGTGATTCCACCATCCTAAAGTGTGCCTTCCCCATTGACCTTGGATCCAGTCAGTTGGTCATCAAAGCTCAAACCCCTGCTCCGCAGTCTGTTGGCCTGTCCCCCCACCTCCCGCCCTCATCCTCTGGCTGTACTAGCCTCAGGCTCTGGAGCACTGCTCGTCCTCAGGCCTCCACCGCCTCCCTGGCCTGGTGATGTTTTCTGTGTGTTCATGGCTCTCTGTCACCTACAGAAAGAGCCCAACTCTGCCCCGTCACAAGTCCCCTCGCCTGTCCCCTCACCTCGCTGTACCCTGCAGCACTCTTCTAGCTAGAGTCCCCCTTCTTAAGTAGGCCCAGAACATCACACTTTCATATTAATACACAATATTCTGCATAAAAGAATTTTTTCTTGCTTTTTTTCCAGTAAAAATTATACTCATTAGACACCTAGCTCTGCACTACTCCTAGACATCTCCCCTTCTCTCCTCAGCAGAATGGTCTACTCTTTCCTGCACTTCTGTTGCTTTGTGGAGCAGTGCTGTTACATGTCTGTCACCACCAGCTCCTGTGGACGGTGCCCTGGCCAGGCTTTTCTGCCTATGCCCTGTGCTGCTCAGTACGCCTTACAGAGGCTGCCACACATCTTTCCTGCAAGAATCAGTTCTTCTACCTGGTTTCCAGAGAAATGATACCGTCCCAAAGGTAAAGGCCGGGACTCTGAGTTCTTTCAAACACTTCACCGAAATGTCTGGTCAGTGAAGTATGATGCAACACCCCCACTCACTGATTTTACAAAAGCATTTATTCTACCTCCAGCTTTGAGTGTCCTGCTGACACTGCTGTGCTGACACACTTGCCCTTTTGTTGTCTCATGTTTTTACCAGGGAGACGCTGCCTTGCATCTCTATCAGAGAAAGGCACTTTTGAAAACACCTTCTCTAAATTTTGAAACTACTGTCATCTTCAAGATGATTATTTCCACCTGTGCATTTCCTATGGTTTTTTTTTTTGTTTTGTTTTGTTTTGTTTTGTTTTTTTGTTTTGTTTTGTTTTGTTTTGTTTTTTAGCTTCGTCATAAAAAGTGGCACCCCTCGGGATACACATACTTAGCACAGTCCTACGAGGTGGGGGCCAGATGGGTACGTTGGCTCACCCAGGCACTGGTGCAAACCAGGCACTTTAAAAAGGATTGTTGTATTGTAATTGCTGCTGTGATTTGCTTTTTAAAGAATCTTTGGAGATGCTTCTCAGTAACCTCCTTCTCTGATCTTGGTCTAGATAATCACTAAGTCGGATGCTCTACTTTAAGTCCAAGACATGGCATATTCACCCTCACTGGGCCTTTTGCTTCACAATGGATTTGATTTGCATCAAACTTTGTTATTTAAAAAACTTCTACATGATTAGTTTCTATATATTCACATAGCACATGATTTGAATGGAATTGTATATATATATTAAATACACCAGATAACACAGTATAAAATTCTAGATTACAAAGATAGAAGAAAATTCTTCCTCCTCTCTTTGTTTCTCAGCCACTTTGTCCCTTCCTTGAAAGCAATCAACCCTGCCTGTTTCATCTTTGTCCTTCCAGAGACAATCTGTGCATACCAAGCAGATTTCTTCCCTTTTTACACAGTTGCTAACATATTATACACACTATTCTGCACTTGCTCTTCCCATTTAGTTTATCCTGGAGGTCGTTTTGTATTTGTCCACGAGGAACGTATTCATTCTTTTCTACAGAGGCATGGTCTTCCACTGCAGCTCTGAGTCAGTCCTGCAATGTAGTAGATGGTGCGCCCAGACCTGAGACATGCAGGTCGCTTCCTGGCGGCTGCTGTAAGACAATTGCCATGGAACAAATAGGAGGCCTGCGGCATTACCCCATATGTATCTGACACGTATATGCACTAAAAACATACTTTGGTCTGTATTGTACCACATCTAGCTATGTCAGTTAACCTAAAAGACTTCATAAAAGAAGAAAAATCTATTTGTGACTTCCAGTGTATCAATAGTACTATATATTCCAACTGTAGCTTTCAGTTAATGATTCAAGAGGAAGACATGATTTCCTCAGGATCTACTCAGCCTAGTTAAAGTGAATCCAATGAATTTATTATTGATGAGGTATAATTATTCAGCTTTACTGTCTTGTACCAATTAGACTTCATTTATACTATAAATAAATATGACTGTAGCTGCAAGTTTATTTTATGATTGGAATAAGTATCAATATGACTCTGGAGAACATACTTAAGGATCTCTTTCTCTCTCCCTGTCTCTCTGCATTGTATAATACAGTAACTATCAGCCACATGTGGTGTGAGTTTTTGAAATGTAATTAGTACCATGATCTGCACTGTAACTACAAAATATATACTAGATTTTGAAACACTATAAAATATCCCATTAATAATATATAGGAATATTTTAGGTATA
>NW_004955409.1:26692871-26710716 GCF_000276665.1 Chinchilla lanigera | reverse complement strand
TAAAATTAATTTTACCTGTTTATCTTTCTTAATAGAAAATTAAAAATTATATATGTGGCTCACATTATATTTCTGTTGGACAATCTTGGTTAGTAGCATGCATTTATTTCCTACATAATAAAAAACAGACTAGAATATTGTAAATACCTTCTGCTTTAACTCCTGAGATCCAGATCTTTTACACTTTTTTATTAATAAAGTTAGAGAATTTTAAAATTCAGACTCAAATATGATTTATCCAAATGGTGACAAAGAGAAGGAACAAAAGAAATGCATTATTGCAAGCCCAGTTGGTGTTGTGGATTAAGAGCTTTGGAAGATGTCACATTCACCAGCAAATTACATTCAGAAACGTTTGGAGGGGCCCCTAACTCACAGGGAACAGGTTAACAAAATATAGTGAGCAGGCCCCATAACTGAAAAATAATTCCTGACTTCCTACAGGAAGTCATCCTTTAAAGCTTTCTTTATCTAGATTCCTTCTTCATCTTGCTGATTTCAACTTGAAAACTCAAAAGTAGAGTGCTAATCAAACTTAGTTAGAAATCCCTGGCATCTCATATGCCAAAATAAAAAGCCATAGCTTTAGACTTCCTTTTATAGAGAATATGAATCATCTTCAGCGGATATACTCCAGTCCCCCAGTGAGCATCTCCTACAGACAATACCAAACTCCATATATGCTATCTTTCCTGTACATATATAGGTAAGATAACACTTACTCTATACATTAGGCATACTAAGAGATTAATGACAATGAGTAATAATGAAATAGAACTATTGTAGTAATATACTACAAGAAAAGTTTTTTAAAATTTACAAAGTGCTTATATCTGAAATTTCCCATGTAATATTTTTGAGTTGCAGTTAACTGTGATTAACTGACGCACAGAAAGTGAAGCTATGAGTAAGGGGTTACTGTACCAGACCTCCATTATCACAGCCAGAACAATTCTTTTCCAAGTTTCTATCATAGGAAGAAGAGTGTTGGGCACCAAGAATACAAATACATGAGGCTCAGTTCCTCTCCTCAAGATACCTATGGTCTAGCCAGGAGCAGAGGTGAACACCTGTAATCCCATCTACTTGAGAGGCTGAGGCAGTTTTAGACCAGTCTAGGCAACTTAAGAGACTCTATTACAAAAAAAAAAAAAAAATTAATGGTGTAGGGTGGGAAGCACAGAAGGAGAAGGAAGAAGGGAAAGAAGGGGGAGGAGGCAAATTTGATTATTTCCCTTTACTCCTTTAATTCTCATTTCCTCTCCACCAGGAAAGGAATATTTTGTTGTAAACTGCCTGTCTCCTAGAGTGGATGAGGAGATTCATTAATCATCTTAAATAATAAATCTCCACAGATGCTGATGCTGGCGCCTGCTTCATGGAAGCCGCCCACATACGCAGCTCCACCCCAAACTGGCCGCCATCCAGACCTGTGGCCATCCTGAGATTTGATGTGGGGCTCACACGTGGTCACCACTGGTGTTCTCTGAACAGCCCAAAGGGTTACACATGGCACCTTCTCCTGACCAGCGGTGACACAAGACTTGACAGTTCAACTGCCCTTGCTGGGGAAATCACTCCCTGAAACTTGTCCAAGTGCATTTTACTCACACAATGTGACCTGTATTTTGAGTCTGACAATTCCACCTACATCCTGGGAACTTCAGAAAAATCCAGCTAGCCAGTTTAGAATGGTATAAAACAACGAAGAAGAATTTAACTGCATTTGTAGAGATTCTTGAAGGATATTTTTTACTCCAAGGGAATGGATGAGAAATCAGAGGAAGATTGTTGTTTGATAACATTTTTCTCTTTTCCAGGCTACATTCCAACATTTGGTGCAATTTTCTGTCTCTGCTCCTTGGCTAGATCTAGCTTGTTCGCTCCTTGGCTCACATTCCTCCTTGACTTCATTTACTCCCTGTTCTTTTCTCTGTGTTAATGGTTAACAGAGCATGTACTGTAAATTAGCATTTATAAAAATCAATTACACTGCTTCATAAGACGGAGCAGAAACTTAGATTGTCTTCACCAGATCATTCGTATTTATCTGTTAATTATAAACTGTAATTGTCTCTTTTTATCATATTAATTTGCACAAATTGTACAACTTCAGAGTTAGGCAGTTTTCAAGCCCTTGAAACACAATTATTCTCTTAACATTCTTTTCAGAAACATGGTACTCATTAATAATTAGGTTGGTAAAAATTAGCAGTTCTGATAATTGGCCTTGGCTTCTCCTTGGATTTTTTTTTTTCTTTCTTTCTTCATTAAAGTTCTGGTCCTCACAATTAAACATGTCTGTTGCCCTCTTCCTGTGCCTGAGCTCTGTTTTAATTGGACTATAAGGCTCAGAAAACTTCACAGGATCTGAGCTTAAAGTGTAATACACCTCAGAGCTAGTGAACTGATTCCAGATATATTTGATTCTTTTTCCTCTCCCCAGCACAACCTGGAATTCAGTTCCACGAGGTTGGTCTACTTGGTAGAACTCTTGATGTAAGAAGACTTCTACAAGAAAGGCAAGGAAAGCTTCCCAAGCTCCAGTCCCATGTGCAAAACAATTGCCAGCTCTGACACTGAGGAAGTCAGCAGGCATATTCCCTGGCCACCTCTCAACTGTGGCTTCATTTCAGATCCGTGTGTCAGCCACTTGGAGACAGTCGTGTGACAAAGTGTATCCAAAGACCAAAATAAGATTTATTCTTCCAAGAAGGTGCACAATCTGGACTGTGAAATCCACACTGAAGGACAATAAACACATACCATCCTCCCTGGCGCTAGGCAGCTTCCAGCTTCTAGGAAAGTTATAGCTTTCTGGCATTTTCCAGAGGCCTTGCATCCAGCTCTGATGACACTGACAGACATCTGCATGCTCCAATCCCAAAGCCGGAAGTGCTCAGGAGCACTAAAAAGGAGGACAGCCCGCTGTCCCATACAAGAAAGCAAAGATGAGGATCCCTACCTAGCCTACTTGGGAAACCTTGCTGGATTCTCCCAAATATGCAGTGGGGTTCAAGAAATGTGGGGTTGTCATCCAACATTATAAGAGCAAACGTCAGGCCAGGGATATAGCTCAGCGGCATAAGCGCCTACCTGTCAAGCTTGAGGTCGTGAGGTTGATTTCTGGTACAAAAAAAAAAAACAGAGCAAATATCTAACACAACATGGCAAGAGTTCTTTGAGTCCTCTGACTGGGTATTAGTTGACTATGACTCTGTTCCTTCAGAAAACAGTTCCAAAGTGGGAACCTACACCTGAGAGCTGTCAAATGATGGCTGAAAATCAGCCATTCATTCAGCTGTGTCGTTGCCACATATTATCTGAGATGAGCCCTAGCCAGGTACAGATTTGCAAGTGAAAACCAGAAGTCTATGAGCTGTGGTGTTTCAGGGATTTTATTCATGTTCATAGGTATAGGGGAGAGCTGGGGGCAGGCTGGCTGGCCAGAAAGAACACAGGAGAAACACATCTGTTTTGTTGTGGTTGTTGTTCTTGTTCTTAGTCTTATTATTTTGAGACAGACTATACACATCACCATGCCCAGCTCTAGATCAGCTCTTGTGCAGTAATATAGGGTTGTTGCTCTATCAAAAGAGAAAGGCATCCCAGTGTAGCCCAGCTGCAGCCACTCTCTCATACTCCTCAGATCAAGTTATTTTTAAGAGAAGGTGTGTGCACACCTGTAATCCCAGATTCTAGGAGACTGGGGCAGAAGGACTGCAAGCACAGGCCAGCCTGGACAATTTAACAATTTAGACAGACCCTGTCTCAAATTAAAAACAAGGCTGAGGATATAGCTCAGTGAGAAGGGCCTGACTTCAACCATCAGTATAGAAGGAAAGAAGGAAGAAGGAAGAAGGAAAGAAGGAAAGAAGGAAAGAAGGAAAGAAGGAAGGAAGGAAGGAAGGAAGGAAGGAAGGAAGGAAGGAAGGAAGGAAGGAAGGAAGGGAGTAGCAGAGGTATACACATTTATATCCTACACAAACAGAAATCAAAGTATGCAAAGGGGACTGCCCTGCTGATACAGGAAAATAAAAACTGCCAACCTGAATGATATCTGGGACTAGTTCAAGTTCTCTAAAATCGAAGTATGAATTTTAGGAACGATGGAGGTTAAGAGCAGAATATATTTATTGAGGCAAAGAAAGCTTCTGTCCAAGAGAGGGACAGAAGGGGGCCCAAGTGGGTTGCCCAAGACTCTGTCTTTTCAGGGACTTTTATAGAGCAAAACCACAAGGTGAGGAGGGTCCAATGTAGGGGAAAACGGACAAAACTATGGTCAGCCAGTAAGAATTGTTCAGGTAGAATTGATTAGATTGGGATCAAATGGGGAAGCGAGTCGCATAACAAGCGGGCGTGAATACAGAACAGGGGCTTTTCCTGTGAGGGGCTGGGTCAGGGGCTCTTCAATCCCGGATGTCCACCCCTTGGGAGGTAAGAGGGCATGTTTGTTTAGTCCTTTGTCTTGAGGTCTGGCCCACAGGTATCTTATCTTGTCTTTCATGTTGGCTCCTTCAAGGGCCTGGCCCTGTCTGGCTTCCTATAATATTTCTATCTAACTCAGCTGCCTGTAACACTGCTAACATACTTTCCAGCAAAAGCCTGCTCCTGTGAGACAGGAGGGAAGGAAGGGGAAGGAGATAACAAAATAATGCAGCTCTGTTATGTACATGCACTGTCTCCTCACAGGGATGTGATCACTATGTAGTGAACATGTAGTAATAAACTAAAGCTGAAGAAAAAATAAAATCTGTTTTAATCTGTAATCTAATCTTTGAATAGGATGTAGGAAGGTGAGATTTTCAGTTGCTAGTCTGATAGCCAGATGTGGTGGTGCAGGCCTATAACCCCAGCACATGGGAGGCTGAGGCAGGAGGATCACCATGAGTTCTAGGCCAGCCTGGGCTACATCGTGAGTTCAAAAACTAGTGTGAAGTACATAGTGAGACCCTGTCTCAAAAAAAAAAAAAAAAGAAAAGAAGGGAGGGGAAGGGAAGGGAGGGGAGGGGAGGGAGGGAGGGAGGGAGGAGAGGCAGGGAGGTAGAGAAGGAACAGAAAAGCTATGTGTTTCTACATTCCTACATACAAAGCACTTGTCAGCCCCACCCGGAAACCCTGTCCCTGTGGCCTGGTTTCCTCGCTTCTCCTCTTGGCAATCCCTGTCCATTCCAGTTCCTGTCCAGTAGGGCCTTTCAGCCATCACACGGACTGAATCCCATGATAAAGTGGGAAGCTGTGCCTGGGAGCGGACAAGCATTAGCTGAAATGAGCCATTTTATTCAGTCATGTGGCTCTGAACTGTCACTTCTGTGAACTTTAAGACAGGACTGCTGCCATTGCTCAGCTGGAAGGTGAGAAGACACCTGCCCAGCTCTCACCTCAGGGTAAAGGCAGGAGATGGGCGAAAGGCTGTCCACAGCAAAGAGCCTTTCCATGGGGAAATCCTTCTGCAGGAAATACATCCGGGTATTCTTGGCTCTAGCATCCTATCTATCTTTGACTTTTATTTCTCCACCGCAAGACCAAGTGCGAATTGACAACAGCGTGCCAGATCCATGCGGGCCAGCTGCTCTCCTCTGCTTCCTTCTCATGCATCCTCCCTGGTAGGTCCCACCACACCACCCTCTGTAACTGTCCTTCGGCCTTGGCAAAGCAGGGATCCTCGGATGACTCAGCTGCCGGCCATCTGAAAATATCCAGCTGAGGACAGGCAGCCCCTGCTGAGCTGGGGGGATTCATGAAAGCTCAGCCAGCGGTTGACACTGAGTTTCGGAACAGGTGAAAAGAGAAGAGCTAGGCCAGCTTGTTTCACCTGGTCGAGGCAGATTGAGAGCCACAGTTTCAAAGTAGTGGAAGGAACGAAAGAAATCTGAACTCTGTCTCCAGCTAGTCTGCTGCTAAAACACACAGCACCTTGCAAGAATGAGACAAAGGTGACCCTTCCTGTGTGTACTTCCATCTGTCAAAAACTGTCACAACACCAACCCTACATATTTTCATTCATATGTAGAAGCTGAAAAAAAAAAGCCAATCTCAGAGACGCAGCGAGTACAGCAGAGGTGATCAGAGTCTGGAAAGGAAATGGGAAGTGGGATGAAAAAGAAGATAGATAGCCGAGCATGGTGGTGTACACCTGAAATCTCAACACTCAGGAAGCTGAGGCAGGAGGATCATTGGGGGTTTGAGGCCAACCTGAGCTACAAAGTGAGCTCAAGGCCAGCCTGAACTGCGTAGTGAGACCCTGTCTCAAAAAGACAAAAAAAAAAAAAGATAGATAGGTAATGGGCACCAAAACACAGTTAAATAGCAGAAATAAGTTCCAGTTCTCTACAGCACAGTGGGGTGGCTATGGCTAACAATTTCATGTATATTTCAAAATAGCTAGAAGAAAGGATTTCGAGTGTTCTCAATACCAAACAGTGATAAATATGTGAAGAAAGAGAAATGTTAATTACTCTGGTTTATCATTACACATTGTATGTATCTATCAAAACATCACAGTGCATGCCATAAATATGTAAAATTACTATTAAATATCAGTTAAAATATATTTTCAAATTCATCCATCTACCTCTTGGAATATGGACCCCTGTGCAGTGCACAGTCTGTGTGATAATAGCAGCTAAAGTTCTGTCCTCAGGGGATACTGAACTGAGAGCTTCGTGTCTATTGTCTGACCTAATCCTCATGTCAACCCTAAGTAATACAATTATCTTATTTAGATTTTACAAATTAGAGCACTGGAGCTAAGCAATCTGCCCAGCCCAGGAGCTATGAGGTAATATGGCCAAGGCTAGAATGCAGGTGAATCTAAGCTCTGAGTGGCTATGCTCTATGGAAGTGAACGTACAGCAACCTGTGTGATTTGGGGTGTTCATTTCCATAAATGACACTGTCTTAGGGCAGGGTGCCTTGAGACAGAAGCATGAGAAAGGGATGTAAGTTCCTGGGATCTACTGAGGACAGGCTCTTCAGGAGAAACCTTCAAGGCAGCAAGGGAAGCAGGACATGGTCTCAGGTAACATCCGGCATGTCCTGATCCACCAAGCTCTCAGCCAAGACATGTGCAGCAATACTGTCCTACCTTGAGGCAAAGGGGCCAGCCTCTTATACTCTCATGAAGCCACTGACCACATTGATTGAATGCTGGAACCTCCATTTATCTTCCAGAGAAGTGATTCCCAAGAAGGTGACAGAGGTAAGCCACTGGCTGCAGCCCTTGTGGCAAGTGGAGCATGGGTGCACCTACCGGTGAAGCAGGTATGAGGGGGCTCCACGTGAGCTACTCCAGGTACCCAGTATTTCTTGGCAAAGAGTCAGCAAAAAAGGCCTCTGTGACAATATGAGAGTTCAATCCAGCTTGATTTCAAAGTGGAATTTTATATCTGTCATATAACCCTGTAGTTACAATCCAGACACCACCAAACTATGGCACAGAAAAGATCCCAACACTGGTCAGATACCGTTGCTACTCAAACACCTGCCAGGTCACCTTTCCTCCTCCAAACTACTAACAGAGTAACTTCCAAGGTCAATGTGAAGAGTCTTCGAATGACCTTTCCAGCCTCATTTTCTACACCGTCCCTTCAGACACCCCCTGGTGCAGTCCTCAGCCAGAGAATGCTCCCCGTTCCTGTGCTCTTGGCCATGCTATTCCTGAATTTAGGATGACCTCTTTCCCCTCTTCTCTAATAGCTGAATTCTTAAGAAAGACTCTTTCATTGCAAGAAATAGAAACTCGCTCAGGCTAGCTTACGTGAAGTGGAATTTAGATAAGAAATCAGGATCTCTCAGGAAGAAGGGGAAAAAAATGCAGGAAGGAAGAAATACAAACAGGAACTGGAGAGTCAGCTCTCTCCCCAATCCATGTTGTTCCTGCTATAGCATAAAGTCTTAAAGGTGGCCCCTCAGATAAGACCAACAGCTTTGATAGCCATGCACAGGTTCTATCACCCTGGTCCCCCTCCAAGGCCACCATGACTAGACCAATAAGAGGTACCTGATATATCAGGGGCAATCTGAATTTAGAAGCAAGACTGAAAGTTAGATCCCGACTCAATCTGGCCTGATGTCTCAATCAAGGAAGATGTAAGCCAAAAAATTTAAGGAATACCCATAATATGCCCATGAGGTAGACCAACTAAGCATAGATTAGGCTACAAATAGAAAAGGATGAAAACAGAAGATGGTGAAAACCCCAAATCCTAACAGCTTTTCTGTTTCTAACTCAAATCCCTTCCTGACACAGGCAGCTACATTTCTGACCTTAGGTTCTATCATATCCCTGTGGTCTACTCCTCATAATAAAGGTTTCTCTTCAGTTTAACAACCGCACATTAAATTTAGGGACTTGCAACCAAAGTTCTAACATTACATCCATCTGTGTGCATCTGTTTCAGTCTCTATTTCCTATACCTCATCTTCTTCCTTCTTTTCTTCCTCCTCCTCACGTGCACTTCCTCAATCTCTCTCTCCCCACATTCCCTCTCTCTCTCCTCTTTCTTTTGCTTTCTCTCTCTCTCCCTCCCCTTCTCTCTTCTCCAACCCACCTTTGCTTTACTTATCAACTTTCAACCGTCCAAACATGGCCATAGAAGCCTCTTTTATGTCTTCCCAGTAACAAAGCCGCCATTCAGCTGCCCAGCATCCTTGGGTCTAAATTATAGGCTCCCAGGAAATTGATAATGGCCTAGCCATTGTGTTACTTTTCCTAAAACCTTTGGTTTGATAAGATCTAACTGAGGAGATCCAGAATCACATATTAACGTAGGGGCAGAGACAGGGTTAGGACACATGAGCTGAACATCTAAATACCAGTATGCCCAGGAAAGAATTTCACACCCCCCACTCAGACTGTACTCCTACTCTCTCTCTATTCATTTCCTGTGTTGCATGTATCTCTAATGATCCTGTCATTTCCCACTGTATTAAAGGTTATTTACTCATATGCCCCTACATCAAAACATTCTTGCTGGTAGGGTAGGGATATCATGGGCATAAAAACATTAATTCAGTCTGATTTGTGCGCATCAATAGGGGGTGAATGACATTTGCAGTTTGAGTTTTGATGGGTAGTTCAAGAGCATATACCAAAATATTTCCTTCAGTATTTCCAATTATTTTGCCCTGATTCATAGTACTATCTATATCTGTATCTATCTATATTTATATCTCTATCTACCTATGGTATTCATCACGTTGAATTGTCTTCATTTATCTAAGTATCTATTGCCTCAAATGGACTATGAGGTCTCTGAGGTCAGAAGCCACACCTCTTCATCTTTCTCCCCTAATCTAATATAAGCCTAACACACAGAAAGTGTGTGTTGAATATTGCTTTTTGAGTTGAATTGAATTGAGCCCAAACCCATGCAAAATTTAGGCTAGAACCTCTCACCTGATGGCTACCATTTACCTGGTCCCCCAAGTCTCCTTTGAGGACCTTTGCGTGTGGCAAGCTTTTGGTAGAGGCCACAATTTTGGCAAAATCGTAACCTTACTTCTCTGGAAAAGCTTCCTTTGTTTTATTACAGTAGAAGAGCATGATAAATAATCTTTCCCATAAGAAACATGCTTCCTCTTTTTGACAATTTTGACAGCCTATTGTTTAAACCTGAAAAAACGAGCCCAGAAATAATTTACAGAGGAAACGTGGCTCAGGTGTCTTCCCCAGCTGCTATTGGTGTCTTGAGACTATCTTGAAAGGTAATTTACACACACATACTCACCCAGAACAGAGTTTTAGTGGGCTCTGTGCTCCCACAGGGTGTCCAAAGACTAACATTTGCCATCTGGTCTACTCAGATGGCTGTTTGTGGTGTCTACCCCCAGTGTCCGGGTTTGCTTTATTCTTCAGACATTATGGAACCTGAGCCCTACGCTAGGCACAAAAGATACAAAGAAGGAAAGCTGTACTCTGCTCTCAAAAAATAAGCCGCAGACCACGAAAACAGTAATTGCATAATGATGCAGTAAAATACAACTGTCTTATGCTGCAGTGAACCTGACAAGAAGATGCAACAAGAGCGTGAGAAAAGAAGCCAGTGAGTCAGCCTGGACAAAACCAGCAAGAATTCACCCTGGAGGCTCCTCTGAGAGCGCCCACAAAGAATACAGTGATCAGAAGGAGTGCAAAGAATCACCAGTGTTAAAGCATAGATCAAGAGGACTCTATTGAGGAGGTGAGGAGGAGTCAGAAAGGTCACAAGGGAAGTAAGAGAGAGCAGGGCCATGAAACTCAAGGAACCGAGCAAGAATGTAGAAGTTCATCCATCTTGAACAGTCATCTGCAATGAGCTCACCCTATAACCATGGCATTTGGCATTTTAGAAGTGCTGCTGGTCCTTTTTAATTTTTAAAACGCTTTATTTGAAAAGGATTTGAAACTCATAGAAGTTACAGTGATAGGAATAGTGCATAGAATACCAATGCACCCCTTAGCCAAATGTACCTACTGCTAACGTTTCACCCCATTTGCTTTATCGTTTATCATCATTCTCCTTCTCCTTTCTCTCACTCTGCCTCTGTCTCTGTCTGACTCCACCATTAATTTTAGGAAAGTTAACACTGACACAATCATTTTGTCTAATCAACTGACCACATTCCAATTTTGCTAAGTGCCCACAATAATATCCTTTACTGAACTTTTTTCTTCCATTAAAAAGTTCAAGTTAGAGCTAGATACTGCATTTAATTGTTGTGGGCTCTTTTACACAGTGACAGAATTTTTAATTGACACATAATACTGTATATATTTATCTGCTGGTCTTTAAATACAGTTTCTTAAGCATCTGCCTAGAAATTTGCCGGAGGCATCTAAAGTCTTGCTTCAAAATGTGGTCCAGCAGTATCTGCATCTGTTGGACATCTAGAAATTTAGAGTCCTAGGCCTACCCAGGAGGTGCATGCACACAATGGAGTCTGTAAAGCAGCCATACCCTTCCTAGAAAAGTTGCAATTTGGGATGAATGATCAGATTGGTGGCTTCTGGAGAACTGGTTTCCCAGGGCTTCAAATTAATAAATCAACTTGACACTTCTCCATAATAAAAAGTGATATATGGAGCATTCTTATCTATAACCTTGATTTAAACATCATGAATCAGGCATAGGATATTATTACTTCCATCTTGCTAATCACAAAACAGGAGCTTGAGGAGGTAGAATGCTTTGTCCATGATCACAAGTATAGTAAATGGCAGCACCTGTCCTTGAACCCAGACCTTCAGAGCAACTGGCAGAGCAAGGGTACTGTGCATGGGGAAGAATACGAACGGTTCTTTCAGAGTCTGAATGAAATATCAGTTAGGATAAGTCAGTTTCTTTGCTCTAATTCTGGGCCTGTCATGTAGCCTTCTGATGACTGATCAATCTGACTTCCTTTGAGTTCTAATTTTGTGATAACCTGCCCTTGAAAAAAGGAGAAATGACAAGGAAAAAAAAAAGTTATAAGTTAATAAACTGACATTCTTGCTTATAAACTTTTTACAGGTTTTTCCAGTGTGGACAGGTATGGCTTGCCCTAAGTAAATTGATAAACTGAGTTTCTGAATCATCAAAGCTCAGAGTCCACCATAACCTACGTGGGCCTTACAGTGAGACTCAGAACTGGACTGGGGAGAGAGTATGTCAGGAGTGGGAAGGACTAGGAAGAAACCAGGCTGTAGTGTTGTTTCTCTCAAGATGATTAACTCTAATATCATGATGTAGAATTGAAAGTGGTTGTGATCTGGGCCAGCATGTTACCCAAGGGGTTTAATCTGGAGAATGAGATGTAGCAGCAGATGTACCTCAGTCATGCAGACATATGATTCCTTGGAGGTCTATTTATGGCAGTTCCCTCTTTTCATTTTTCTTTTTTGGAGTAAGGTCTCACCATGCAGGTCAGGTTAGCCTTGAACTCACTGGGTAGCCTAGGCTGGCCTCAAACTCATGGTGATCCTCTTGCCTCAGCCTCCTTACTGCTGAGATTACAAGTGTGTGCCACAACACCCAGCCTATTTCCCTCTCCTGTGAAAGGAGTTGACAAATGTTAAGCAGAGCTCTAACCTAGTCATCCTAAGTTCAAGACAGGAGGACAGCCTCTGATGGGTAAAGATTAAGAAATGCAGAAAAATACTCATCAATATATTGTAGAATTCAAGGGCACAGCTTTGAGGACCAGTTATAACAGCTTTCAGGTGTATCGCTTCTACTTTGTATGGCCTTGGGTAAGTCACTTTCTCTAAGTCCCATCTGTAAGACAAGATTAATACTATAACTGCTTTACAAGGTCATGGTGAAGATTAAGTGACAAAAATTATGTGAAACAGTATGCTGTTTTAACTCAGAGTAAGCATTCTAAACTAGAAGGTATCATCATCATCCTCACCAAGTCTTGGTGTTCCCAGTGGAGTGGAGAGTTAAGGTTTTTGCCAGGTGGACCCCTGGGTGCCAGGGAGATATGCCAGACAAACCAGAACTGAGCAGGAAAGCAGAAGGCTTCACTTGGTAATGGAAATGGTACTTTGGAAACATACCAGGCCTGGTCTAAGCAGGACCAGCTAGTGAAGGCTTTTAGTACTGTACCTACAAGGGCCTAAAGGACTAGATACCAACAGGCGTCTAGGCAGACACTGATTCCTGAGGACCAGTCTGGCTGCTTGCCAGTCAGCTCTTTTCTCTTCTTAATAATGATAAAAGCTTTGATTTTAAAAATGCCTTCAAACTGTTGACTAAAATTATTTATATGACTCTGGCCAGCTTTGTCTTTTTTAATCCTTATTCCATCCTACCTCTCTCCCAATCTGAAAAAAAGACTGATGAGTTTATTGGAAATGTCTTGTAATTTATTCTGTGATGCAATGATTTCCCTGGAATATAAACAAAGAGAAAGGTCTTTAGGTGCTGTTAAATCAAGCTGGCCTGAGAGAAGATATAAATATTCCCTCCAGCCCTTGGGCAAACTAGAGAAGTAGATGATCTCTCTGGATTTTCACTGATGAGATTAATACCTAAAATTTTCTGGTGGGCTTTGTTATACTTACAGAGGTGAGAAAAACTATTTTCAGCGTTCCCAGGAGGGCCCACTGTGACACAAGACTGCTAGTTAACTGTCTGCTGAAGCCAGGCAAATAAAACATATTACTTGATCTAGCCAGTCAGGGTTGAATTTCTTCAGGCCTGTCATCTGTTCTCCAGGCCTCAGGTCTACCTTCCAATTCTGCTGACCATAGAACTGCACATAATTTTTAGTCAGTAGGGAAACGATGAACTCTCTGTTTTTAACTTCACTCTGTACTGTACAGATTGTCGTGTCTCCACAGAATTACTCTTCCCTTCTTCTTCATCGGGGGTCAAAGTTTAGCCTTAGGCACCAGCTTTTCCAGTCCCTTCCTTCTGACTTTGGGGACTTTTTTCTGAAATGCTAGAACTCAGAGGTCAAAACTATTAACTCTGTCACGGATGCCTTTTCCAATGGGAGTGCTGGGGCCATCGCTGCTTAACAAGGTTCAGCAAAGGTTGGCAAGAGAGTCTGGTGTTACTTGACCTCTGTTCCTCCAGCCCAGAATGTGAATAGGTTTTATTTAATTAAGCATAAATGATTTTTTTTAAAGTTTGCTAAAGCTGAAAATAAAATAAATTAAATATGACCTACAGAGAGGTGAGTGAAGGTGTCACAGGTCAGAAAGTCTTTTTCTAGCTACAATCCTCAAGATAGGAAAGAATTGCAGTCCACCCTACCCCCACATCCCCAAAATCTACTCTTTTTGTTTTTTTCCTTGAAAGACCTAATAGAAATGTCAGGCATTCCAGTGATGGCCAACCTCTGGCACACATGCTGCAGACATAGCAGACTGTTTGTATCACTGAAAGTTCTAAAAGGTTTGCCATCATTGGTCTATTCTAATAATACCAATTGAGAAAGCTTCCTTTTTTATTTTTCCTATGTTTGGCGCTTAATACTCCTTTCTTCTACCAGTCTCTTCTAGAGTTGAGCTATGTCTTTCCTCAAGGGAGCTGTGTTCTCGCTGAGCAGAGGAAACATGGCAACATGCCAGTTTGAACACTTCCAGGCCATCAGGAAATCCTGGTGGCATGGGTAGTAAGTTGCTTTGAAGTTTGACTCCTCTAAAATAAAAAGAAAGCAAAGGACCTCTCTGAATCCCAACTCTCCAGGGCCAATGATTTGTAGCCATTAACAGGATTAAATCTTTTCCTGTTGGAGCCGTTTGTCTGTCCTGTCAAATGTCAAATGGGTTAGAAGGGCAGGAAACCTAAGGTCAGTTTTCACTTGGAGCAATCCTAGAAACTGATGCAGTTAGCTGGGAAGCCAGGGTGTATATTTGATTTACACTTGATCTGACCTCCCTCTCCCCTGTAGATTTTCCTTCTTTTCTTTCACCTGTACAGTTCCAGAGGAATAGAGCTTAAGATTCCAATGGCCTGGTGCTGAATTAAAAAAAAAAAAAAAAAAACTTCTTTTCTTTCACCTGTACAGTTCCAGAGGAATAGAGCTTAAGATTCCAATGGCCTGGTGCTGAATTAAAAAAAAAAAAAAAAAAGCAAATTCAGATGACCACCATCCCTTGGTATCCCTCCAGTTGCTGAGTGTGAGGTAATCACAAGCAGTGTGAGGGCATGAGAGTTGCTTGCAAAGCATCAATCCACCAACAGTCGTCACAAAGAATAGCCTGTTAAACATATGGCATAATATTGAGTTACAACAGCCCATCCTATACTTTTCTACTGTAAATGTGTACTTTAGCATAATAGTAGCTAGCTGTAGATCTCATTAACTTGCCTGGGAGATACAGGAAGCAGTCTTTGTGTTTACCCACTTGGATGAACAGCAAGGTGTGTGCACATGTGCAAAAGGGTCAAAATGAGATTTTAATACACATAATAGGCTGATAGGTTTTGTGTATTTACCTGAGCATCACAAGGGGTAAAATACACCCACTCCACTTTTCTGTTAATGTAAACATGTATTTTACCATAATAGAATGTGGATGTGACTCACGGTAGCTACAGCTAGGAAAAGCAAAAACCCATCTGTGCAGTCACCTACTTGGCAGAAGAACAGCAAGGCGTGTATAGGAGCTCCAAATCAGTAATAATCGAGTTTTACCCATGAAATGCTCATTGCCAAATTTCTGTGCTTTTAGGATTTGTTTTTTAAAATGTTTTCTTTTGATTTTTCCAGTAGAAGTAGCCCAGTTCAGTACAAAGGCACATAAAATACAAGATTTGCAAGTTTTGGAGGAGTTGAAAGTGAATCATCAGATTACTCCTGTATGGATGATGAAGATGATAATGACTTTGACATTGGCCATGTGACCCAAAGTTCCTGTGTTCAGTGAAATAAAGCAAGAAACAACCAATACAGACACAGGGAATGCAGACCTCCTTGATTCAGATGACAAAGTAAACAGCAAAGTGAGTACATATTTGACTAGTCAAAATGTCACACAACCCAGTGTTAGAACTAGTTCCAAAAATATAGTGAGGCTCTTGGCATGGGTGAAATGCCAGCACTGCCATTCAATGTTGGAAATTATTTGTAATAGACAAAATGCTACAAGATGTTGTGAAGTACACAAGTGCTAAAATACAAGCAAATGTTCTGTATGCACCAATGCCATACTCAAAAATGTACTATGACATCTCACTAGCTAAACTGAAAGCATTCATAGGTCTTACCTAGCACAATTTTCTCATGGTAATCACAGGAATGTAAAAGACTTATGAAAAAGTGATGAGTGTGGGCTTGAGATTTGCAGAGTAACAATGATACTGAGGAGATTAGGTTTCCTTCAAAATTGCCTGAGGTTTGATAACAAATCCACCTACCAAGAAAGAAAATGAACTGATAATCTGACTGCTATCTGCTCACTGTTTGAGAAATTTGTGGATAATTGTCAATTTACACACCACCTGAATACATGACTATTAATGAGCATCATGCATTTCATGATCACTGTAGCTTCAGACAGTATATGCCAAAAAAAACCTTCAAAATATAGCATAAAAATTTATGCCTTTGTAGATGTGAAGGCTTATCATGCTTCTAATTTAGAAATTTATACTGGAACTTAGCCATCAGGTCCTTATCCATATAGTAATAAAATGAATGATGGTCTGGATAGACTTGTTGTTCCCATCTTCCAAACTAATCAAAATGTGACATACAACAATTGCTTTACCAGTTTCCAAATGATGTTCCATTTGCTAACAGAGCACAAGTTGAAAAGCACAGGAACTGCGCACAGGAACAAAGTAGAAATCTCAAATGAAATGCTGAAATTTCAAAACAAACAATAGTATAGTACAATCTTTGGATTTCATAAAAATATAACATTCACCTCATATATGGTAAAGAAAAACAAAATGGCACTGCTGATGTCAACATCTCACCATAATGGAAATATTAATAGAAAAACCTTGATGAGGGGCTGGGGATTTAGCTCAGTGGCAAAGCGCCTGCCTGGCAAGCGCAAGGCCATGAGTTCGGTTCCCGGTACCGGAGAAAAACCAAAAAAAAAAAAAAAAAGAAAAACCTTGATGAAACGGAAGCCAGAGATGGAATTTTCTACAACAAAACCAAAGGCAGAGGAGATGGTATTGATGAGTTATGCAGCAACCATGTTGTCACTCGAAACATAAAGCATTGGCCAATGGTTGTATTTTACTCAATACTAAACAGGTATAGTATAAATGGTTTGATAGTTTACAAAGAAAGTAACAAGTGCAAAATGCCACAGAGAAATTTTCTTAGAGGATTAAGTCTGGAGCTCATAGGAGATCGTTTACATCAGAGGAAAAACAAAATATTTCTGTCCTGGGAACTACACAAAAAAAATTGTGGAGCACACTGGTGAGCTGACCATTAAACAGGCAGGAGCAGCATCACAAAGACCTACTATGACAACTGCAAAACCAAACAGATGTCAACTGTGCCCTACAAGAGAGGGCAGGAAAATAAAACATACACACTATCAATGTAAGTGACACTTGTGTATAGAACATTCAGTTTTCATGTATGAGACTGCCTTGGGTGTGACAATTGAAAAAAAGATTATTTCTGTGAGAGGTTTTTGTTTGTATTTACATTGTAACTCACATAGGTTTTTATTTCTGATGTTTCAGGTATTGTAAGCAAGTAAACAGCTGATGTGAAAAAGTTGATATCTATTCTAAGGACTCTTTACATATTTGATATTTTATTTTATATTGATATCTTATTTTCCTGATAAATGCACATTATAGAACATAGTAGAAAGCTCCTGACAAAACAGGAAGATAAGAGTGTTGACGAGAATGGCCTGCCACACAGGAAAGGAATGTAAACACATGTGCTATCAGTGTGAGATATGTGCATGGAATATGCAATTGTCATGCATGAAGACTGCCTTAGGTGTGATCACTGAAGCAAAGATTATTTTTGTTGTAGAGTTCCATCGATATTTTCATTGTAGTTCATATAGAAATTTATTTCTGATTTTTTTTTTAGGTTTTGTAAGCAAGTACACAGCTGATGTGAAAATGTTGATGTTTATTTGAAATATACAATATGTATTAAGAATTTAATACTTCATTTTATTGGTATTTTATGTTTCTGTAAACTACATATTGTATATTACAATAAGAACATCCTGACAAAACAGCAAGACCAAGCAGATGTCAAGTATGTTCTACAAAAAAGGCCAAAAAAGCAAAGCACATGTGCTGTCAGTGTAAGCAATATATGTGTACACAACACACTACTCTCATCTGTGAAGACTGCCTTAGGTGAGATAATTGCAGTAGAGATATTTTTAGATTCTATTGGCTTTTTCATTGTAGTTTGTATAGGAATTCATTTC
>NW_004955409.1:26690942-26692686 GCF_000276665.1 Chinchilla lanigera | reverse complement strand
TTAAGTATTCATTGTTTAATGTAATAAAATTCATAAAATTAAAATTAATATTTCACCATTAAAAATATTCTAAAGAAAAAACTTGGGTATACACACCCACAATAATACACCTTTATGACAAAATTGGCATTATGCCCCCCTGGCATTGGGACATACACAGAGGGCCTGTTAACAAAAAATCCCAAGTTCTCAAAGCAAATCATCACATATGCACAATACTGATCTTTAAAAATTACCACAGTAATACAGAATCTGGCAGCATCTACCACCAGGATCTTACAAACAATGGTATCAAGGTATCTAGGTTTCAATTTTATTCCCCCCAAATGTACAGTGAGTGTTCACTAAATGTAAAGACTATACCTGGCAGTGACAGTTCTATCAGGCCTTAAACCCGAGCTTAATCAGTTCAGGGGATTAAAGTAAAATATTTTATATGATTGTGAAATGTTGGAGGTTTAGAGACTTCAGAAAAAACAAAATCCAAAAGACTCATTCGAGGTCAGTCACGTGGTCCAAAGCTGGAACTAGAGCACGAGCCTCTGAGGTCCAGTCTAAGACTCTCTCCCTTACACTTCAGATTGGCAGAAGTTTGCCAATTTAAGAGTCACAAGGAGAGAGATAGATACCATAGCAAAAGGGACAGGTGCTATAGGTGGCCTTGCAAATGTCATTACTGGGGCTTCTAGGAGGGAAAATGCTGGAAAAATGCTCAGAACTGCTACTGTTCAGGTCATCTTTAAAAAACTGGAAAAAAAAAATATGAAGAAAGACTTTCTGACTCTAAAATAAGCAACAATGTAAAAAACAAAATAACTACTCACTCTTGTCATTAGTGTCCCCCCAAAACATACACTCCCTTCCAGTGCCAATGGTGCTACATGACTTCCAAAATTAAGGCACAAGAAGTCTTTTATCTGTCACCCTCAAGGGTTCATCTTGGAAGACAACTTCTCAGAATCTGGCTCGGAGACGCCCACACTATCCACACAAAGAGGCCATGTGTAATCACATCTGCAGGACAACCTCAACAGAATCTCTGCACACTCCAGGAGAAATCTCAAGTGAGGACTACGCAGTTATGCTGGACAACCCAAAGGCTCACGAGAGATAATTGTCTTAAACCACTGAAGTTCTGGTGGTTTGTAGCAGCAGTAGATAACTATGGCAACGGGACAGACAAGGAAATCCTAAAGCTCATCAATAAGGAGCCAATTTTAACTAAGAAATTCTATGAGGCTTTTAAAAATATATATAACAGAGTGCCAGTCTTCTGGCTGGCTAGCTTCCTGCCTTATCATAGGCCCCCAGAGGGAGGGCCCCCAGCGCATGGGGAGCCACAGGCGGGGAGTGCCGGTCTTCCGGCTGGCTAGCTTCCTGCCTTGTAGGCTCTGGAGGGAGGGCCCCCGGTGCACGGGGAGCCATGCGGCAGTGAGCGCTGTTGCTCGCCGGCCCTTAGGCCAGCCGCCGCCGCTCTATTGAGAACTATCATGACACAGAGAAACAATGACACAATTGGCCCACCATGCACCAGCTGCTGATGCCCACCCACGGATGTGTGTGAATCATTCAAACACGGAAAAACCCCTGGGAATACATGCCATACAAAGGGCCACTTCTGCTCCTGCCATTGAGAACCAGAAATGTCCAGAGTCAGTGGAGGAGCAGCTGCTGAACAAGGACTCAGAGAACATGAGAATACAGACTAAGCCCAAGGAGTCAGAGGTCCTGTGGACTGGGGTCA
>NW_004955409.1:26577038-26690189 GCF_000276665.1 Chinchilla lanigera | reverse complement strand
AAAAATAAAAATAAATATATATATATAACAAAACCTGACAGGGAGAGGTGTGAATTTCTAGAGTAAATGCTGGCAAACTGTGAGGTTTATGTAAGCAAATGACCAAACACATCAGACATCAAGGACACAGAGGGGAAATAGAAACTGTTCAAAGCTAAACTTAATGAATGCCCAAGGGTGTTCATTATGCACATCACCCCAGTCATAAATACTCCAGAAGTAAATCAAATGGAGAGCAAAGCAGAGGAGTGAAGAAATGCAAAATGTAATCAAGGGGAAGAGAGAGGCATATGCTCTGCTTGGTACACAGCCATCTGGAACCCAAGAGGAGGCTGAGTCAGCATGGGGTGAACAAAATACCAAGCTTTGGAGGCTGCAGGAGATTTCCTGAGTCATTCGGAGGACTAGCAGGCAAAGTTAAGTGGAGTCATGAGAACCGGTTTAATGTACATGGAAAGAGAGGTCAGAGCAGGAAACAAGAGGTCTACAAGTGACAAGGACAGGCTTTTATGAATAGGAGCAACACGAGCTAATGGAGTAATTATCACATGTTACAATACTGTGACTCATTATAAATGTTAATAGGCACTGGCAGGTTGGCTCTTAGAGTAATTCAGCCATCACAAGATCTTAGCAGAAATCACCACGATCTCTCACTGGGTCCCATAGTTCCCAAAGGGCACAGCTGGAAACCTAGTTAAAAAGAAGCTTTGGATTCTATTCCTTCCTTCAATGACGATAAAGATTCAAGAGCAACTGTATGAGCCAGACTTATTTGTTCCCCTGCTGGAAATCAAACCTGGCTGAGAACTTGGGGGAGGGGGCAGTGTCTAATAACCTTGGGGACTGAGGACCTCACTATAGAGCAGTGACACTACCTTGGAGACAATCTCAGTTCCCTGAACTATAATAGTTTCAGCCCCACCACAATCTGGCTACACTTCTTCATTTAAGTATGCCAAGGTCCCAAACATAAAAGTCAAATTAGGTGCAGCTATCAATCACATATTAAAATAAATGTCCTGAAATGAGCTTTCACTATATACCAGAAATCAGGCTACAAGTTTTACATATATTAATTCCAATCCCCAAAATTATACAGTATTACTACTACCTTAGTTTTTGTTTCGATTTGTTGGTTAGCTTTGGATTCACTTTGGTTTGGTCTGGTTTGGTTTTTTGTGGTGCTGGGGATCAAACCCAAAACCTCATGTACATTCTAGGAAAACTCTCTACCACTGAGCCACATCTCCAGAACTCCACCTTGGTTTTATATGTAAAGAAACTCGGGCTCAACGAAGTGACCCTATTGGCCCAAGATAACAGACCAACAACAATAGTGATAATAATAATAGTGATAGTAATAGTAGTAGTAAATATTGTATCAAAGCAGGCATCATTCCAAACACTTAAGATATATTAATTCATTTCACTCTCACAACACTGTGAAGTAGACACTATTGCTATCCCCTCTTAGGACACTAAGCAAAAGATGGATCTGGGATTGCGTTCTCATCCTGAACAACCTCACTATATTGTCCTTCAAGGTTCAAGTCCTGGTGAAGACCATGTCTGGCTAACTCTTTAAAAGCCTTTCTAGTCTGCTTCTGCCCAACCTCTTTGGAATTGGTTATTTGGATATAAGTATCCAAAATGAAATCTCCATCACATAATGAACTCTAAAAAATCATCTTAAAAGATCGCCCAGGACCTTGCCGCTAGCTGCACAATTACAGCACAGGAAATGAAGCTTGCTGCCCATTTGGCCCTTAACCTGCTGCCCAGTGTCTTTGTTTCTGGCCCTTGTTAAAGGGGAAACAGTGCTGATACAGCTAATTGCTAGAATCTGGAGTTGCTGCCGGGAATTTTATTTCTGAAAGTCAGAAGTAAGACTAGCTCATTGGATTATGGGTGATGGAACCAGTGAACAGCTCAGTGAGAAAGTCTATATTCTGGTACAAGATATACTTTCAAGATTAAAAAAGTAAGTAATATTTTTTATTGTAAAACTGCAAAGCACAGGCTTGTAGAGAGTGCACCAGGCTGCAAATACTGGCAAAAAATAATCAGCTGCAAAATGGACAGAGAGACTCAAGTTCCAGATACAAACTCAGCTGCCAAGTTCTCACCCAGGAAAAGTCAGGAAGGACAAAGAGACAGACACAGGGTGAAATGCACCTCTCCTGCCCACAGACTCCCTTCCTGCCTCTCAGTATGCAAGCTGGGAGAAGCTAACAGCCTTCACATTGGTATTAAGAATTCTTTTTTCTTTTACTTAATTATCAGACAATAAGAGCCACACAATTTACAGTTGTTGCTGGGGCTTTTGTTCTTACAACAGAAATGACTTAGCTCCCAAGTTACAGGATGCAAATGCCTTAATTCCTAAGTAAATCTCAAAGCCCATGGAGCCCAAGGACGGTGTGTTTTCTATAACCTTCTCCACTTTGTGGTCCTGACACCAGTAGCCAGGTCTCGGCGGGACAGGAGAGTTTCTCAACTGGGACTTCTGAGCATCCTTTAGCTCCTCTCTGTGCAGAATTCCCCACAGGCTGGAACACATTTCCCATGCAATTCTCACTTACTACCTGCCAAGAAATGTGCTTTCAATACATACAACCCAGAAGGCTCAGCATAAAAACAAACACAATTTTAGTATTCTCCAAGCACTATCGAAGAGTCAGAAGTTTCTGTAGAATCTGTAAAGAAAGGAGTATCTCTGGGAATCAACCAGACAGGATTAAAACCTGAAGAGGTATCACAACTCAAGTGGGGCTCTTAGCCTCCCTGGGGGCATAGGGCACAGCAAATAGGCCCTCTGCTCACCATGGAGGGCAGAGAGAACAACACTGACTCCCATACCCATGTACACATGTTCAACAGACACATTTACATTCACATCATCTCAAACTGACCTCTCCCTTCTCAGCTGTATGATCTGAGGACATCTAGGCCAAAGACTAACCACGCCCTACGTTGGCCCAAGTGAGCACTTTAGCAGAAGCCCTATCACCATCTGTGAATGATGCTAGAATAGCTGACTATCACGACCCTGTGGTGTGTAGTATGACACCCAGGATACCTAGGCTTTCGTATAAGTTTTTTGTCACAGTACAATAAATTACCCTCAAAGTTACCTACCTAAACCAACAAGCAAATATTACTTTATAAAGTTTGGAGGGTCAGAAATCCATGGACAGTGAGGTGTTTCTGGCTCAGGGTCTCTCACGAAGCTGCAGTCATCAGAAGGCATAAGTAGGGTCGGTGGTTCCAATTTTCTTTTTCTATCCCAAAATTGCCTTCTTCTTAGGACAGCTGACAGCTAGAATGTTCACTTTCTTTTAGGGAAATCTTCCACTTTCCCACGTGCCTTGGCATGAGCTCTGGTCCTGTGGCTTCCACAAGACAATCACATCAGAAAATAATTGTTCAAGCACCAAAGCCAGGTTATTCAGCCTAGAACAGTAATGAGTACAGAACATTGACAGGGAAGCCAAAAGAACTTAAGGCCATTTTCAAACTCTCTTCACAAGTCTGAGCTGAAGTTCAGGCCTCCGTACCTCTCCTGCCATTTTATGATCTCTGGTTCCAATGTCTATGAGCAACTGTTTCAAAAGAGAGCATATATCAGAAGGTAGGGGCCAGCAAACTTCTCTGTGGAGACCAGGTAGTGAATATATTAGACTTTAAGGGCCATGTAGTCTCCGTAACTACTTGCTGCTATAGTGGGAAAATAATCATGGATAATAGGCACGTATATGAACACGGCTATTGTATCAGTCAGTGCTTACTAGAAAGACAGATTTAATACAATATATGTGATTATATAAGAATTTACAGATTGGCTTATGATGGCTTCCCACAAAGTCAGGTGTGGAAGAGTGCAGAGGGTCTGTCTGCACACTGGGGATCCAGTCAAAGGCCTGGAGCTCACTATAGTGTCCCATGCAAGTCCATATCAGGAGGCTGAAGGGTCTGCTAAAGAAGGCTGAATGGTTTGCACCAAAAGGCTGAAGGGTCAGTGTTGGAGGCTGAAGAGTCTGCACTGGAAGCCATGAGATGATGTCCAAGGTTGAGGCAAAGACTAGAGCTCCTCCACAGAAACAGGAGCAATCCTTCCTTCTTCATTTCCCTTTTATACCATTCAGGCGACAATCCTCCCTAGGGTGGCTTCCACGCCCAGGGCTATGCTGAGCCAGTCTAGCTGGGTGTTTCTTACTCAAGTTGACACAATCAATTAACTATCACAGCTATGTTCTAATAAAACTTTACAAAACGGGACATAGCTTGCCAACGCCGGATACAAGGCATAGAGCAGTTCAAATCTATATAGAGAAAAGTTGTCTCATGAAGAAATAAAGATCTCCAGAAAGCTTTATTATTAATGTACACTGATAAAATGTAAATATCTACTTTCAGGAAAATCTGGAGTTCACAGTTTTTGTCCCCTGAACAATGGCTAGGTATGTAATAGTTTTGTTTTGTTATTTTTCTAGAGCAAATCTTCCAAAGCTAAGCTCAAGCTTTGACTTCTCAGAGGGCAGACACTGTTTTAAAGTTTAAGTGACAGTTTTTGTAGCTTCTGGGAAACAAAATCTTAAAGTTGAGAAAAAAACTAGACTTTCAGTTTCTACCAAAATATCATATTCCATCTGTAGCTCACTATTAGAGTGAAGTGTACCCCAGAGTGAAGTCCAAAGCCAATCTTTACCAAAAATCCAATTCTATTACATACCTTGTAAAATGAAGTAATAATAGTGCCCAAGAATGTTAGCAGAAAAGATAAAACTGCATCCTTTCCAATCTCCAGATGTTTGCTGTGTAGATCCATCCTCTTCCACCTCATATTCTACAAGTACATCTTGTGTTGGAGATTTGATTTCCAAACGGAACAGATTGCTATCTTTTTTCTTTAGGTTTTTTGTTCGTTTTGTGCCATGTGCATTTGTTTTGTTATTTATTTTGTTACTGCTGTCTTTGTGGTGCTGGGGATGAAACCCAGAGCCTCACATAGGCCAGGTGAGAACCTTACCGCCGAGCTACACCCTAGCCCTCACACAGATTTCTGAACTGCTTATTTTACTACATGCTTTGACTCAAAAGGCACAGATGCTCCTCTCACTGCCTCCCTGGAGAGAACAGTAAGTCATCCAACGCCACCAACGCTGCTCTGGCAGAAGGATTAAGTCCAGGAAATTTTAATCTCCTCTAAAATAATGCCCATTGATTGTTCATAGTAAACACTTACTGTCCTGATCCACTCTCGCATGTACTTACTGAAATTTATTTACTCTCTCCCATCATCAGTCATGGACGCCCTGCTCAGAGAGGCACCCGGGCAGCCTCAGCAAGCTTTCGGTTCCAAGGCTTGCATGAGCTCTGGCTTTCCGCTCGGCCCAGGACTTCTGCAGCTGTGCCCCGCCAGGTGCGGGGCAGGAACCAAACACCCTGAGACAAGGCAAGATACAACTGGAAACAATGGGAACTGGCTATGGCTAAACACCTGAAGATGGGGAGGAGGCAGTTGTTGTTCTTATATTTGGATCACTGAACTCTATAAAAGGACAAATCACATTTAACAACTGTCCTACACGTTTATAAATATAAGGTAACTTGCAGCTTTCAGCCTCATTCCATTTCCTGATACATACTCTCTATGAAGTGCTGTGACTACCACTGTTTTGCCACAAGACACCTCAAGCAGGTCTAGGTGAAGTACAGAAAGTTGTAACCAAATATAGAAGAAGACGTGCGGCATTTAACACCAAAATATCAATGGGTGAATCTAACTTTCTTCAGATTTCATGAACATTAACTTTAGAGTCCTTCCTGTCTGTCTTGACCTTCGCCCTGTCTTCTATAAATCGCTATTTTCTAACTATACCTGCATTACAGGCAACCAAAATCGTGTCTTTATGATTCCCTGGCACAGAGTCAGATGCTGGACAGAAATTTCACACCATATCTTTCCATCATGTGTTCCCAGGATAGGGACTGTGGGAAATCACATTCGTTAGATAGTGTGGCAACTCAAGACAGAAATACGTCTTCCTGCCGCTCTTTTTTCTGAGCACATTTGAGGAACTCACAGTCAACGGCAGCTAAGTGAAGACTTGACTCTATCAGACACCCTTTGACCGTGACCCCAGGGCATGGTTCCCAAATTTTATTGTACCTCAAAGCTACCTGGAATGCTTGTTAAAACTCAGGTTCCTGGGTCCCATTCCCAGAGCTTCTGATTCAGTTGCCCTGAAGTAAGTTCTGAAATGTGTTTCTAACCAGTGCCACTGATACTGCTGGCCTAGGGGCCATACTTTGAGAACCACTGTCCTGGCATTAGGTCATGATATGGACACAAGAGCCACCTGGGAACTCCATGGCAGCAAATAATCTTGTAACAACAATTAGGCAGATCTGTCTCTACCTCAGGCAGAAGCAAGTTCCAGGATTTAGAACTAGAGAAAATTTGAGTCAGTAGATGATGAAGTCTGAACAAAGACTGAGAGGCAGTCAGGCTTGTAATCACAGCCCAGGACTGGATGACTGGATTTCAGCTCCTGTCCCATCTTTGCACTGTGATCACAAACAGGTTCTTTTGTGCCTTTAAACTACAGTTTCTTCCTCTATATAAAATGGCAATCATAGCTTAGAACTACTCTAAAACTTGAATGAGGTAATCCGTGTAAACCACACAAAGCATAATATTTGGAGGATTTCAAACAGTTGATTGTAAGTGTTCGATAAATTCCTAACCTGAGCATAAGATCAAGACTTGGACTTTATTCGATTAAAGGACTGACAGGAGTGACCTGGACACAAGGTTTGGCATGAGGCTCAATGTTTAGCTTACATAGGGAAAGTAAAGGTGAGATACAAATAATACACTGGGCAAAGGTAAAAAAAAAAAAAAGAAAGAAAGAAAGAAAGAAAGAAATCTGTGACAATACATTGGCTTTGACATTTATAGTGTGGTTGACATTTAGAAGATCAGAAATCAGAATAGACAGGAGATAGTCAGGTTCAGGTAAAGCATTCATTCACAGCAAAAACTGGGATATAAAACAAGGATCCAATTACCCTGCTAATATCAGAGAGTAACCAGAAAAAATAATGATGACAGTTTAGGGAATAGGATTGGGCTCAGATCCTGGAGCAAGGCTAAGATACAGAAAAAGATGAAGGAATCCAGTTGCAGTGGTCAAAGAAGTGAAGCACAGAGGTTAAAGAGATCAAGGTGTCTATATGCCTCTACCTTCTTTGGACTCTAAACACCTATGCCTACCAAGCACTGTGAAATAGAGCACAACATCCAAATTTCTTCCCCTTCAGATCAGAATTGAGGTCTGCTTTCTGCTACTCATTATATTACTCCACTTTCCATCACTATAACAAAAAACTACCCAAATCTAGGTAACATAAAAAAGTTTATTTAGCTCAGTTTTGGAGGCTGAAGGTCCAAACAGCATAGCAGGAGCTCTAGTGAAAGACCCCTCGTTAGATCGTCTCACAGCAGATGGGGGACCGTGTTCAAGAGAGAGCTCACATATTAAGAAAGAAAGAGAGACCAGGGACTAACTGGGGTCACAAAATGATTACCTAATCCTTTCTGAGGGGATGCCTCCAATAACCCAAGGATCTCCCACTCAGTACAACTTTCTGAAGGTCCTACCACCTCTTAATATCACCACATTGAGGACCAAGTTTCTAACACATGAACCTTTAAGAGAAACATTAAACCATACCCAAACCATAGCACCCCTCTTCTTGTCTCTAACCAGCCTTTGGCATCCACTGCCCAGATCTCTAAGGCTCACATTGGCAGATTATCCTGCAGTTGACTCCTCACAAGTCTCAACCCCAAATCTCTTCCTTCTTAGCTAGAACCACAGTCTCTGACCTCTTGACCTGTCCTGCTCCTGGCTGTCTGAAATGAGAAGGTCAAACTTCGCTGAAGCTCATGTCCTAAACACATTGCTATAACAGGCATTCCTTGATAATTAACCTAACAAGACATTTTGTTAATAAGCAAGGTTATAACAACCCTCATAAAAATGATTTTCCTACTCTCATAGTTTTCATGTTGCCCAAATAAGGATAGCTTCTCTTTGTTTGCCAATTCTAATTGCTTACCAATGGCTGCCTGGGGTGTATGCCTATTTTAAATTATTTAATTAATTTTCTTTTTATTGTTTTTATTATTTTTTAATCAGATAGACATGCATGTTTAAAGTTAATAGTCAAATAATTCTACAAGTTTTATTATAAAAAGATAGTAGTTCCTTATCTCCCTCAACCCCATTTCCCCTTTCATGAGGTAATTACTTTCATATCTTTTCACTAATACATGAAATTTATCTCTAGGTCTCTAAATGACGTTTTTGTGTTCTGCTACTTGGTTATTTTTTTTTCTCTTCTAGTTTTAGGCAATATATTGACTTCCTCCTATAAAATTTAATATTTTATTCTCTTTCCTTTATATAACCCACTTATCCATGTGCCTTTCCCATCTTTTCATCTTCCCAATATAGTTATAATTTTAGGTAGACCAATATTTGAAATTTATGATATTATTACCGTGTAAATGCTATTCATAGAGGAGCCAGGTAATAACTATAATCATTTTTCTCTTTTCTGTGCAGCTTTTTTAATTTTTCCTGTAATTAATAATTGCTTTGCTTCCATTTTTTAAAATTTTCTATATATTTTAACTAATTTAATGAGTATCTTTGACACTTGTCTAAGCCTCTCAAGACACTCAATATATAAGAATACTATATTAATTTCATCTTCCTGAAGAAGTGCATCCTGGGACTTTCTGATTGGCTCTAATCTTTGGACAGGTACACTTACTGTCTTGCCGGACTACCCATTTGCTTGTTCTTCTGAGAATTTGTTTTCCTCCCAGTCCTCTGTGTTTTGTACATTCTCCCTTCCTTGGTTTACACCCATAGGTCCATGGAGCACATCTAACATTTGTGTGGTTGATGCTTTTCTTCTCCCCTCACATCCGTTGATACTTTGAATGGACATCAACTTCTAGGTTGACAACCATTTCCTTTTAGAATATGAAGATATTTGTTCTACTGTTTCTAGATTCAAATTTTGCTTTTGAGAAGTCTCAAATCGTTCTGGTAGTGCTCCTATTTATAGCCTACTTTTCTCTTTCTTGAATCATTTGGCCGGTGACTTTCTTCTCTGTTTTTTCTATTCTCTCCTTCAGGAACTTTTATTGTTCAGATGTTGAATCTCTTGAACCTGTCTTTAAATTTGTTTATTAATATTTGATCCCTTCTGTTCTACCACCTTTTATATTTGCTTTATTTCACAGATATTTACTCAGTTTTACCTTCAATATTTCTACTGAGTTTCATTTCTTCTATTACATTGTTAAATTCTAAGAATCTATTTCTGTCCACTCAATATCCCTTTTAAATTGCTTTTATTTCTCATTTCATGGTTGCAATATCTTCCCCTGCATCCTTGAGGATATTAATAACAAGCTTTACTTTTTAAAATGCTCATCTCCTGCCTTGGTCTCTGTTTCCTCCAAGTGGCTTTGTTTCTGGTCTCTCTCTCCCTCCTTCCTGGCCTTGTTTCCTCCCTTCTTCCCTCCCCATTAGCAGCTTTCTTCGAATGTCTTAAAATCTTCAGTTATCTGCTTGTATTTGAAAGGGGACTAGAAAGTTGGTTTTGATTTTAATACAGGCTTACTCTCCAATATGACAGCATGCCCACTCGGACAAATGTTCAGAATTGTTTCTGTATCTCATTAACTGCTTTCAACCATAGTCACCAAGAAGGATCCAGTTCCACTGAACAGTAGATAGGAACCATTATAGGCTGGAAAGACAAAAATAATTGGGCAAAGTCACAGCTGGCTAGATGTAGGAGAAGCTATCCTTGGAGTTCTCTCCCAAGGTTTCTGGAGCTACTGAATGTTTCTACCAAAGCCACTATATAATGAGGCAGATATACAGCCTTTCCAAATGGCTTTAAGGTTGAGGTTAGCATCACTCTCACCTGGCGTTTCAATCAGATCTTATTCAAGAGACAAACTTACCGTACTATGTAGAGCTGCCAGTAATCACCCTCCAACCACATTCCTTTCTTGAGCCTCTTCACCCTCTGGAAAGGACAGTCCTGTGTATTTCTTTCCTCCATCATAGCTGAGTGGACCATAAATAGATGTAACCCAAACTGAGATTCTGGAAACAAAGCATTGAGAAATACAATTAAATGATGGAGAGTCCTTGAAATGAAAGGTTAAAAAGAGCTAAAAGAAGAATTTGTACCATAACCAAGTCAGCAAGTCCATGCAACCAAAGGAGAATATCAGTGTGCAGAAAGTAGAGGGCAGATATGAAGAAGGCGCAGAGATCAGAGACAATGTGGTGCCACAAGAGACTGAGGAAATGCTTTCGGGTGCTGACTTTCCAGGTGACCGGGTCTATGTCCTTTATCTGCCCTCTGAGTCAGGTAGACTCACTTTGTGATTGAGCTGGTATGTGTGAGCTTCTGTTCCTTATTAGTAAATGATTCCTAACATGTTCATTAAGCAAAATAGGAAGAACATGGGACAGCCCAAACTAGTTATAAAGCAAAGTTTAGAAACTGGATTATTGACAAAGAGGAGCAGTGTAAGAAAATCAATAAAGAATAATGGAGTACTGTAAGCCTCGTGAGAGCAAATGGTTTTTACCTGTCCCTAATACCTGGAAGGACAAAGGAAGGGAACATCTATCTTACTCTGGAGAGTGTAGGGACTTCCAGACCAGAGGTGTGGTCATAGGTAGAAAGACACAGTCAACCACAGCAACCCAAACAGAAGGGAAGTAGGAGATGAATACCCTGACCTCACATTCCTCCTGGCCTCCTGTATACTATGCATTCCTTCTTAGTAGAAGACAGAGGACAAGGGATCCAACAATTTAGTCATGGGGGCAGGATCTCAAAGGATCTCAAAGCATATGAAAGGCCTCTTCACATTTTACAGATGATCTAGGACCACATGAATAATAACATTCTCCTTTTGGAATGCAAGACTTTTGCATGGAAGTGCACAAGAGCTAGAGAGGACAGGAAGAAATATCTAGCTCACAAAATGCCTCCTGTTTGCATTTGCAAGGAAAAACTAGCCTTCTTCTCCTGGCCCCTGAGTAACCTCTTTTGCCCCTGTATTAGACCAGGGGTGTGGGGAGCACAACTGAAATTCAATTGCAGGGGCTAAGAATAAACTTCGGTGGTACAGCCCTTGCCTATCCTGCCTTAGGCCCCAGAGGGAAAAAAAGAAAAGAATTCCAAACCTGTCGGAGTCAAATTTAGTTTACTTTACATATAAGTATGCTTAATTACAAAATAGCATCAATTCTTCAGATAAGATATTCATAGATAAGTTAGTCACAAATTTTTTCATAATTAAAAGTTAGAAGTTTTAGGTTGTCCAGTTATAAGAACAATGAATGCAGGTATATGAAAAACCCATTTCATTTTCCACAACTTCTAAAGCAAGGATCTTGCCTTCTGCTTCCTTTCCAGCTTCCTAGAGCACCTGATGGAGAGATTCTCAGTATACGGGGAAAAAGCATGAAATAATCAGCTAATGAAACACACACAATACCAACATGATCAGCATCCTTAGAGGGAAGAGGCCACATCAGTTAGAGGTTGTCTTTTGGAAAAGAAGTTCAGTAAAGTAAAATTCCAATTTCAGAATGCTGTATTTTCCACAGATTTACCAACATTCCTAGTGAGACCGTGACTAGTCTCAAGTTATGCCAGAAACTAGGCACAGAAACTGGTCAGAAGCCCAGAACCACTCTGTGGCTTTAGGATGGCTTCATCTCCATAGCAGGGCCTGGCAGAGCCCTCTCAGGACAGGCATCAGAAGTGCCAGTCAGCCTTGACTGTGAGCCACCACTGCCACCTGTCATTGATGGACAGATAAGATTAGCAACGGGGCCTTTCAACTTGAGGTCACAGTCAGAAGCGCTGCATCACTGACTCAGAGTTAAAACTGCTCCTCACAGACATGGTGGGAAATGAGTGGGTGTGCTCAGCCCACCTCTTCCTGCGTGAAAGCTGCCTAAGAAAAACCACCTTACTAGCCGGAGCATGAATGAATCAGTACAGATTCCTGGGGTGTGGTGAGGGGTGACTGAAGGGGAGACTCCAAGAGACAGCTTGTCCCAGTTTCGGCAAAACAGAAACAGCCTAAAGTGTTAGTTTTAAATTGCCAACCCTAATCAAAGGATCTCAAAGCACACGAAAGGCCTCATCACAATATACAGGTGATCTAGGGCCACATGAATAACAACATTCTCCTTTCATGGATGACAACCTTCTGCACGAAACTGTGGTTCCTAGATTAGGTAATAATTCTTAAGTTTCCTACTTGCTCATTATGATCCAAAGCTCCCCATACCAAAAGACTTTCAAGTAGCTCCATTTTCTATGAATAGTGACTCACATGAGTAGGCTTGTAGCAGCAACAGATTATAATTCTCAGTAGAATCACTCTGTGTGCTTTCCAAATGCCTGGTTCTAAATCATCGTTCATATCACCACTGTCACAGTTCCAAAGGCACCAGAAATGTGGACAAAGCTGGGAGGTAAGTGAAAGATAGAATGTGGCTAATATCAATCTGTCTGTCTGACAAGGGCGAGACACTGGGCCCCCAAGGAGATCAATCTAAACAAAACCATGGTTACCCGGTGTTACAGGTCAGCAAGATGCAATGAGCTATAAAGTAGCTCTGTAACTTCCCTGGGAGTTTGTCCCATGGAAAGTGAAAGAAGAATCAAACCAAGACGATCTAAGAAGCCATACAGGGGACTACAGCAGCAGACAGCACTTATTTATCCTGGTTTTTGTTAGGGTGAATGGAAACAGAAGAACTTCTCCAGTTGGAAAATCTTTCACTAACTCCAAACATTGCACTTTAAGTGCCCAGTGGCAATTCTGTCTTTACTGAGTAGAACAGAATTAAGAGGCAATTGGAAAGATGAGTGCCAATCAGGTTTTAGCAGTTTCAGCCTGTGAGATAATACCGTGTTGTATTTTCTACATTTGGGAATAAGATGCTCCCAGTTAGGGCAGAAAATATTAGCATTTTCTTTGAGCTGACCTCTTGTTGAGTGGAAAAACACACATTGCAAAATGTCTATGCTATGACTTCATTTTATGCAACATTATAAATATAAATACTAACGCAAACATCGATGCCCGGAGACAAGATGGGAAGAACGTGGTAAGGATGGACAGAACGGTTCTATCCGGACAGCATTTGCTTACAGGACTTCAGAGCTTCCAGCATTGTTTGGTTTTCTACCCTGAAGATCTATTATCTTCATAAACAAAAAACAAAATAATTTTTAGATTAATCAAAACCTACCAATATTCAGAGACTATTATAAAACTCAAAAGAGAATAAACATGTATTAAATGCCTCTCTCATACTCAGGAATATGCTTTAAATTATTATTTTTCTTATAACAAAAGCTCAGAGAGTCTGACTATCTTGACCAAGATCTTTATGAGTGTTGTCAAGCTTTCGGCAACACAGAAATCCTAGAGCCAGGCTACTGTTCCCCTCAGCTTGAAGAAATCTCAGGAGAAGAGGAAGTTTGAGGAGGAAAGCAATAGCCTGGAAAATATCTCCCACAGACTCCAGCGGGCCTCCCTCTGGCCTATGGCAGAGCTAAGCATTGTGGGTCAATCAATACAGACAATGTTGCCCCCCTAGCAGAACCAACGGGAACAAGGTGCTTTATAATCTTCAAAAAGCAAGATTAGCTGTGAGGAGTGCTGTGTCACTTGTGGCACACGGTCTAGGAAACAGCCACAATGAATGCAGCAGGTCCATTAAATAAGGGGTCAAACTGAGGGTCATCCCACACCAAAGCACAAGGCTAGAAACCAGGATAAACATGGTAATCACTAGAAATAGCAGTACTTCTCTGGACCTCCACTTCCTCAGCTCTTAAGCAAAAGGATTTGCCTAGAAAAATCTCCTAAGTCCTTTCCAGCTCTAGAAATCTGTGATCCATGATCTAATTCCAACCACTGCTTCTCTTGGAGTCATTAACAATTGCTCCAGCATGTTCAGCTGGTCTACCAGACATTGCTTTAGGGCCTAAAATTACATGTGCTAATGCAGAGATGTAAAATCTCTTTTGTAATCTGCGTAGGATTTTGCTACCTACTTAGCTTTGTTTCATAACCCACAATTATCTTTAAAAAACAGACAAGTCTATTTACTCTCTCATCTAGGTTCCAGATGTGGCCAGCCCCTCCCTTCCCCTTTCATAATAGAAAATCCCAAAATCTCAGGTGGGAGTCAGAATAAGTTGGGAGATTTGGCAGTATGAGCTTGGAATCTTTCCCACCGGGTCCCCAATGCTTTATTTCCTAAGAACTGCTTTTGTAAGGCAAGCAAGAAAGCCTGCGTTAATAGTTAGAATTTATAAATGGGTTTTGCAAATTAAACAGAATTCTGTCTCTGAAAGGTAACCAGTACAGTGGTTCTGTTCCCCTATATTATTTGCTTACAAGCAAAAATTCAAAATGCCAATAAAGGCCCCTCTGTGCTGCAGGTAGGCACTTTCTTATCAAAACAGGCCAGAGTGTGAATTGAACCACCCAGGAAATCCTATATCCACCCCTTAATAATATTAACTGGGAACATCTCGGAGACAATGATAGGGTGAGCAATTATAAACACAGGCTGCAGATGGCTAAATCACAATAGTCAACTCAGTTGCTATTTAGAAAGAATAAACCAGAAATGGATTTAAATATGGGGTTCAGAAGTCATCTTTTACCATTTTATCCTGTGCAACCCACCTCCTGCTTTCCAGAATAGCTGGGCAAAGACACGGAGTCTTGGATGGTAGGAACCAAAGGAAATCTTCTCTGATTTGACAGTTCTGCTCAAACATCATGAAGCCAGGATTCTGCCTCCTTAACGTCTCCTTTTGTGGAGGCATCAGAGAGTAGAGATGCGGTGACACCCCATCTTCCATGCTGTCCTGGACAACTTGTGGCCCAGAGGAATGAGTCAGAAAACTTCCCTTGTAACTCCCAAGAGTCATTTGCAATATTTATTCCAGGATATCAATCTCTGAAGTCTGTTTCATAGATTTCAATGTTCCCAAAAGACAATTTTTGAAACTCTTTTCAAATACATTTTATCCATATCTATTGAGTCATTCATTTGACAAACCATGCCTTTTCAGCTTGTTCTTGAAAATATGTGTTTTAATTTGGTCAAGAATAGATGTGCATTGGCTTTTTGAGGTTTTTTTTTTTTCAATTCCAGAGAAGTATATCAAAGCGTACATCTTAAGCCAAATTAATAAAAGAGATTTTAACAAGAGAAGTATATCTAAGGGTACATCTTAATCCAAGTTAATAAAAAGGTCTTTACCTTCTTCTCCTTAGCGTGTTCCACCTCTTAAAAAGGCTAATGAGTGATTCCTATTTTTGGAAGACTTTCCTTCTCAGGATAAGTTATTTAACTTCTACACAGATACTACACGCCCACTCACCTCTCCCAGCTTAAATATTGTTTGTCCTGCTCCCTGTGATGGGGAAATTTATTCAAGTTCTGTTTTTCTGCTCTCTTCTTAAACTGAGAGAATAGTGACATTGAAGATTTTAGTGGCACCAGCTCTGATTAGCCTTTATTTTCTCTACTTCTGAACAACTTGCCGCTAAGTACCTGAAGTCTCTAGTTCCACTTATGATACAGTTTTTGTAAGCTTGGATGCTTTCAAACTTAATTCTAAATCTCAACATAATGCAAAAAACTGCATGTGGTCTGGTAGATGGGGGAGTCAAAGCTAGAGCGCTATTTCCAGCGACACATATTTGCTATGAACTGCTTCTCATTTCCTTCATGTTGCCAGCAGGATCCTACCCTTCGCCCAGCTAATGCTCATGTGCTTCAGCCCTTACCTGCACCTCCATCCCCACCATCTTTTCCTCCTCCACCCTCTCTCTCTGCATGTTCACACCTCCACCACTACTTTGACCACAGCCACCATCACAGGAGAATTTCTCCACTTCAAGAACCGTCTCCTGCAAATACATTTGGGAATGTAATGGAGCCTGATTTCACAGTCCTTTCTGCTTCTCCCCATCTCTTGCTTTCTGTCCTGTTCCTGCCCCCTTGTATTCTCCTCATACCTCTACACCCCACGGTATCTTTATTCTCACCCTCCCTCCCCACCCCATTACAAACCTAGCAGAGGGTTTGCTCTCAATTCAGGTTTAAAAACAAAATTTGTCTGAAAGCTTCATTGGAAGCTTCTTTCTTCTGGTACCAGGAATCAAACTCACAACCTTGCGCTTGCCAGGCAGGCGTGTTACCACTGGGCTAAATCCCCAGCCCCTTCTTTCTTTCTTTCTAGGCCTCAATATTCTGTATAAGAAAGTATAGTGAAGCAACTTCCCCTGGCGAGGACTACTTTAGCTAAGGAAATAGCATCCAGAAACAAGGTACAGGGTAAAGTAGGTGTGCTGCTGGCACTATAGACAAAACTGGAGTAGGGACAGTAAGCTGAAAGGGTCCATCCATTCCCAAAGGCTTGCCTTCCTTCTGTCATAGACACGAGTATCAAATGAAAAAAAAATATTCAGCCTTAGATTGAATGTGTTTGGGGTAATGAAGAACAACACAGTACGAATTCAAGGCATAAGGAGACATAAACATAGACTGCAAAGGGAATTTACCATAAAAATCCAACTCAGCAGGCCGTCTGTCTCATATGGACTTTGATAGAAGGGCTCAGGGATTTTCAGCTGTTAAAGTGGCCAGCAGGGGGAGGTGAGTTTGAATGATGAGCCGGACCCCAGATTTACCAGTACCCACCCACTCACCAAAAGACTACTGTATACCTGAGCCAGCAACAGACCCCACAGAATTCTCTCGAGCTGCTAGTTCCAATGCCCCCAAATTGGTTTCTTCTTGTTTCTGCAGCTCTGAAACTCAGCATTTAAAAAGGATGAAGGAATAAAGATATATAGATAGATGATAGATAGATAGATAGATAGATAGATAGATAGATGATAGATAGATATATATAGAGAGAGGGTTTTTTTCAGACAAATATAAAAGTTTTAGTTACTAAACCTCCATTCCCAAACTTAAGAACATTTAGAAAAGTCATTTTCTGTCCAGATCCTTCTGCTTTATCCTTTCACAGGTTAGGACAAAGAATGAACATAGAAAAGAGGAACTTTCTGCTGTAACGACCATAGCCTACTGTAAATGGTAGACTGAATGTAACAGCTGAGCTGTAGGTGTGACTGAGGTACATATGAAGAAAAATCTTTTTACAAAGGAAATTCCAGGTATTCTTCATGAAACCTCACTTGGTGACAATGAGAAGAAAATTTGTTTGTGTGTTAAGGTCTGAAGTGAAACCCTTTCAGAGAGCTCTGCTTAAACTTTTATACTTTTATCAAGTTATTGATAGTAAGGATATAATTATTCCTTTAACTAGCCTGACAATCTTTTCTCCTCTGTGCAAAATATTGATCACTGAGCAAGTATTTTGTGCCAAGAATCATCCCAAGCACTGGAGAGCTACCTATAAGTGAATAAAAATAGATATGTAAGAGAAGAGGTCAAATTTTCACAGTGTTTATATACCACTGGGAGAAGACGAAGTTAATAAGCACATATTACGTTGGGTAGTGATGAGAAGGAAAAATAAGGCAAAGTAAGATAGATAATAAAATAAATAAAAGAAAAGGAAAAATAAAGCTAGGTGGGAGGATAGTGAGTGACAGTTGGATGTGGCTGTGTGCTCTTTTGGATGGGCTGTTCTGGGGGCCTCTCTGAAAGCTGCTAATACAGTCGTTCTCCTGGGCTTCGGTAGGAGTCAGAGTGGGGAGATGGGCTAGGGAGCAGAATTAGCAAGAAGGTTTTGAGAGAACCTCATGTTGCTATCTCTTCTTAACTTTGCATCGTTCCTGACTAGCCTCAAGTTTTAAAAAAGTAACAGTCAGAAATAGTCATTGGGATTTTAAAATTCTTCCAAAGTTGGGTATGGTGACATACATCTGCAAGCCCAGCATTCAGGAGGCTGAGGCAGGAGGATTAAAAATTTGAGCCTATCCTGGACTACATAGCAAGATCTTGTCTCAAAAAAAAAAGCAAAAATAAAACACATAAAATTCTTTCTAAATTAATACATAGGCTTGCCACAGAAACATACAGCACCTAAAAAATTTATGATTTTCTTCATGTTTGTCCCTTTCTAGAGAGGAAAAAAATGACCAGGAAATATATTCTCACTCTTAGTGTCATATTCAGATAAGACAGTCCTTGGAAAAAATTCTAGAACTCCCTGTATTACAGCTTTATATAGCCTAGTTCTCTTCATTCGTGTTCACAAAATCATTTCTCTAAGAGACAGCAGCATGAGGTTCTCTCACGATTTTGTGTTCACAAAATCATTTCTCCATAGTAAGAGCGAGCTCAAGGCTGGGAAGTTTTTCCCACACTTACCAATCCAGCACTTTCTTCCTACCCTTCATGTTTTTAAATAAATAATAATAATAATTAGGAGTCAAAATTATACGAAATTGTACTGCTAAGTAGGAGGGCACTGTGAGGTGGGATCCATATCTTCCTCCAGGTATGAAGGGTTTATTTCATCTTATTCTCCCTTTGGACATTGCCTTGATTGCAAAGAGCCTGCTCATCTGAGCTGATATACACTCTCCAGCACAGCCCCCTTCACAGATCAGTAATTGTGGGGTATGTAGTCTCAGCTTTCTCACCCCAACCAAGACAAGTCTACAGGGTCAGCCTAGCTTCAAAACTTTCTGTAACACAGCTGCTCCGATAAGACTTCACCTCAGCTGGCTTCTGCCTCTGACTGATCCTTTCTTCTGTTCTTTCTGTTCTTTTCCACAGGCCTGACCCCTAGAGCACTCTCTAATAAACCTCATATAGTCTATTCTCTACCTCAGAGTTGGTTTCCCAGGAAACCCAGCCCACTGTACCTCTGAGGTATGACAGAAACATACAGTAGATGTTTAAATTTTTTAAATTTTTTAAATTTTATTTTATTAGAACATGTTTGCAATACACAATGATTACATTCTTTGTGCAGAGTTGGTACATGTACATAACATGTCTTAATTCTTTTTTTCTTCCCCTTTCCTTCCCATCCTTCTCCCGCTCCCTCCATCTCTTGGTTCCCTTCCCATTTACCAAAGATCTAATGTATTAAAGTAAAAAACATAATGCCATTTGAATACATGTATCCCATCATTCTTGCTACTTTCTGAAGCGGTTCTGGCAGTCTTTTGTGTCTTTGTAATGTGTGATAAAAAATACATGGGATGCTGCTGCCAAGCGCCATCCAACAAAAAGACGGCCTCCTAAAAATGTCGTGGTAAGTCCCCGTCCACCTTAGTTACTGGGTCTGGCGGCATGAGACTTCTGGCTCTTCCCAAAAGTCAAAACGACCACGAAAGGCAAATATTTTGAATTGACTGAGGACACTAAAGCAGCTACACCACTGCAAATAAAGACACTCTCAAAAGAGGACTTTCAGAGCTGCCTCAGAAAGTGGCTTGAATGATGGCGTAAGCATGTGTGAAGGGAAGGGACATATTTTGAGGAACTAATGGTAATGTGTCTTTTACTGTAGTAAGTTTTAATTTAAACATCCCTCATCATATCACATATGTCTAAATAGGAGAGAGGACTACTTTTTAAAAAATATTTTATTTAATTCATTGTAGGGGTTCCTACCAACCACATCACTAAATAAATATATCAGCCTGGACAAAAAGACACATTAAGTGTCAAAAGCTTAATACAGGGGGTAAAAGTCTGACTTTGTTTGTCTACATAAAGCCTTGGGAAAGCCAGCCATGGCAGCACACACCTATAAAGCACTTGAGAGTCTGAGGCAGGAGGATCATTGCAAGTCCAAGGCCAGCCTGAGCTACATAGTGAGTTCAAGGCTAGCCTGATCCACGTAGTAAGATCCTGTCTCAAAAGAAAAAAACAACTTGGGGAAATTTTTAAATATAATTTCTCTAATTTTTCAAACATTCATTTGTGTTATTTAGTTAACTAGCTGGCTTTCCATTTTGCTATTAATTTCTAGTTATATCACACCATAGTAAAATATATATATAGGTTAAAAAATATAGTCTGTATGTAGTTGAACCTTTAGAACATATTAAGTTTTCTGTCTTACTCATACTACACTTGCCTGAAAATAATATATTTTAGATGTTTGTTCTATAGCTTTTCTCTTTGTTTTATGAGCTTCCAAGAGATTTTTCTAAAGATGTTTTGCTTTTTTATTAGGTTTCATTGTGGCATTTTCATACAGACATATAACAAATTTTCATCATATTTATCCCCCTTATCCTTCCCTCCTCTGCCAATTCCTTTCCTCTTATCAAATGGTCTCACTTCTCCTTTCATGTCATTTGGTTGTTGTTTTGGGTTTTGTTTTGCTTCATTTTGATTTGTTTTGCTCTAGATTCCACATATTAGGGAAAACGTACTTGGTTCTCCTGAGTCCGCCTTTTCTTAAAGTTCAATCATAATTATTGATTTATGTATTTTTCTTAGGTCAGTCAATTGTTTCTTTTTATATTTTGAGGTCTTTCTATATTTTTGTATGTTGGATAGTATACATGTTCATGATTATTGTGTTCTATCATCAATACAATATCCCTCATCATCCTTTATTAGATTTTTCACCCTAAGTTCTATGTGTTCTGATATTAAATGTGCTACTTATGATTTTTTTCATCTCATATACTCCTGGTTCATTTTTACCATTCTTTTATTTTCAACCTTTCTGTAACCTTATACTTGAGACTGATAACTCCTATAAATATCATATATATAGATCTTGGGTCTAAAAAAGGATCTGTCTTTTGATTGGCCACATTAACTCATTGTATGGATTGTAAATACTGTTACATTGATGTTTTGCTGTCTTATTTGATGCTATTTCCATCTTTTCCTTTATTTCTTTCTTTTGTCTTCCTTGGTTTCCTTTAAATTGTTTACATTTTATTTTGCCCATGTGAATGTCATAATTCTGTAGTTATTCTTGTGGAGGCTGTCCTAACTCATTAGCCATACTTCGGCCCATTTTTTCTAACAATGCCTAACACATAAATATCTACATCCTCCCCTGCTACAACCTAAGTGTCTCAGCTCCTTCCAATCTCTCCTCTTACCGCTTTCTAAATGTCTAATGATTTTTTTTATGTCTAATGATTTTAATGTTCACTCATGACTCATACCACTGGTCTTTGTCATCCCCACAAAATACAACCTTAAACTAGGAAAGTCTGACATAGTTATCTACCTAGTCTTTCTCTTTCTGCCTGGAAACATGCTTCTGATAAATATCCATTAGCCATAGTCAAATCTAACTTTCCCAAACCCTCTGCAGTCCCTGAGATCCCCAAGGGAGATGTATACAGAAGGAAAACAAAGTAATAATTTCTGCACATTGCATGAGTTTCCTCTTCTTAAATTACTCAGGCCTAATCAGGCCAAGCACAAGATAGTTTCTTCTCTTTTCTCTGACTATGTCCTCTGCCTAACTTGATCCTTAGTCTTGCCACAGACCAAAAAAGAAAGGCAAGAAAAGGACCATGCCAGCCATCCCATGGCAAAGATGCCAAGAAAGAGTACAGATGCAAGTGAGTCTACCTAGGGTGACAGCTCCCTGGGCCCTTAGAGAAGACACCAGAGAGGGTCGGCTTACCACTCCACATACCTGGAGGAAAGAAAGACAGTGAGAACAAGCCACCTCAATATTCCATGCATACTGCTAATCTCTATCATTTTGTTCTGAAACCCTATATCATTCATATTGGTTTTGCTTTGTTTTGTTTTTGTCTATGTTGTTGGCATTTTGCTATTTTTTTAATTCTCTTTAAAATAAAATTTAAAAAAGAAAAAAATACTCCATGCATACAACCCGATCAAACATGACTTCCTGTTTTAAATCTGAAGTCTCTAAAGGTACAAGGGGTTATCTAAAACTATAGTGAATGTTCATTTAAATAAAGAAAATTTACTATAGTGAAAGACACATTGCCATTAATACCTCGCAGATTACTCACCTTCACTTCAAACACACTCATCCCATCATTCTTGCCACTTTCTGAAGCACTTCTGGAAGTCCTCTTTTGTGTCTTTGCAAAGTGTAATAAAAATATTATGGTGACCAGACCTCACTTGCCCATGTGCACAAGAAACCAACTCCTGAGTTTCACGTGTGAGTTTGCGCGGGTGAAAGCCACGTGGAGAACTTGTCCTCCATCCCAGTGGACGTCATCTGCCATTGTAACTTCTGCCTTGGCGACCTCACTGAAGCCCCAGGACAAAGAGCAGATTAGAAAGACAGTGGAAACTTTGTTGACTCTTTCCAAGTGCAGGAAAAACAACGGGAGTTGCTTTTGAATGAGAATGATAACGTATTTTTAGGACTGGGGATATAGCTCAGCAGTACAGCACCTGCCTGGCAAGCAGGAGGCTGTGAGTTCCATTCCTGGTATCAAAAGACAAGAAAGAATTTATTTTTAATGGTGGACTTATGGAAAATTCCAGAAAAAGAACTGAAGATGAGATGCTCCTTACCTTGTAGTATTTGATCAGATTTGTCAGACGTCTGTTTATTTACCAAGGATGAACTCCAGTCAATGGAGCAGAAGAATGTTTCTATAGAAAACTTTTGAACACGCATAGAGTTAAAACAGTCTCTCAGGTAAGAAGCAGATTATCTCTTTCTGAACTTTCAAAATAGAATAGAAAATTTATGAAGCCAAGCTCTGCCTCCTGAGTAGTTTTGATTTCTTGCTTACTGATGAAACAGGGGGCATTTGCCCTCACACATAGGAAGATATGTCTATCAAAGGAAGAAAGTTCCAGTACCGGTAAACCTTCTGGCCAAGAATTTATCCAAACAGATCAACAACTCCTTAGGTAGGACTGTCTTAAACATCTCCAAAAGTGGCTTTTGCAGTGCTATATGTATAGGTCACACTGGAATACAGAATCATCATTGCTGTGATGGAAAGTCTTGCAGAAAAATTGCCAGAGAAGTGGAAAAGTCTGAAACTTATTTGTCAAACCTGAGAAATTGGTTTCCCTTCCCATCTTTTCCTCTTTTATCATTTGTCAGGATGAAACCAACAAAATGTCTACATATAAACTGAAGGAAAAAGAGATTAAGAAAAGAGAAGGAGAATGAATATAGTAAAAAACAAAAATTGAAGAAGAAAAACAAAAAGTTAAAGCAAAAGCTAAGACAGCTGTGTCAGTCCCGACTAAAGGTGGCACATAAAACCAGTGGTGCTTCCATGAAAAACCATGGGTCCTGCAAGAACAAGACTGGCGAAGTAAAAACCCGAGGCAAATGAATCTGACCGTGAAATTCCACAACTGGTACCTGTAAGCGAGACTCCATTGAAAGAAAATGTCCACATGCAAAAACATGTCACAGGGAAGAAATCTCCAAAAAAGAGTCCTGGTACCAACACACCTCAGGGCAGAAGAGAAAGGCCTCACCAGCTCCTGAGACACCAGATCTAGGCCCAGGGAAGAAGCCAAAAGTAGGACAAAAGAAGAAAGTAATTCCTCAGTGGCCACGAAAGATCTGAAACAGACTAAAAAAGCTGAAGCCACGCTCTTTGCTACTGCTAATAAATCTGCAGGGGCTCCCCACATACCCAAACAATTGTCAACAAAACCCAAAGTGCCTCAGTCAACCCTAAATCAGTGACTCAACCAGAAGGAAACATCAAAGTTACATAAGGACTGTTTGAAAGTGCTTGGGTCCTGGGCCGGCACTGCAGTCAGTGGTAGAGGGCTTGCCACAGTGCACAAGGCCCTGGCTCGATCCTCTGTACCATTAAAGATAAATAAACAGAATGAAAATACTCAGATCCTGATCCACCACTGCAACCTTCTTCAAAAGTGAAGCCTGGATTTACATATTTTTTAACACCTCCACAGGTAATTCCAGCATATATCTGGCTATACGAAACAGTGGTTAAAGTCTGCTTTTTATTCTTCTCTGTATTTGCTAGTGTAATAGAGGAGAAATGAGTGCTTCTCTGTGCTTGTGATTTTTTACTATTAAAGTGTAACATTTGCTCAGTAGTATTCATACTGTTGGCATTCTGAATCTCATCAGAATGAGAGGGTCTGACTTAAAGGCTTGTGATGTGGGGAGAAAAAATACGGTAAATGTTGCTGCCAAGTGCTATCCAATGGACAGCCAGGCTTATACAAACATTACGGTATGGCCTCACATGCTTTATTCACCAGATCTGGCACCATGCAACTTCTGGCTCTTCTCCAAGGTCAGAGTGACCATGAAAGGCAAATGCTTTAAATTGATTCAGGATTTCAAGTCAAGCACCACAGTGTAAGGAAAGACACTCATGAAAGAGGACTTCCAGAACTGCTTCCAAAAGTGGCATGAATGATGGGATAATTGCATTAGAAGCTGGAGGGATGTGATTATTTTGAGGTCCACTGATAGCCATGTATATTTTGATGTAATGAATTATTTCTATGTAAATACACAGCATATCTTTCAATCACATATCTCAGAGTTGTGATGCCTATGCTGTATGGCTCAAAAACTGTGCATTAGACACCAAGAGTCAATGAAAGTATACAGATGAATGAGACCCCATCCCTGTCCCCAGAGGGCTCACAGAAAATTAAAGACGAAATATGCATGCAAGGCTGTGTGACGTACATCTTAATGAAAATTTGTCAAAACTCAGCGGTTTCTAAGGACAGTCACGCAGAGTGAGGATCCTAGGGGGACAAGAACTATTAGAGAGTTGAAAAAGGAAGAACACTTTCTCTTCTGGACTAACTCCCTAGCCACAAAACATTCAAAAGGCCTCCCTTCTCCCAAATTGTCTTTCCCTTTTTACTAATGCTCAAAATTTCTCCCAGTGAAGACAATGCCTGTCTTTCTGCAATTAGAAAAAACAAGCTCAAAATAGAAGTGCTGTGGGGCGGTGGAAATGAGGCCCAACCCATATGTGAATATCAGGTGATGGCCGCTTTTGATGGGGGACGGAGCTTAGTAATTCATAAGCCCTGGAAACCTGGAGACCTGGAAAAGCCCACTGAAAGACGGAATAGCAAAGGATGTGTAAGCACGTGTCGCAGTGCTGTTCAGGGTGTGCTCTGTCGATGTGTGTCCATGGAAAACCAAATAGAACAAGAAGAGGGGCTGGGGATTTAGCTCAGCGGCAAAAGCGCCTGCCTGGCAAGTGCAAGGTCATGAGTTCGGTTCCCGGTACCGGAAAAAAAAAAAAAAAAAAAAAAAAAAAAAAAAAAAGAACAAGAAGAAATATACCTATCCCCTCTCAAGTCCCCTCAGAAGGAACTTTGTCTTGGAACATGGTCCTTGTCTTCATCTGCTGACCTCTGGGACCATGAATTCACATTCCGAACCCTACAAATCATCAGCACCACTCACCAAGCTCTCCAGTCCCAGGCCCTTGCACAGAACATTTCATGTTCCAGTTTCTGCCAGAGAAGACTAATTTGATCATTTTATCTATTGACTAATAGAAAGGCCCTGAAATTTCCTCCAAGGTGTCTCCAGTGACATGACCCCCTCTCACATCTTCCCAAACCCGTACCCATATGATAATTCCTCCAACACATTGACTTCATACAAACTGCTCCTTTGGATTCCCCACCTGGTCCATTTTTGCAAACAATTACATTCCCACATGGACAGACTTTTGGGATAGAGGGATCTTGTGGGAAGAGGGGTGAACATTGTGTCTTCGTGTGCCTTCAGAGCTCCAGCCTGGCTTAATAATCCCCCAAGCACCACTTTGTGTGAGGCAAGGTATAAACATATGCTAATACGAGTTCTGGCTCCTTGTCACAACACGTTGCAAGCTGCATTCGTGCAAGATAAAATAAAAAGATTAGATGTAATCTTGAAGTCAATCAGAAAACAAGAGGAAACCAAAACATACACACACACACACACACACACACACACACACACACACACAGAACTCAGATTGTCAACAAGGAGAAGCAGAAAAATAACTTGAATCGAATTGCAGTTTATCTTGTTAAGTGTTAAAGGAAACCAATTTCTCTCAGAAATTGGAAGGCAATTTAAACATTTCTACAGTTTTACTAAAGTTTGAAAATTTCCAGTGAAAGAATAAGATTTTCTTATTTCTGCATATCTGACATTTTCCTGTACTTTCAGGGACTAGAGGGCCCTAGATAAAAATGGTATTTAAAGAAAAGAGAACACAGTTATCAAGAAGTAAGGGCAAAATCTCTTAAAGAAATATTTGATTTCCTCAGGGCTTTTGGAGTCTGTGCCAAAAGACCTAATGACACTAAAACTGTGTAGGGAAAAGTCAGGCTATGAAATCCCGTCTGGTGCTGGATAAATCAGGCAAGATTAATTGACAAACATAGAAGTCACTTTTAACTTACAAAGGTCAAATAAATTATACCATTCTCAAAGCCAAGTTACATTCCACTGAAGTCTGTGACATCACAAGCCGACGCCATTGTTCACAATAAACTTGAGTCTTCTTTGATAAGCCCTCTTTCTCACTCCTAGAAGCGTGAACATACTGACAGTGACCTCTGTTTTGTGATGTAGTTGTTACTATTCCTTCCCATGCTGAAGAGTATAATTCTCCCCAACTGCCACATGCAATAGAAATTACTAACTAAACTCCACCTTCAGAGTTAAGACCGAGCCCTTCTCAACCCTATGATCCATAAAGAATTGATGTGCTAACCAACAAAGGTAGCCTCTCCCCCGTGCCATAGCGGCCAATGAGTTCTCAATATTGCCAGAAACACCAGGGCTTGCAGGATATATATACATGCAGTCTGCTCATGGAAGCAGACTGCCCAGAGTAACTGAAAGGAGCTCTCATATTTTACTCAACATACATGGTATCTTTCAGAGCAACATAAAATCAAGCATTGCTTTTGTGATTCAAGAAAATGTATTCTAAAATGTTTTTGAGATAGGGCTGGGGTTTGTTGGTCGCTCAGTGAAAGAGCTTGCTTAGCTTGCACAAAGCCCTGGATTCTATCCCCAGCACCACCACCCCCAAAAAAAGAATTATTTGAGATGAATAAGCTAAGACTTATTTCAGATTCATGCCTCTCTGAAAAACTGCCAACTTCAACCCCTCAGATGAGATTAATGAGCGTTTTATTAATATTCACTATGAGCCAGACAAAGCTCAGAATGCCCAAATTGTAGTTTTTGTTTTCATTAATTACTTTCTTCACACAATCATTCAGTTACCATTTACTGAAAAATTACTACCTCGTAGACTAAAAAGGACATAGGAAGTGAAGTTAAAATTTTCCTTAATGAAGAAATGCAGTAATAAACATCAACTAAGTGGTCAGTTGCTCTCTATTCTTATGTGACAAAATCTCAGATTCATCAAAGAGAATATTCAGGAATAAAAAACACACTTTCTCTTGTTTCTCACTTCTACTGACAACTTTTCCTTTTCAATAACTTGTCATGTACCAGGAGCAAACAATATGAAATCCATTCCTAATGAGCAATAATTATAGCTTTAAGAAGCCATACAATCAGTGTTCAATGATTTCATTATTAGACAGCACCATAAATTATGCTAATGCTGATAACAGTTCTGGATGAGAGAGGTCCAGATCCAGGAGACTGCACTGAAATTATTTACACCCTCTATTTCTGAAACAATAGACCCAGCAATTTGAAAATCAGATGATCCGATTTATTCTGGCAGGACACACATGTTGCATCAACCATAAAATTAAATAGGCTTCTTTTTTTTTCTTGTTTCTTTTTCAAGTTTTTCTTCTGTCTTCTCTCACTTTGCATATTACCAATCTCCTTTGCAAAATTTATAATTACTATAAATCTTGCTTCTAAAATTACTCATTGATGGTGGCTGATGATGTCATATGAGAGGATAGAATGTCTTTATAAAAGTTAAACTTCAAAAGTGCAAAGCCTCAAAAGTCACAGCTACCAATGCGCAGAAAGGGGTAGCAGGCAGTGGTGATAGGGAGACATTTCCTTTTCCTATCAATTTCTGACCGCTTCGTTATGAAAGGAGAATCTCCAGGTGACAGGGAGAGTGGCCCAGGTCTCCCAACTCCATCCTCCTATGCTTAACCCTTCTCTTGGAATTCTCACACTTCAGTTAATTCTAACAAAAGCTGCCCTTTTTAGAGTACTACTTTTATGTCTGGCCCTGTACAAAGGGCTTTACGTACAACTGTCTCATTCAAGCCTCATAAAAGCCCTATGAAACCACTCTATGATTTCTATTCTTCAGGTGAAGAATAAAAGGCCCAGAAGGCAAAACACAAAAGCAATAACTAATTTGCCTAAGAACACACAATAAATGGAAAAGCCAGTACTCAAACCCTGGAAAACCTGACATGGCAGAGGTTCTGAGGAATCTGACATCACTGTAAGTACAAAGGCAGTTTTCATTGAAGCCTAATAAAGAGCAGTTATTACATCATACAAGAACCAGAAAGACTTTCTTGAAGTACTCATCTTTTTTGAAAGATGTGGAGTAACTGGAGCACTTTACTATGAAAGATGCCAGTTGATACAGCCACTTTGGAAAACTCTATGGCAACACCAACTAAGGTTAAGCACACACATATACCAAGCAGTTACACACCTAGGCTTATACCACACAGAAATGACATGTGCAGTAATATTTGCTATGGCTTAGATCTAAAAAGTTCCCCAAAAGTCTCACGTGCTCAGCTGTGGAGCTTTCAGAAGGTGATCTGAACATGGGAACACTATACTCATCACTGGATCAATCTATTGATGATTTCACAGATAAATGTGACTAGGAGGTTGATTCCACGCACTGAAATACACCCCTAGAAATGTACAACTATGGAAAGAAAACAGGACAAGGGAAGGATGAGTGGATGAAAATAATCAAAGTATGCTAATATATATGTAATATACATGTATGAATCTGCCAAAATGAAGCCTAAAGTTTCTCTCCCCCATCTCTCTCTCTTACCCTCTCTGTCTCTCTCTGTCTCTGTCCCTCTCTCCCTCTCTCTCTCTCTCTGGTTCTTGCTGCTCTCTCTGTTTCCTGACTGCCATGGGTTGAGCAACTCCCCTCCTCCAGGCCCTTTCACCATGCTGTTTCTGCCGTGGAGCCAGTCAGCCATGAACTGAACCCTCTGAAACTAGGAACCACGATAAACTTCTCCTTTAAGTTGTGTGTTTTAGGTATATGGCTCCAGCAAAAATAAGAAAGCTGACTGATATAATGTTCATACCAGCATTGCTCAAAATAGTGCCAAAGCTGCAAACAACCCAAATGTCTATTAACATGGACAATAGGCGTATCCATTAATTTGCCCATGAACAAATCAATTAATGATGGTATATTTATTTAGTGAAGTACTAAGAATGAAAAAGAGTAGATGACTGATACATGCAAAAGTGTATAAATCTTACAGATATAAAGTTGAATGAAAGAAGTGAGAAACAAAGAATACATACTAAATGATAACATGAATGTGACACTTAAAAACATGTGAAACTACTCTATGGGACCAGAATCAAAACAATGACCATGGTTGGGACTTTCTCTCAGGGCTGGAGGAAATGTTCTGTATCTTGACATGGGTAGTAGTTGCACAAGTGTATTCATATTTTAAAATGCAATGAGCTATACACTTAACATTTGCCTACTTTATGGAAATTGTCAGTTTTTTAAATAAATGTAACTTCTTATTGAATCTCATCTCTAAACATCATAGTTGTCATGACAATTGACCCACCAAACTCTTCCTTATTTCATCAAACGTGAGCTCCCCTCTCCTTGCTCCTTTCTCACACCTTCTAAATTCATTTTCTTCTATCCCACTGATGGCTGTATGTCCTTTCCTACATAAATCAATTTATCTCCCTCTGGCTCCTTCATTTTCTCCTCTCTGCTCAGGATTATAATCTGCTAAACGAAAAGCCCAGCAGTCAAACAGATCAAACAAACAACTCCCTTAAGAAGAATATCAGTGCACTTAGAAACATGGATTATAATTATTTATTCTATATCCTTTGAGAGAGGGTAAGCTTCCTGAGGGTAGGTGTTACATATCCCAGATGATTGTTAATGTGGAGTTGTAGCCGATGAATATTCTTACTCAAAACTTAAAGTTATGAAACCTGGAGCATTCACTAAGTTCTCATCACCCATTCCAGAAATGCCAGCAAGGACAAAGGATTAAGGTAATAAACAAGAACACTTGGAGTCAAAATCATAAAACTGCCAGGCATGGTGGTGCATGCCTGTAATCCCAGCATTTGGGAGGCTAAAGGCAGGAGGATCACTGCAAGGTTGAGGCCAGCCTGGGCTACATAGTGAGTCCAAGCCAGCCTGAACTGCATAGCAAGACCCTGTCTCAAGAAAAATGATAAAACTATGTCTCAGAGGCATTTACCTCAGAGTTACAACAAAAATGCAAGATAACGGACTTTAGTTCTCTTTACTGCTTTTAATCTTTTTGTCTGTAACTGACTGCATTTTACCAAATAGATATAACCCATGGCCAAGAGGAAATAGAACAGTAATTCCCTTGAAATTTGCATAAGGAAAAAGACAGTAAGTTTAAGAAGACTATGAAACTGTCTAACATCTGCAAGGTAAGAAACAAGCCAGAAAACCAGAAAATCACCTATTTTCTTGCTTTTGAAGCCAGAAGAACCAAAGGTGATTACTTCCCGTCTTATACACCTATTTACTTGAGAAGGTACTCAAGCGTGAGTATCTTACAGGAATAGCCTTATCTTGTGAACTTGGAGTGCACAAGCTATCAATCACTGTTAGAATCTCAAAGTTCAAAATCAAGAGTGCAAAGGGAAAGAAGAACAAATACAAATGGATGAGTTCACACTACTACTTATCAAGGAAAAATGGCATAAGCGTCCATTGCAAAAGATTGTCAGGTCAGACTTAGAGGAGAAAAAAATCTTTGTTCAAATCCCTCACCCAAATATAACTGAATGAAATAAAAGCTGAGGTCATGTAACAAGCTTCAGCTATGACATCACAGGGGCCTAAAGCCTACTTGGGAAATGAGAAAAATAAATAAATAAATAAAACCTATTTGACATACAAGCCATTTTTCAAAGTACTGATATGTTACAGGCACTTATATAGCATCAGATCACCAAAAACATTTCCATGTTTAGAAAGAGAATGTACCATTCCCTCCCGGTCCCCCACACGGCCACCTCAGCGGCATGACTTCTGTATAAATACAGAAGTTAGCTGCTAAGAAATGCACCTTTGCTTCTTAGAAAAGTATTCCTGTGTTTATCTTTTGGTAGGCCTGGGCTTGCTAGACATAAACCATCCCTCATCAGCAACAAGTAGAGGTTTATTTTTGTCATTCATAAAATAAACCAGGTCTCAGCCAAAGGAAATGGTTTTTGGAGGCAGCCCTGTCAGAGAAGTGCAGTGGAAGTTACAAATGGTTCTGCAGCCCAGACCATAAACAGTCTTTTAAAAGGCTGGTGCTGAGCTGTTGATATTAAAAATCACCTCATTAATTATGTTTGTAAACAATGCAGCTGTCTGTGCTTGCAAGCTGGCTTCCTCGGCATAATAATATTTGTAACAATAATAACCATCATTTCAAGCACAGCAATAAATAGTCAATCCAAGAACTTCAAGTGAAATCACATCTGGGAGCTGACACCTGGCCATTCAAAATACCTCCTCAGAAGGTAGGAAGGTAGTTGTTCGTTTTCTACTCACACTGGCACTTTATCAGCACCAAGTACTCTGCTAGAATTTCCCCCATCTCATGTTTTTGAAAGGGACAGGTCAACAGCTAACGTGAGAAGAGTCACAAATCCAAGGAGGAAGCTGAGAGACCAAAAAAAAAATGGAAGAGTTGGCCAGAAAAGGACACCATGGGCCAAAGGGAAGGATTGGTGAGGTTGGGATGGTACATCCGGGTACCAGTTAACCAGCCATCCCTTCTCTGCACTTGTTCAGGTACGTGTGTACCCTACAACAATTTGTCAGACACCTACTCTGTGCCAGGCAGGGACCATGTGATAGGGAAAAATATCCTTTTCAGATGCCTGCTTGTGATGCCATTGGGATGTACCTGGTCAACTACATGATACCAAATCTAGGTGACCTGCTATTTACTTTCAAGTCATAGTTGCTGGTCTAAAGTTAGCTTGGCAGTTGCAAGCCCTTAAAATTGTTAAAAGCAAAAGGAAAATATGTTTTTGTGTAACACAAGAAGGCTAGAATTACTAGACCGTTTTCCACATGAGAGGACAACACCTTCATACCTCATTTATGCCTCCTCCATGTAAATTTTAATTCTGAACTTCACCGGAGAGAGAAAAATGTGGTATCCAATTCCAAAGCATTACCCATTTGCTCTGTCTCTGTCCCTCTCTTTCCCCTCTCACTCTGTGTATATATTAATTTTATAGATCTTTTTATTGTCTGAACTATGCTGGTTGCGTGAGAAGCAGAACAATAGGCCAAGAAGTTCCATTTCACACATGCCATCTTTATAATTCAAATAGGACAATAAAAAGAGAGAGAGGGGGAGAGATCTATAAACTGGTGATAAATCAGTGTCCTAAACCAAATTAACCATCGAAATAGATTATCATAAAAATAATGCCATGAAAAATATTCTTCACCTTCCTGGTTCAGCTGCTCATAATGGAGGGAGGGAGCGAGACCATGTGAGTGTGTGTGTGTGTGTGTGTGTGTGAATGAGTCAGTGTGTGTGTGTACACGCAGATGTGCATGCTTGCACACACATGCTCACAAAGAGACCCAGAGGTCATGTGCTGTACACGCTGTTCACTGCTCCCGTGAGAGAAGAGGGCGAAGAAACCACAGAACGGATTATTAGTGTTTCTCAGTCTAGTGTTCAGCTTTATTCAATATGGTAAATGATAATAACCACGTTCCAAGGGTTATGTTAGACTCTGAGGACACAGAATAGCTAAAGTGGACATACTCTTTGTCCTAAGGTATTCAGTTGGGGCAGAAGACATAGACATTAACTCAATAACTGCACAGATAAAATTTTTGTGACCATAAACTCTGATAAATGTCATTAAGGAAAGCCCCAGGCCGCTATGAAGCAACGAACAAGGAACCTGACCTAACCTGAGCTCAGGAACAAATGAATCTTCGAGCCCAAGAACCAGCAGAGGTTGGGAGAACCCAATGCCCCCGCCCACATCAGCAGGGGGAGTGGAACACACACCCTCCACCGAAGGCTGAGGGGAAATGGATGAGGCGATGCGATTGAGTCCACAGGCAAGAGGAAGAGGAGGGCTGTGGATGTAGGCAGTGAGGGCGCAAGGACAGGCGGCACAGCCCAGGGACGAGAAGAAAGTCACAAAAGGCAGAGAGCAAGGGGAAAGCAGGACCAGGTCAGACAGAGCGGACGAAGCCAGATCGCGCAGATTATTAACATGGGGTGGGAGGGTGATGACGGAAGGTGGCGCTGGATTTCAAAACCCAAAACCTCACTTTGTCTCCGTGTGAGAACAAGTTGACTTCAGCAAAGGAAGATGCTAGAAAATAGTTATCAGCTCTCCTATCAGCCTGCCACGGAAGTCTAGGCCTAAGTGAGAGACTGGACCAGGAATCTAACGTTAATTAGCTGTGTGACCTTGGATAATTTCCTTCACCCCTTTAAGCCTCAAATTCCCCACCTGTAAAATGGCAATAATAATGGTTTTAGTGAGGATTAAATGAGATCAGCCTGTGGATAGGCCAGCCCACTGTAAGCCTTCAATAAATGTTAGCTATTGGTGGTGCTGGAGAAGGAGAGAAATAGACAGATTAGAGTGATATAAATAGTCCGCCTCCAAGAAATCACCCTACCAAACTTAGCATGAGGAGGTGTGAGACAGATTTCCTTTCATAAGACATAGGTAGGAAGGAAAGGAATAGGAAAAGCATTTGGCTACTATAAAGAGTTTTCCCAAATTTGAAACAATTCCTCGCCTTCGTGATAATCACTGCCAGTAATCTTTAAACTGTGACGGGTATCTGAGACTAGAAAAATAATGACTGAAAATGCTTAAGTAATATCTCCAACAAGCTTTACCACAACAGCAACAAAATGCTATGGGAAGACAATTACTTCCCCAAGGTCATAGGGCTGCTAACGGCTGACCCCAGGGGTGGAACCCAGACGGAAATCAAATGTGTTCTCTTCCCAGGGGTCAACACAGCTTCCCAAAGAGAGCAACCCTCTCTTTCCAGAAGCTTTCAATCTAGTCAAAAAAACAAACAGCAGGCCCCAAGAAACAAGGTACAATCCAGGTCCAATTCTGTAGTTTGGAAATTATGGTCCCACTATAAGTTGTTTGGGAAGCAGCATCAAGCTAATTTTATAGAGCTATAAAATACTTCTTGCCCTTGGATCTAATAAGTCATTTTGAGAGCTTTATCAAAAAGCATACAGGAAGTTCAATAGATGAAAGTACTATTTGTGGGTCACCAAAGGCAATGGTTATTTACTTTTAAGGCGAGTTGGATGATAGGATATTTGCATATCTGACACTTTTAATGCAGTGAGAGGGAAAAAAAAAGTATTCTCTGTATTAACCACAAACTCTAGGATGGAGACACTTCCTTAATTAAATCAAACTGCTCTTCCACAGAAGCTGTAGGTAAAACCTACTTGTGGGAAGCTTAAGGTAATTGATACTGAAATTAAGTACTTATTCAGAATCTAGGCCGGACTTTTGGTGAGCCTCCTGCCAAACATTCGCTCACAAGCCACAACTGGATCCCCCCACTGGTCCCCAAGGGCGTCCCCCTTAAACTCGCCAGGCTCCTCCAGTAGGAGATAAAATCATGCAGAGGTATGGATTAGCTATCCTGTCATTATAGCAGGCACAGCCGTCTGTTACAGGTAAATTGCTAGGCAATGTAATAACAATGCAGTTTATTTACTGTGCAGGCTGCTTATCTACAGAAATGCTCCCAACAAACAAAGAAAGGCACAGCTAAATGCCTTCTCTTTAGAATTACAGACTGAAGCTATGCCAGCACCTTCGGAGAATAAAAATGCTAAATAATCCCTGGATAAACAGAGTCCTGAAAAACACAAAGCATTTCCTAACAGTGGAAGCAGAAAAAGGCAACCAGTGTCTGGAACATCCACAAGGTCTTTTTCAGCCTCTCATCACTATCGAATAAATCACATCCCGAGAACAGGAGGACCCAGAGCATGGTCAGGCTAAGTCCACACTCAGAGCACCACGACTATGAAGTGAGGACAAGGAGGAGGTTGTTAAGGTGAAACACCACTTGCAGCATGCTGATCACCTCCCTTGCACCTTTCAATACTGTCTTTTAATTCCCAAACAGTCCTATAAGGTTAGTCCACTATTACCCTGCTTCAACAAAGAGGTTCATGGTAAGGAACTAGCTCATTAAATTGATGACTTGAAATTCCAAACCAGGTCTAAACTAGGTATGGTGGCACATACCGGTAATCCCAGCAGTCTGGGAGGCAGAGGCAAAGGATCCCAAGGTCAAACCCAACATGGGCAACTTGGTAATTTGGGGCTAGAGCTACAGCTCAGTGCAAAAGCCTTGGGTTAAATCCCTATCCCCCAAAAGAAAGCAGATCTGCTTCACTTCAAACCAGAGCTATTCACTTCTGCACTGGACTGTTCTCAATCAAGAAATTTAGGGAGTTACCTGAGATCAGATTCAGCACATAGGACTCCTGCCCTCCCCTGTCATTGGCACCTGCTTCATACACACATCCCACCCACTAAAACATCCTCAGGCCTCACAGTTTGTACTCCACACTGAAGGCCAGAAATATAAAGGACACTGTTTTACTGAAAACCTAATAGATGCTTCTAAATATGCAGAGTTCCATGAATAGAATAAATGAATTAATGAATGAAAGGAGAAATCCAATTAAGGAGCCTAGGATGCCGCCTAAAGTGGCATGACTGGAATGTGATTGTTCTAAAAGAAAGCTGTAATTTAATCAATAGGATTAACATATCTGAAGAAAGAATGAGTCCATAAAAAGAAGGTGGTCTTCCCAGAGTTCAGAACAATGCAGCACTATTGAATTTGGCAGTGTTTATCCAACTGTGCCCAAGGGAGAGAAGTACATTTGGTAGTCAATAGAAAGATATACCAAGATTGTTTAGTTCACTTCAATTCTCTGTGTAAGCCTACTGTGTGTCATGCTGTATAACAAGCACTGTGATTAAACACACACACACACACACACACACACACACAGTTCCTACAAGAGAGAAACCCGCAGTGATAGGGGGGGGGGGAGAGACCACACTTACGCAGTTTTTAAATGTTCAGTGCTACAATAGAGGTATGTGACAGTTTCTATAGAGTATGGAGAAGATAAACTTAGTCCAAGGACTAGAGGATTTCCCACAGTGCCCCTTGAGCTGTGTTTCAGTGAATAAACAGATACTGTCTAGGCCATGAAGGTCACAAAGGAACTGAAGGCAGAAAGACCACAAGTTCTTCCCATAAAGCCAGGCTGTCAGCAAATAGACAAACGCAATAGTCCAGACAGAGAAGATGCTGAGTAACTTGATTTATCCTCATGGAAATAAGGACCCCGAAGGATGTCAGCCGGAGAGTAACAAGATCAACCTGTCTCCTAGAAAAATCATTCTGCCAAAAAAATGAACAATGGATTGAATGGAGAAACACTAAGGGAGCCTACAGACCAGGTAAGAGGCACCGTCAAAGTCCCTGGGGAGGTTGTGTCCTAAGTCAGTGTGGTAACCACACTAGAGGAGAGAGGAAAAACTAAACGCTTAGGGGGTGACACTGTTGGTTGCTTAGATCAGAAGGATGAGAGGAGGTGAGAATCAAGGTTGACTCCAAGCTTCTGGCTTGGATGTGAAATTAAGGGCCGACTGGATGAACAAGATGAAGCAAAGGTGAGGAACCAAGGATGATTCCAAGGGTCTGGTTTGAATGAATTGATGGTTAATCATGGTCTAAGACAGGAAATGTGGAAATATAGGAGGAGCAGCAAATTTGGATTTGGAAGATGAGTAAAATGAGTCTGGTTTTAAACATGGTGAAAAATACCATTGGATAGCTAAAGCTGTTGAATAGGCCACTGGATAGTTAATCCTGAAATTCAGAAGAGGGACCAAGGATAAAGGTAAATATATGAACATCTAGAGTAAACTAGGTAAATTCAAGCCATAAGAATAAAAGAGATTAGCCTACAATGGATAGAAAATAGAAAGATGGGGGGGAATAGAAAGATGGATTTGAATAGATAACAAATAAGCTAAACAATATCAGATTATACCACCTTACCTAGCTTTCACTTTCAAAAATTGTAAAACCTAGTATTAACTAACAAAAGAAAAAGAATTATAAGAAAGTAAAGCACCAAAAGACTTCCTATAAATGTAGATTTAGGGCATAAAAGGTATTATATCATAAAGGAATGCTCTAAGTTAAAAGAAAACTTATTTTGAAAAAAGAAATTCATCATTTTAAAAGTCAGCTTCCTGCCAAGAAAGATCAGAAAATCAATACTTTCATAATTCCATCCATAGCCTTTGATAAGGATTATAACATTGATTTTCTATCCTGTTACCATAATTTCTACTTTTGTTTAGACTTAGTTCTTATATTTAAATAGATTAAGGGCCAGGAATATAGCTCAGTGGCATACAACCTGCCTGGCAAGTGCAAGGTTGAGTTTGATTCCCAGTACCATAAAAGAAAAAAAAAAGAATGGGTTATGCAGGCATGGGGGCACATGCCTGTAATCCTAACACTTGGGAGGCTGATGCAGGAGGATCATTGCAAGTTTGAGAGCAGCCTGGGCTACAAAGTGAGCTCAAGGCCAGCCTGAACTGCATAGCGGGACCCTATCTCAAAAAAAAAAAAAAAAAAAAAAGTATTAAATGCTCTTTCACTGTGACTATTCCTTTCCTTTGTCCTTTATTGTTACTTACATGGCTTAATCTTATACTAAGGAACATTTTTCTCCAAAAGGTATTTGTACATTCTGCAATTCTTGAGTTTGTTAATACATGAGAATGTTTACCTGTTGACTTTTACATTTAAGCAAACTTTTGCCTGAGTACAGTATTCCTGAGTCACTCTTCTACTCAGAGATCGGTAGACATTACTTCAAGGAGTGAAAATCCAAGGATAGCCAGAATTTTCCCCATTAATAAGTGACTTACAAAGACCATGGCTTTACCCAAATGGTAAGAGAGGGAAAACTTAGATAAGCACTCGTAACATGCTTGATTCCTTCATGCTCTGAGGTGGACAGATTATTCTTTGGCAAAAATGAAAAGCAACTTGCAAAAGCTACAAGCCCTTCTCTGCCTCATTAAGTCTTATCTTTCACAACTCCACCCCAATGTCCCTTGCCACACTATCTTTTCTCTTCCCTCCTCTGTAGGTAGAATTACTTTCTTACCCCAACACAAACCCAAACTGTAAACAGATTGAGAGGAGAACCGTGGTTTGTTTTCACTGCGACCCCAGGACTTACCACACTGCTGACACTTAGCAAGGGCTCGGATGTTTTCTGCACAGCCTGTCTGCTCTCCCTTTCCCCCAGTGTACGTCCTGAGCGATTCTTCCGAGGAGGTGCGGCCAAACATCCACATGCATCAGAATCACCTGGAGGCCTGGCTAGACATAGACAGCTAAGCTCCATCTCCAGAGTCTGATGTAGGAGGTAGGGATGGGGCTCAGGAATTTGCATTTCTAACAAGTTTCAGGTGATGCTGTTGGTCCAGGCATCACACTTTGAGAACCACTGAGTTTGAGAACCGTTAGACATAGGAGGTGGAGCAAATCCTTGCTAACTTGGGCTAAATGAGGTTCAGATAATTACCTTATGTATACCTCCATTCCGTGAAAATCGGGTGGGCAGAGTTAATCCTTATTTCATAAGGCTAACATAAACCCAAATGTTAGAGTACGTGGCCCATGAGAAGAGACATTTTATGATGTTTCTCTTACTTTTTCCTCCTTCATATTTTATCACTCATTAATAAGGACCTTTTATCTCAGCGTGGTTCACTATAATACTCTATTAACTACTTTCTTTAATTCAATGGTTAGGTGGGAGTAAAAGCCCAGGGGAAATCCATGTATTTCAGAACACAGTCTCCTTAAAAATAAAATGATAATGATCACTGAAAAATCCATTTTAAGCTGGGAGTGGTGGCGTCAGCCTGTAATACCAGAACTTGGGAGGCTGAAACAGGAGGATCACCAAGAGTTCAAGGCCAACCTGAGCCACATAGGAAGATCTTCTTTAACAACAGCAACAACAACAAAAAAACATTTCATTCTTAGTGTTTTCTCTGGCTTTTCATTCTCTCTGCCTGACCTCTTACTTCCTGCCCACAGAAGACAAGGGGAGGGGGCCTTACTTGTGTCAAAACGTTGCAGGCCAATAGGTGCATACGCATCCTTCCCCACGCCACCGTGGCCAGTTAGCCATTTAGTCACTGGAGAGGATGGTCTGCGGCCCTCAGGCTTCTACAGCAACCTGTAAGCAATGATATTTGTACTCGGCTCCTTAAAGGTTTTAACTGCTCTGAGAACCAAACTGTCCGGATTTACGCATTCTGGTGGGCTTTGCAGGGCCCGAAAGTTACACCGCAGTGCCACCTAGAGTCTGCTACTGGTAAAGACCCAGAGCCAACTCATTGGAAGGCTGCCCGCTCAGTAAAGGAACACACGACGTTGTGTATTCAAACGGACTCTGCTTCTATAAGAAATTGTTCGGTATAAGGTCAAGGAGGCCTTCCATCTGGAACTACGGCTTGTTTAACCATCATTTTAAATGGTGGCATCAGCTTGAATTTCTGCTTCATGTAAGGATTTTAACTCTGAAGAGCTGTATATAAAACACCGTCATGGCAACAGATGTTCAGTGTGAGGGACCAGAAAGGAGAACCAGCAGCTTCCAGACCTTTCAGTTGCGCCTCCGATGGCTGAGGCCGCTGCAGCTTCCGAGAGATCTGCAGGGTGAACCCACTTGCCTGGCCGGGGAGCCAGGTTGCAACGGAATCCTCGCGTGCGGCATCCGGCAAGCAGCAACCGCGTTAGAGCCAAGGATCCATTAGCTCGCATTTAATGTTTCTTCTCAGGCAGAAAAGTATAGGCATCAAGCAACCCGGCCCTTTTATGACCCATAAATCACAGGTCAGTGCCTTCCGCAGAGACTCTTGTTTGCTAAGTGAGCAGTTACCCCAGGAGCAAGGAAGCAACATTTCAGCACACTTAGACCCAGGGGGATGAGCTGATTGCATAGGGTAGTGCCAGGAATTTGTCCCTGCAATTTAATGATTAAACCTTTGCTGCTGCCGGCCAAGTGGTACACTGTTGGGAGCCTCCCACAGGCAGCAGCTTGCACCCAGAGCTGCCCTTGTCCCCGCCTGCATCACCTTTGTCCTTGGAGCACTGACTTCCTCTGCCCCTGGGAAAGACAGAGCAGGTGAGAAGACCCCATTTCTTCGCCCACCCCTGACTGGACTGAGTTGGACTTTTTCCCGCATGGAATCCCCTGACTTGCTCTTGACAGTTTATGCCAGAGGCAGAGATAGAGGGAGCTGAGCTATGTCAAGGGTGGGGCCCTAAATGAAGGCCGGTGAACTTGGCAGCTAGCCCCTCAGCACTACCCCGGCTGCTGCCTTTCCTGGATCTTCCGGTGCTGCTTTTCTGGGGGTTTCATCAGTCCTGTACCCAAACTCAACGGGAATGAATTAGGTGGTTTAGTGCCTAGATCGCTATCTAGAAACCCCTGAATGTTAGAAAGAACACATACTCGACTCCAGTTGGGCTGTCTGTCCCCTACCCACCCCCACACACACTGGCCAGAAAGCTCCACGCCCTGCACTCAGCCCACCGGTGCTCTCGCCCTCGTCCAAAGGCAGGAGCTGCTGCCCCCACGGGAAGGGGTGGGGGCAAGGGAAGCCAGTGGGGCCAGGGTGTGGCCCGCACACTGTTACCCACCCTGGATCTGTTACTGGCCCACAACAAGAAAAGCATAGAAAGTATAACAATGTTCAGATTTAAATGGTTCAATTTAATATTATCAAATCTAATCTTAGAAGACAGAACTGAAGCCAGGCCTGGTGGCACATGACTGTAATGCACTCAGGAGCCTGAGAAAGGAGAATTGTGAGTTCATGGATAGCCCGGGCTGCATACCAACTCCCTATCTCAACAAACAAACAACAACAAAAGTCAGAGCTTGTGTTTTGTATATCCTTGCTTTTTCTATTTCATTTGTCTAGTATTTTATTTTTACCATATTTTGCAGCAATTATTGGTCCACAAATGGTTGGAAATTTTAAACACACACACAAAGTCTTCATTGCAAATAGTGTGAAGAGCATTACTTTTTTTCTTCATTGGTCAGTTTTATTGTAAAGAATGGTATCAAAATATACAAATCTGTTTAACAACAACCAAGAAATGCAGCATTTTAAAGGCCAGATGAGTATCAGCAGTTTCAAGGCAGCAGCTGCTCCCTCCAGCCTCCAGCCAGAGAAGTGGGACAATATCCACAGGGCCAAGGTTCCTGCAGGCCACCTTTCTGAATAACTTACAGGGTAGGTCTGGGTGCAGTCTCAAGTCCTCACAGGGGCCTGTGTTGGGTTTTTTCCTGTGGTTTCACCCTCGGCTGTCTTCCGTCTCCTCAAAGCTGTTGGGACACATGCAGACGAAGCTCCCTGAGGTAGTGTAGCAGTTTTTGTTCTTCCTTGTACACACCTTTTCTGCTAGTGAGCATTCGTCTATGTCTGCACACTGCCCGCCGTCCTTTGTGTAGCTGGGGACGCACTCCTTGCACTTCGTTGTGCCTTTTCCTGTGCACCCCACGCAGGTGGAATCGCATTCTTTGCAGGCATAGGGGCCAGCAGTGTTCTCACAGGTGTCATTGCAGGGAGGTGTGTCTCCTGCACACTCATCCGTGCAAGCGTCCTCTGTGCATGCTCAGCCGGCTTCACACTCGCTGCAGTCCCTGTTGGTTGGGCCCAAGCATGTCCTGCAGGACTCTTCACAGGCTGTGCAGGTGCTGTGGGTCTCGGGCTTCAGCGACTAGAAGTAGCCGTCCTTGCAGTCAGTGGACAGTGGCCCCTTGTAGCCTGCATGTCACTGGCGGGAGCCATTGCTGTCTCTGCTACCATCGCCGTCGCACTGGCCGTTCCCGCACCAGGGCCTCCTGAATCCACCCTGGCATGCACGACAGTCTGGCCCACAGGTCCCCAGAGAACAGCACATTTCCAGAGTCTTCCCCACCACAGTCTGGTCCAGGGCCCTCGACCATCCAGTGGACAGAAACTCTCTCTCTCTCTTTCTCTCTGAGACAACAGGGACATGGCCGGGCTTTCCCTCCAAGGAGAAGGTGTGACTCGAGCGGAGGCAAAGCCCATGCCTGTCATCTGACTCTAAGGAGGACCAGTCTCGGGTCAGTCAGGCTAGAGGCAGGGCCTTGGGCTTAGGCTCAATGGTCCCAAACATTCCAGCATGGAAACATCATTCCCACCACAGCCTGACAGAGTTGAGGCCAAGTCTCCAAGCTTTCCTAGTAAAGAGCCAGGAGGCACTTTCTTTTATTTTTTCTATTATTTTAATCTTTACACCACTAACAAGCCAACTAGAGGGGCTGGGGATTTAGCTCAGCGGCACAGTGCCTGCCTGGCAAGCGCAAGGTCGTGAGTTCGATTCCCGGTACTGGAAAAAAAAAAAAAAAACAAAAAAAAAAACAAAAACAGAAAACAAGCCCACTGGAAAATAAACTACAAAAATGAGTTTTTTGGCCTCCTGATACAGACTTGTAACACAGTAAGTGTTACTGTGGTCTTGAAACCAAAACTGGGGAGCTCATCTCCCTAGGACATCAAAATCAAGCAAAAAGCTCACAGCTCCACCGCCTGCTCCCAAAGCTAATTCTAATTAAATTGTTCCCTCACCAATATTGCATTCATGTATTATCATTTTGAAGACTTAATCCATACTATTCTTTACCTTACGTGCTTTGTGCATTAATGCATTGCCCCATTACCAATGTCACCAATACTATACATGTATTATACCGCATAAAACATAATATATGTAATCAACATTAAAATAATAGCCCCATGCACATAAGCAAGTACATAAAAGTAAGATAATAATAACCCACTAACTTATTTACTCATACTATAATTCAAAACCACATGAAGCTGATAAACCCAAGTAATCCATTAATATTACGTAGAACATCTATCTTATTAATCGGCCCTTAGAAGGAGGGAAAGCAGATAACTCAGAAGTCCATACAGCATGTGACTGGAAACACTCAGAGAATGGAAACTCTATTATGCCTATTCCCATGTCCATTATCACATAAGGTATCATCAAAGCACAAAATATTTTGGAGCTTGGAATTAGAGAAACCTAGACAGCCTTTAGATGGTGGTAAAAAAAAATCAAGCCAGTCCTTAGCATTTTATAGAATTTAATTAAGCACGTAAAACTGTACTACTTAATCTATTCGCCCGTGGACTTTTTGTGAAGCTTAGATTGCAGCGTGCCATTTACAAGCCGTTTGTCTTTCTCCCAATCATCGGCACCTTTGGCACAGTTCTTGACGGCAGCCTCCTCACCCTCTCCCCTTCTCACTCTGAAGCTGGCCTCATGGTGAGGCGGGTGAGTGAGATGAGGAAGAGGGTTTCTGCTTAGAGTGTTTTTTATATGAATCCTTTCTTCTTCAGCTTTTTGTTCTTGTTCCTTCCTGATCTGTTCATCGGCTCTATCTTTTTTAAATTTTTCCAGTTCTGCAAGAAGAGCTGCAGTATCATGGTCATCGCTCTCCTCTTCAAACTCCTGATTATGCAGAGGATCATCTGCATCAAGGTTGGCGGCAGGAGTCTGATCTAACTGAGGCTTCTTTTTTTTTTTTTTTTTTTTTTTTTTTGGTTTTTCTCCGGTACCGGGAACCGAACTCACGACCTTGCGCTTGCCAGGCAGGCGCTTTTGCCGCTGAGCTAAACCCCCAGCCCCTAACTGAGGCTTCTTTCACACTGACGAGGAGGGCGTGTGTTCTCGGGTTGGACAATCCCTATTTCTCTCTCTCTCAATTCTCTCCTAAAGTCATAATTACAAAGCTCTTCAGAGGCATCCTGAGTAGTTTGTGTGTTAGCTTTGTATAGAGGAAAAGTCCCTGCTTGAATATTGCTTTGAAAGTTGGCTCAGTTCGCCTTTTCCTTTTCCTCCCACACTTTTTTGCAGGTTAAAAAGTTGGCCTGGCCTCTGTTGTCACGTTTTTATGAATGGCCGCTCACAGAAGCAGGTGTGGAAGAGTACAAAGGGCTGTCCGTGCGCTGGAGACCGAAAGGATCCAGTTGAAGGCCCAGAGCTCACAGTGGTGTCCCCTGCAAGTCTGTATCAGGAGGCCGAATGGTCTGTGCTAGAGACTGAAGATGGAGGAGATGGAATCGCTGGAAGCCGGGAGCTGAAGGCCAAGGTGGAGGTGAAGACTGGAGCTCCTTCAACAAACACAGCAGGCCAGGGTCTACAGTCCTATGGCAGTGTCCGACTCGGGCTGCGTCTCTGCTCTCACAGCTGTTGTAGCGCCCAGCATCCACTGCTGGTCCCACTGGTGCCTTTGTCCCTAGAGGCCACTGGAGTCATTGCTTTCACTGTGTCTCTGTAAATTCCGCCGTCCTTGCTCACCTCATGAGCCAGGAGCCGGGGAGGTTGCCCCTTGTTTTTTCTGCGTTGAAGTCTGTCTCTTCACTTCCTCTGTAGGCTCTGATTTTCCCTTCAGATTCTTCCCGGGTGCTGGGGATCCACCTCCCTCCTTATTTTCTCCCCCAACTTGTGATTTTCCAGGGTCTGGATTTTGAATCTAGGAGAGGTTGATTTGTTGCTGCTTAAAACTCTGCCATCTTTCTGGAAGTTTTCATCAGCCATTTTTCCCAGTGTTGAAACCACAGGGTTCCAGCACTGTGGAGGTGTTCCAGCACCGGGTTCCAGCAGTCTAGGAGGCTGAGGCGCGAAGATAACAAGTTGGAGTCCATCCAGCCTAGGCTACTTAACAACTTAGTAAGACTCTAAGAACATCACAGAAGACATTTTAAAATGACTTTAGCAAAAAATAAATAAATAAAGCAATACACTACATTTAGAAGAGCCAGGCATGGTGGCACATGCCTGTAATCCCAGCACTCCGGAGGCTGAGGCAGGAGGATCGTTGCGAGTTTGGGAACAGCCTTGGCTACAAAGTGAGCTTAAGGCCAGTCTGAATTCTATAGTGAGATCCAGTCTCAAAAAGACAAAAAAAAAAAAAAACTACATTTATAATATAAATGATTGTTCTCTCTCAGGAGGCACTTTCAAGGGCAAACTTTGGGGCTGCAGCCAGAGATGAATCAAATGGCACATCTGAACCCAAGGGGCTTCTAACAACTCTTGTCAGTGCTTCTCTGCGCCATCTCCCCAGATTGCCCCCACACACCCACAGGCGTACGTCCCTCCCTAAAGTGGGTCAGCTCCTCTGAGAAGCAGCACCTTCCTTCGCTCCAGTAGCCAGAGCCCTGGTGTTTCCTGAAGGAGACTTTGACTAGGTCCCGATTTATCCTCTCCCAAAGAGGAGACCACCTGCTTGCAGGGCTGGCCCTGGGCTGTGCCAGTGCCTCCCCAACTTCAAATTCTCTCTATGTAGGTCCAGAAAATGAGGCACTGACATGAGAACATCTTTTTTAAAGAAAAAAATGTGTCTCTAATATGTAAAAATAGAAAAGTATAAGAAGAGAAAGGAATGAATGGAGAGTGAGACAGAAAGGGAGGTGGGATAAGAAGAGAGAAGGGACTTTAGCCACTCAGAACCCAGGTCTGTGTCCTAGTGCCTAGGACAGTGCTGGGCAAATCGTGGCTTTCAACCAACGTTTGTTGAATGAAAACAAAAAGAGAAAAATTTAATAGGCAACAGGGAAGAAGATGCCCCAAAACCATGGGACTACCCAGATCCTTCCTGACCTGACGAGGACTCATGACTGCCCTTCAGCCCACGGAGGAAGCAGGCAGGGGTGAGAACTCAGCACCCGGGGCAGGTGCTACCAGTCAGGGGACAGCTCAGCACGCAGACTGCTTCTCTGAGGCAAGAATCCTTGCCAGTCTTCTGCCCTTTCTTTTTCTCCACCTTAAAAACATTGTTTTGATGCAAGGAAGAGTCATTGCCTTCATTTGAAACAATTCCCAAACAGGATATAGCATCTCAAACAGCTCCTGGGCCCTTGGCAATCATGGTGTGCAGGTGTTTCATGCAAGTGCCGGGCAGCACGTACAGCAGAGCCCCGGCGAGCCCTGGGCGGAGGCCTGGAGAGCAGCCCAGGGCACCCGGGGTGGTGGCACTGAGCCCTGCAGCATCCCCTGGGTTCCGGGAACCAGAACGCTTCCCACACACCTCTCCCTGGCCTCTTGCTAGCCTCACTTCCAGCCCCCTGTGCAGCATAGTAGGAATCACATTTTCCCTCTCGATAGTTCTGAAACTCATATGAATTTAAAAGGAAAAAAAAAAAGCATAGTCCCAAAGAGAAAAAATTAAGCTGCAGTGAACAAAATGGAAGAAAGGAAAATAGAGAAGGATTACCTGGTAACAAATACAAAAACAGGATGGGCTTTCACTGACACGGCCCAGAACAAACATGCAAACACTGATACCACTGAGAAAAAGGTTCACTGGCTAGAAAAAAAACAACAGTACACACACACACATATATTTTTAATCCAAGTTTCTAAACATAAATAGAAACAAGGAGTATTAAAGCATGGAGTCCTATCTCTAACGCATAAAGCTTTCCTAGTAACCCTGCACAGAGTTAAACCTGGAGTCACCATATTATCCAGCAGTTACACCCCACGAGCGATGAAAAACCTCCAGATGAAAATTTGTATAGGGCTGGGTAAACAGTTCAGTGGCAGAGAACTTGTCCAGCATGCATAAGCCTTACATTCAGTCCCCAGTACCGAAAAGGAAAATTGAAAAACGTGGACATGGATGTTTATAGCAACATCTTCATAACAGCTAAAAAGTGGAAACAACTCCAAAGTCCATCAGGTGGTGAACCAATAAACAATCCACACACTGAAATACTTCAGGGCCTCCCTGAGACCTCTTTCTCAGTGCTCACAAAGGGGAATGGAGTGCTGGTACTTGCTACGATACTATATTAAGTGACTGAAGCCAGAGAGCACGAGAGCGGGTCACGCTGCAGGGTTCCTTTTTTATTTAATATTGATAATAGGTAAATCTGTGAAGACAGAACATAGGTTAGTGATGGAGTAGGGTTGGGAGGAGAACAGCAGAATTTGGGGAGGAGGAAGTGACAGCTAAGGGGTTCACAATTTCCTTTTAGGGTAATAAAAAAATTCAAAAGTTGACTACAGTGATATTTGCTCAGCTCTGGAAATACACTAGAAGCTATTCGTCATAGACCTTAAATGAGTTAACTATGTAATATGTCAATGTAAAGAAAGCTTTGTAGGAGGAAAGGATGGAGGTGAATTCAGAAGTTAAGAAAGAAGGGGGTGGGAGAGGAAGAGTCGGGGCAGGAGGTGGGGCAGGGGTTGCTTCCCACGCAGAGCTAAGAAGCTAGGTCATGGCCAATGGATTTCATTGACCCCCCCCCCTTCTGGCAAGCAATGTGCTAAGTCCTGCGGTGCCAGGAGTGATTGCTTCAGATTCCTTCTTAACCTCACAGTCCCTCAAGGCTCCTGTCCCAGAATTTCACAGAGGGTTCTAGGAAAAAGTCCCTCTCCCTCCCTCCTGGGTTCTTATGAGGTAAATGACTGACAAGTGCTTAAAGTATTTCCTTTCTAGTTATATTTATGCACTCAGACTTTCATTACAGAACTCTAGAGCACTTGAGCCTAGATGTGATCTCTCCTGCCTGACTTTCATGTGCTCTGCGGAGCCCTCACAGAGCAGCAAGTTGGAGCCAAGAAGAAGGGAAGGGGCTCTGAGTGTGTTTTAGAAAATGTTCTTTTCATATGGTTAGATGAATGAAGTGATAGCTCAACTCTTAGCCACCCAGAAGAACTAATCCAGAAAAACTCAGTCCTGGAGTTTATGGGAAACTCACATCTCTACTGTCTTTTCCCCAGACACTGAAGGCACCAGGAAGCCCAATTTCCCTTGCAGTCAATTCCACGAGGCCACTCACAGGCTTCCACGGCATAGGCAGCTGCCTTTCTCGGCCTCTGGACATTACCCCAGGTCTGTCTCAACGCCCTGCCCAATGTGGGGTCCTGGGCAACGCTCTGTGACCTGGTCGCAGGCACAGCCAGCTGACACAGCGCTGGACGGCCCAAGTCAGACAGGACCCCGACACCCGAGCCTCCAGGACAGGCTTCTGAATCAGCCCTACGTGAACCCATCTCCTGTGCATGATTGCTAACAAGCTGTTTCCATAGACAGGTCAGGAAAGAGGCCAGAAACAAACACAGCTAGGTTTGTCCATCACGCCAGTCACATTTTCTCACACACACAGGAAATAAGGACACAGCAGAATCCCCAGGCCTTCAGCCAAGTGGCTGAACTCTTGCATGATGCCAGCAGCTCTGAGCTACAAAAAAACACCACCTGGGAAACTGCCTACCAGGCTTGCCTGTACTTTGCGAAGCCCCGGAAGGATCACGCTGACCAAGCGGCCACCAAAAGCCCCAGAGGGTCAGTATGTGGTAGGTCTGTGGTTTCTATCCACATTTTTTATTTGAATTCTAGGTCAAGCAGAGCCTAATCAGCGTTGAGTCCTTTCTCATAGCCTGTCTTCCTAAGAGCTAGAACTGATACTCAGTGCTTAGCAAAGGTTTTTACAAACAAGCTGTATTTAGTAAACATTTCAAGAAATTAATGAGTTAGCTAATAAGTGAATTCATTAATGATTTCAGATGTAAAAAATACCTTCTTTGTACTAAGGATTGAAACCCCAGCCCTCATATTGAGCTACATCCTCAACTCTTTTTTTTTTTTTTAATTTGACATATGGTTTCGCTAAGTTGCCCAAACTGGACTCAAACTTGTGATCCTCCTGCCTCGGCCTCCCAGAGAACTGGTATTACAGATGTGCACCTCTGTGCTAGGCATTAGTCATCCCTATTTTTATAATTTCTTCATCAACTCATTTAGGATCCCTTTAACATACTTCCAGCAACACAGAGCTTGGAAGGGAACAGAGACACTATCCATTCTGATTAATTTTAAACTCTTCCCTATAGCAATGTGCCCAAAGCCATATAAGTGAACCAGTTGAGGCCAAGGTAAAAACATCTGAGATCTCCACACCTATTTGGATTAGTATATTAGGATAAGTCTACCTGCTATAACAAAACTTCAAATTTTCATGACCTGGTGACCCGCCCCCCAAATTTTCTTTCCTCATATAGCACTTTAGTGTGGGATATTTCTGGTCTGCACTTTGCCACAGAAACCCTAGCTCTTTCAATCCGGTAGTTTCATTATCCCCAGGACCCCCACCAGAGACAGAAGGCGTTGGAGTAAAGAAAACATGCCTGCTTCTTTACCACCTTGATCTGTATATTGGTCAGGGTCTGAGCAGGAAAACAAAGTCCCAGCCAGCTAATCCAACAGAGGGAATTTAATTTGGGCAACAGCAAGACCTGAAAAGGCAAACAGAGATGCAAGCAATCTAGAGATTCGCATCAGCAAGAAGCCACTTCCCCTCCTCACTCACCGCCCCCCCCCAAACCACAGAGAAGGCTGCTGGGCATCTGAGGCTGCAGAAGAAGGAGCTGTTCACTAAGAGATGAAAGCACAGAAATGTCACTTGCAGCCAAGACATCATGCCTGAATTGCCTTGTTTCTCCCTTCTTCTATTTCCTTACAATGCCTTCCACCAGCCTAGCCTAGCCAGAGGTAGGCAAGGAAGCCTGGGAAACTGTTGCTGGCAGGGACCAGCCAATCCCCTACGAAATCTGCAGAGCAAGGAGAGGACAAGAAAATGAATCTGGGTACAAACAGGCAAAGGATGGTCAGAATCCATAAATGACACACTTTTGTTTGTGTTTCATCAGCAAGGATTCATTATAGGACCACACCAAAAAGCAAAGGGTGCTGGGAAATATAGATCTTGATTGGACAGCAGCCTTCCAGGAACATAAAGGCAGGAAAAAGGCAAACTTAGAGGACAGATAGCCATACATGAAACCCAAGAGGCACAGAACTACAGTAAACAAAGAAGTAGATCTGGATAACTCAGACCTAGAAAACCAGTAGCAAGAAGAGAAAGAAAAGTTGATGGCAGCCGCTTGGTGCTTCCGAGATCAAGGGGCTTCCTGCAGGTGCCAGAATGTCCTGAGAGTCCCAGCTTGTTAAGTGAGCTGCTGATGACAGGAATGATGACAGGAATGGAACTCGGGGATGAACTGAAGGGATTAGAGCATGAAAGAATTAGGAAACCACCAGACCCGGCCTCTGTTTTCATGGCACTTGTGACTCCATGAAGAATTGCACAATAAGTACTACGCAGAGAAGAGAGGGAGCCCCAGGATGAAGGATAACAGATCAGTCTGCCCTTGACACTATCTCAGCCACTAGCTTTCCCTTCAACTCCAAACATTTATTTTTAGGTCAAGCTTCCTATGCCATCATCTTAGAGGTATGCTTACATTCTTAGTTCCTGTATTTATATTCCGACTAATACAGATGACTTCCCACTCTTTAATCTTCCAATAAAACAATGCGTTTGCATAAACCATATTTCTACTGCACTCCTGACCTCCAAGCAGGGAGGCTAAGGCCTCCCCCCAGATCAGTGCCACTTACGCCTGTTTTAAATTTTGGGCGATTTAGCTAATTTGCATAAAAAGTTCACAACCTATATATTAACCCTTCCCTGTGTGTGAGGAGTTGGAAATTCAGTAAGACAAAGAGACTCACTCGAAATCACACAATAAAGTGTGTCATGGAGACGGGTCTAGAATTTAGGGTCCCAACTCCATAGTCTTCTATTCTCCTCAGGAATTCCTAACAAAAATAATTCCTCAAACATACGTTCCTCATGGAAGGTGCCAAGAAATTCTCTGCCACTGAAGATTACGTCCAAAGGAAACAGTCCGCAAAGATGCCCATATGCTTATTAATTAGGACTACTTTTACTTCAGGTGACAGAAATCCACTGAGGCAGCTTAGACCCAAAAAGAGAGGCTTTGTTAGAAGGAAGTCGGAGAACTCAGGGCAGGAATGAATCCCAGAGCAGGAATATACCTGGACCCCAGGATATGTCAAAGCCGAGGATTCAAATAGCCTTAGACATCTTTCTGTGTGGCTTTTCTGTACATACACCCTTCATCTTCTATCTTCTGTATACTATTTTGCTCTTTTGCTGTTTTGCTCTTCACATGGCAGAAGATAGGGTCCCACAAGCCTCCAAGATTTATCTCTTAGGCTTCTGCCCCTCCACACACAGTGTTAAAATCAGTTTTAATGGATATTATTTATGTACAATAAAAAGTACTCTTTGTTAAGTGCAATTCATGAGTTTTCATAAATGTATATAGTCACACAACCACCACTACAATATAAATTTCCATCATTCCAAATTTCCATGGTGCCCCTATGCAGTTAATCTCCTTCCCCAGAGTTCAGCTGTGGAATAACTGATCTGGTTTCTAATCCAGTTTGAACAGAAACAGTTTGACTTTTCTATAATTTCCTATGCAATAAAATCATACAGCCTGTAGCCCAACAGAGCTTTTGGAGATCACATTGCTGTTATGAGTATTGGTGGTTAGTTCTTGTTATTCAGTAATATTACATTATGAAAATGAACCACACTTTGTTTATCCACTGTTTCCAATTTGAAGCTATTATGAGTCAGGTTGCTATGAACGTGGATAGGTCTTTGTGTGGACATGTGCTTATGTCTTCATTTCTCATGAGCAAATACTTAGAAATGGAATTGCTGGGTCATTTCTAAGCATATGTTTAATTTTATAAGAAACTCAAACTGTTTTCCAAAGTAGCTGTGCTATTCTGTGTATCTATAGTAAAATACCAACATTCCAGATGTTTCACATGCTCTTAAACACTTGGTGTGGGCATGGCTTTAATTTTAGCCATTCTAATATATATGCAGTAACATCCCAATGCAGATTTCATTTGTATTTTCTTACTCAACAATGATGTTTAGCATATCTCACATGTTTATTTGTCATCCATAGTTCTTTGGTAAAGGATGTGTTAAACTTTTGATAAAGGATGTGTCAACTTTTTAATAGTTTTTATATATTCTAGATGAGTCTTTTATCAAATATGTATTTTGCAAACATTCTTTCCCAGGCTGTGGCTTGTCTTTTGCTTTTCCCTAAATAGTACATTTCAAAAAGCAGCTTCTAATTCTCATGAAATTCAGTTCATCAATTTTTTCTCCTCTGGTTCCTACTTTTTTTTTTTTTTTTTTTTTTTGTCTTTTTGAGATGAGGTCTCACTGTGCAGTTCAGGCTGGCCTTAAGCTCACTTTGTAGCCCAGGCTGGTCTCGAACTTGCAATGATCCTCCTGCCTCAGCCTCCCGAGTGCTGGGATTACAGGCTTGTGCCACCACGCCCGGCCTACTTCTTATGTCTGACCAAAGAAATCTTTGCTAAACCCAAGGTCATAAATGTGCTTTTCTATGATTTCTTCTAGAGGTTTTCTAGCTTTCTTCAGTGACCCACTTTGAATTTGCTTGTATCTATGGTGCACCTTTCACGTGCTCTTGTGCTCCTCTCTGTCCCCCAAACCTAATTCTCTGGACTGGGCTGGGACTCTGCTTAGCAACTTTGGGTCAGCTGCTCAATTTTAAGTCAATCTATATGGCTAGGTACAGGAAAATCTCTTGACCTCAGCTTGATCATTTGCCAGTTCTGATCCAATCAAAAGTATTCTGGATGCCAGGGCTCCATGCAAAATCTTCTCTTTTTTTTTGGTACTGGGAATCAAACTCAGGACCTAGCGCTTTCCAGGCAGGTTCTTATACCACTGAGCTATCTCCCCATCTCCCCAGGCCTCCATGCAAAATCTGGCTGCCAGCAGTTCTATGTGGTTGGAGAGAAGGGAAGATCAGTGACCAGGGGATGAGGATTCTCTGTAGTCTGAGAAGATAACCAGATATGTGTCCATATGCCTTGCAGATTGGCTCTACATATTTTAGGCATTGCAAGCAATTAGAACTTTACATGTCTTCTTGCTGTTGAATGGCCAGTTGCCTTACCAATATTCAGACACAATATTCCATATTGCCCAAAGTGTTCCTACTTCTCCTCCTTCTTCTACGTCTGATCTACTAAAACACCACCACCACCATGAAGTGTTGGGGACTTGTCAGATGTAGGTAATCCTACCATGACACTTAACGCATATTTACCTTCTCCAATAAACTGCTGGCTTCTACGACAAAAATCTTACCTTGTCTCCATCTTAATAGTGAGTTTAACTCCTGGCACATGGCATTTTGGACTGTTGTTGAGTGCCGAGTTAGAGCCATGCTATTTGCCATATATCGTTTAGATAATTGAAAAGGACAACTGAAGACGCTCAAGTGATAGAATTACCTTGCAGAATTTTTTACAAGAAAAATTCTCATTAGAGATGGATGGTTGATTCACACTCAGTGGGGAAAATAATAGAGGTAGAAAACCCAAGATCAAGCTCACTCTGACTTTTCACCCTTGCACAGGGGGAACACAACTCAGTTTCCTTGTAGTCGTGATATGCAATGTGGAGCTGAGTCCTACTTGTTAATGAGTAGTTAGCATCATGACGAAACAGTCCTAAGACCAATGAAAGTGTTCTGTTTAATCTCATGCCACTCTTACTAACAAAGCAACAGCTTTTTTTGCTGGACCAGATGTGAAACAATAGCAAAAATGAACCTGGGGCATGGTGGCACCTGCCTATAATCCCAGCACTTGAGAGGCTGAGGCAGGAGGATTGCCATGCGTTTGAGGCCAGCCTGGGCTACATAATGAGTTTAAGGACAGCCTGAACTACATAGCAAGACCCTGCCTAAAAAACAAAGAATAGCAAATATTAGAAGGAAAGCCTATGGTGATGAATTATGATAAATGAAACATTTTGGAAATTTTTATAAAGAAAAACATGTCCTCCAAATAGAGATTTCTGGATAGAAATTAAGACAGAAATTGCCTGTGTCAGAGTACTTAGAAGTTTAAATAGAAAACTTCTGTTAAAGAAATTTATCTGAACTATGCTGGTACTAAATATGTACACAAAGGCTATAATTGTCATGCATTCTTTGATTTGAAAATAAAATGCTTTAGATATTTACAGCAAAATCTTTAAATAAAAGAATATATGGGCACAGAGAGGAAACTTCCAAAGTAAAACCTTTATACAAATCCTAAGTAGTAGTGGGAAGTGCATATCCTGGTTCCATTTCAAGTGCCAAATGTAGGGTATGATTGTGTGGGACAGAAAGACTCCAGAGACTGGAGAAAGAACAGTGGCCTTGGCTGGGCACCCAGCATTCTGGAGTCACCCCGCCCTGCCCCACTTTTGCTCCCCATGAGCTGCTGTACACTGGGCAACCCTGCTGAGTCCTCTGCACACACAGAACACGGAGAGAAAGGAAGGGGAAGTCAGGATCTGTCCGGCAAAGGGCAAACCAGATTTATCCCCATGTAACCTAAGTATCAGGATAACAGGCAGAGGACAGGCAAAGAAAGATTTTTTCAAAAATTGCTTGGATTTAGTAGAAAAGGGCTAAGTGGAAAAGTCCTCAAGGCTGGACGACTCAAGGGAGAGGTTTTCAGTCTGCAGTGGGACGCAAGAGCCGTGTCTTCCTTCTTGGTGGGGTCCAGCGAGTGTCCACCAGCATCCAGAATGTCTGGACTTCATGCACGGTCCTACACTGCAGTACGAACTGGGGCTTCGCTTTCTGCCAGTTTATGCATGGGTTATATATAGCTTGTAGTTTGTTTATATTTCCTATGGTTTTTCTGCCAGTTAGGGAGTAGTGAAAGGAAGTAAATTCTATACTAATTGGGCTTATAAAACAAATTCCTACAAACCGAAAATTTTATGTTACTACACTAATTTAGCCATCATCCCTATAAATTGAATTTTGAAAAGAAAAAAAAAATAGACTCTTATTTAAACAACTGCTATTTTAGAAGTCCCTAAAGTTTACTAGAATTTGATATTTTATGTTTTTGTTCCCTTTTATTTACTGATAGAATTATTTACTGTTCAAATTTTATAATGTAGATAATTTCTTCACAATAGTAATTATCATACTGGATTTGGGAGTTGTAGATTTCTAGATATCCGTCCTCTCGAGCGAACAATCCAAGTGTGATTCTGGTGCCTCTGAGATGTCTAGATGGATAACTGTTAATTCTGCTTCCAACTAAGAAATAGCTACCTAAAACTTTTATTTTCCAACTATCAAAATCCCTCTATCTCACACCAAAAAGTAAGTACCATGGCTTTCAGTATGATAAGCCAATCTCTCTTCTTTGTTCATATTTTATAACCGACTGATAAAAGTCAACTGCAAGTGAACTAAAACAAAATTAATTTGGCACAAAGCAATTTGGCTGAACATAAATTTGTCAAAATAGAAGAATTTAGTTGTTACAAAATTTGATTGGAAAATACTGATGACAGTCACCAATATTTTCTTTTTCAAATATGATTAACTTTGAAGCTACCCTCCTTGGATCACTGAGAATTATCGAAGGAGATTTTCCATTTTTAAAAATTCAAGGTATTTTCTTCTTTGCATGCTGAGGATCAAATCCAGGAGCTTGCAAATGCTAGGCCACTACTCTACCCCTGGGCTACATTCCCAGCCTTCAAGTTCCTTTTTAATCAAACATTCCTTTTCTCTTCTGTTCATATAGTGAAAACCTAGAGCCAGCTAAGGGTCCAATGATAGGACATGAGTCCCACACTTCAGCTGCTTCTAAAATCTATGACTACCACCCTTAGCCAGCAAACTTACACTGACTTCAACCTACCCTAGCCTCACCTGCTATACCCTCACTCTGAACAGATAGTTCTGGCTTCTTCTTTACAGAGCAGTCAGCGACCAGCAGTCATCAAGCTTCACATTCTTAGTCACTGGCATCCTTTTGTCTCAGCAAGGGACAGATCCCACCTTTCACCAGGGCTGCAGCTCCCTGGAGCTTGTGTTCTGGGCTCTAGGGCACCTCCCTCCTTCCCCACCCCCACTCCCCCTGCTGTCCAGTTCCCCTAAGCTCTCCTTCACTCACTCAGCATGTACCCAGTCACAAGTCTCCTCACCCTAAAAGACATCAAGGACTCTCAACTTGCCGTTTCCCTGCAGCTCCCATTTCTTCCTCTCCTTTACCGCCAAATGTCCACATGGAGCTGTCAGCTCTCTCTGCTTCTGTTGCCTTCTCCCTCTCTCCCTAACATGCCCCCATCTGGCTGTAGCTGAGATTGCCAAGGCCCATGGTTGTCACACTGTGGAGTTCAATGGATGTGTTTTTGTGTTCATCTTACCTAACCTCCCCGCAGCACTGACTGCCAATTATTCCCGCACATCAAAGCTCCATTTCCTTGCCTGTCGTGACAACTCTGTCTCTGCCTCCTACGGCCGTTCCTCAGTCTCCACTGGGGGGTCTTCTGTCTCCCTTTTGAAGACCACTGCCTCCCATGCCCTCTTCTTCAGACTTCTGCTCTCCTCCCCCTACCAATTCCTGACCCACCACAGCCCATCTTTACCCTGATGAACTTCAACAGAATATAATGGTTGAAGATGCAGACACTGAGTTTGAATTCCTTCTTCTATCTCTCACTAGTTGCTTTCCCTCCGCCAAGCAACTTTCTTAAGTCTCAGCTTCCTCATCTGTAAACAGAAATAATAATACCTGTGTCAGCCAGCCGTGGTGGCACACGCCTGTAATCTCAGCACTCGGGAGGCTGAGGCAGGAGAATCACTGAGAGTTCAAAACCAGCCTGGGCTACAAAGTGAGCTCAAGACCAGCCTGAACTGCATAGCGAGACCCTGTCTCAAAAAAGAAAAAATAATAATAATAATATCTATATCATAAAGTTATTGTAAAGACCAAATGACATAATGAAATAAACAACTGGCATAGTACTTAAAAGTGAGCAAATGATTAGTTCAGTAAGTGTCTGGCAAAAGCAGGGAGGAAGCAGAGGGAGAGAAGCCAACTATGAGTCTCATAATTCATTTATTTTGAGAACTACTTATGAGTTTATATTTTGGGGTGTCAAATGTGCAGGCCCTTACTTCCTCTGCCTCCTCTGTTAGGCTCAGCCTGCTCTGAGAGTTAAGGTTCAGGGCTTTGTGAAGTCACATAACGAGCTATTTCTGCAACATGGAGAGAAGGCAGTGATTGCCTCTGAGTGCTTCTCCCTCTATCCTCCACGCTCCAAACTCTCACCCCTCCTATAAGGCTACACGCTCAGTCCCTTCAAGTTTTGGGGGCCTTCTAAGCCTCTTCTTGACTTGTTAATTCCCCACAGGAAAGAGCCGAAATGGAGGTGGGAAGGCAGACAGAAGGACATTACTGTTTAGAAAGGTTTCACCCAGAATAATGGAGTGAAAATCATGCATGGAAAGAGAGAAAAGAGAGATTCAAAGACACTAGGACAGGCACAACACAATGATGTCTAATGGGGGGGTCACATCCCTGGGAACAACCCGGATATTCCTCACCCCCAGCCTCCCTGGACATCGCCTGGCCTCTGATGCTGATTATTCTGTACTGAAATGCCTATGGTTTCTCCTGAACTAGCCTAGTACATTTCTAGTTTCCAAACTTTTTAAACAGGGACTTGATCTTTTTCTTTTGACCATTTTAGTAATATTTGAAAAAAAATTAGAATCTTTCTTTTTAAAAACATGTATACAATGTTCATCCAATGAGGCACGTAAAATGCCAACGCTCCCTTTTCAGGACAGATTCGAGAGGTGGATACAGGATGTACAACCTTGGGACATACTGCGGTTCCTTCAGCAGACAACTTGCACAGTGATGATGTCCTTTCAAAAGTTAAACTTACAATGACAGGCACTAGATGTGCCAGGGTAAGCTCTATTACCATTTCAGTGTATTCATTTTCCTGCTTTAGATAGTACATAAAATTTCCTGAGTTCCACTATTCCCTTTTGTTCTTTATGACTACAGACTGGTGATCCAATTTGGATTTGTCTTATCTTTAAACACACACACACACACACACACACACACACACACACAGCCTGAACTGTGCACTGAAATCGAGATATTTTCCCTCCTAGAGTTTACTGTCTCAGAATTTTGAGCACAGACAACTTTTCAGTGGGTAGGTTGCTCTAAGTGTTACCTCGCCTAACAAAACCAAACCCCATGACTGTTGTGAAATCCCTGCCCCAAGGTTCCCATCACCCCCGGCTGCCAATCACAGCCTTTGCTCCGTCCTCACCTCAATGTACCTGCTCGAAGCATGTGACACCACTGGTGCTGGTTACTGAAGCTGCCGATCTATTCAGTCAACGCTACTCCTACACAGAGCGTAAACCAAGCAAATGTACCTGGCGCAGGGTTTGGAGTTTCTTGACCCTGCAATTGCCCATCTTTTTTTGTCCAGATTGCATTCTTCAGCCTGTGCCAGAAAGTGGGCATTACTGGAGCCACATCTTCCCCCTAAGAAGGGGGACTCGGGAGGAGAGAGGAGGGTTAATGCACTCAGCCTCAGGAATGGAAGCCGAAGGCAGGGATTCAAGGGGAAACCCACTGACTATGTCTCAGCAGAGAAATCAAGGAGCACAGAGTGGAAATCAAAACTGTACAATTTTTTTACGATTCTCTAAATCTTAGGAGTTTGTTACTTTTATTATTCCCATTATAGTAGGCAGTAGTGATTAAAAGTAAAATATATTTCAAAACTAAACAAATAATAAATAACAGGACTGGGTGGCTTGTTGCTAGAGTCCTAAAGGATTTGGAAGCAGCTGGGAACACCCCATCCTTCTGGGGAACAGAAGCTCAAGGGGGTCAGGATCAGCATGGGCAATGCCAGCACCCAGGAGTAGAGGAACTGGGTCTATGCCTGAGATTTACTGCAAGGAACATGAAAATTGCAAGCCTGTGTGCTAAGGTGAGGAGGCACGGGGACCCGGTCTTCTTCGCCACCTTCTTTTCCTTTACCCTCTCCTTAAGTGCTTAAGATTCTTGAATCCATATTCCAGCTCCACCCTCTCTCCTGACTACAAAACCCCATTCCCAGTGAGCTGCTGGGTCCTCCACAGGGCCCTTGAGCTCAGCACATGCAAGACGAACTCATCACTCACCCTTCCTATCCGCACCCAGATCTGTTCCTTCTCCAGCACCCTTGAACTCAGTGGAAGACCTTGCAACCTCTCAAGCAGCACCTAGACACACAGAACCATCATGACGTTGTTAGCCAGAAGGCCCACATGATCCACAGAGCCTATTCTATTCCTGCTCCCGGTCCCTGTTCTCTCTTAGGCCCTATATGCTATTGCTTTCTCTGTCTCCACTCTCAGCAGGTGTGGTTTTTACAGTTATCCGTATGGCTCTCAAGTGAATTTATTTCCACCTAGAATACATATAGCTCCTGAGTCCATATTTCCATTGATGATGGGAAAACTTTAGTTTGTCAAACTTAAACCCACGCCCTCATCTCTGGCTTAACATTCTTCCTAATCCCCAACTCCTCTTTCTTTGGAGCACTTCCCAAAATAAACTACCCACACTCAAATTCTTGTCTCATGCTCTGCATCTTGGGGGAACCCAGGCTAAGATACCACTGGTCCTACAGCCTGGAAAGCTTCAAGGCTGTGTTTCATTGCCCCTAATGTGGTGCAACTTGCCCAAGTTCTTCTGAGCATCACACTTTAAGGGCCCAAGTGAACTATGTAAGGAGTGGTGACACAAGGAGACATCAGTGCGGCTGCCACAGCTCTGTTCTTAGCAGCTTGGCTGAGCTTCTAGGCTGCAGCCCCAGCTCCTGGGGACCAAGTAGGGGCACGGGCTCAGGTGGGATTTCACAAGACCCATTAGCTGATAGAGTCGGAGCTGCTCCAGGCTGCAAGTCTCCCCACTGGATATGTTCCAGCCTTGCTTCTCTGGTCTTCCTGGAAATTCCAGAAGCTAATAACACCCTGTAATAAATTCCTTTGGATTAAAATTAGCCTTCATGTTTTCTGAGATTAAGAATCCTAACCCAGTACAGTTATTTAAAGTTTCATGTAATAATAAAGATTTATTTTTAGTTTGTTATAAAAGGAAGAAATCATCACTTTATACTTATTGTTGAGCAAAATATTTTAGGTGTTGAAAGAAATTTTTATATGAGGAGGTTTTGTTTTTAAACTCTTCTGGGATTATCAACAGGATTTGTTTACATAGCATTTAATCAATCCACTGCTCTTCATCACACAGAAAGAATATCATTAACTTTGGGTACAAAAGGATCTATTAGTGTATCTTAATAGCTACCTTTTCATTCTCGATCATGTGTCAATAACTGACACATTCTCAGTGTCTGATACCTGATTCTCACAACCACAGCAACTGAAGTTCAGATTACACAAATTGTTGACAGATTCCAAATTTTAACCCAAGTGTTCCTGACCTTGAGCCACTCCCCTCTCCGCATAGGTTCCTCCCTGACCAAGGACCTCACCATAACCTGAGCCACATACTTCTACCTGAGACTCAGCCTCCAGTTGACACTAAACTCCCACCAAGCCATGGGTTCAGCATGTACGTATGAGAACTCCAGGCATCTTCCTCAGAGACAGATTCATGCATGGCCTTGTTGCAGGAATCACCAAGATATTCCCTTTGACTCACAGTTGCTGCATTAGTTAGGTTCTGCTATGAATAACAGAATATTCCAAAACATGTATAGCCCAAGCAAATTAATATCTCCTTTACTCAGTTAGTCCAGAACTTGAACTATCTGAGAGTGCTTCACTCTCAGAGACCCAGATCTCTTATCTTGCTGATTTCCCCTAGATAGCTTCCATTCCTAAAGTCACTTCCTAGCCCAAAATGGCTGCTGGTGTAAGGCTATCACATATATACACCTACCAGTAGGAAGGAGGAAAGGAAGAACCAAAGCACATATTCCATTTCCTATAAGGACATCTATAAGTTACACTCAATACTTCCCTTGCAGGGTGTGGGAGCACACACCTGTAATCCCAGCACTCAGGAGGCTGAGGCAAGAGAACCATACCAAATTTGAGACCAGCCTGGGCTACAAAGTGAGCTCAAGGCCAGCCTCAACCGCATAGCAAGACCCTATGCAGTATTTTGTCTCAAAAAGATAAAAAAAAAAAAAAAAAAATACTTGCCTTAACATTCATGTGCCAGAATTGGTGGCCCACAGTAGCTTGAAGGAAGGCTGGGAAATACAGTCCTTGTTCTGACATCCAAGTGCCTAAAGAAACACTTAAGCTTTTGATATTGTAGAAGAAAGGACAGGTATGGAGGGATAACTTCCAACTCGGAGGCCAGAGTCTTTGCTATAAATGATCCATGTTTTGTACCTAATTTTTGCATTTGTTTTGTAAAGAAAGCTAGAAGTGCCCAGTTTCTCTTCTGAGAGGAAAAAGGTCAAATCTTGGAGAGTAGGAATGATGAAGATTTCTATCTTATTTTGTCAGAATTCAGAAATCCAGTAGCATGCTTGTCACCAACTAAGCTTTCTCAAACACTTGCTCATCCTGGTTTGGGCCCCTCAAGAAGTCCTGTCTCTTAGATGACTCCACAGCCTCCTTTCTATAGGAATTAGATCCCTAAAGGGTCTTCAGTGTGTGGGGGCAAACAGGTTGGTTAAAATTAGTGAAAGAAGGTGAGCACAGGGCGGGGCTGACAAAACTTTCACTGGGTCTCACAGCCATGCTTCTTGTCCACGTATCAGCTCCCCTGGACCTTTCCCTCCATTTCCCTCCATTTCTCACACAGTGGAGTCATAATCGCCTCTCCTGGGCCCCTCATCTCTTCACTCAGCCCATAAACAACACAGGTCTCAGGGACGTCCTTAGGGAAGCTCACCATCTAGTGGATGAGGCGAGCCCCGGAGCAAATTGTGAGGTCAGTGCCCTACAGAGGGACACAACTGCCCCGCGGGAAGCACGAGGCCTTCTAGACCTCGCCTAGAAGGAGGCAGCATTTCCGGTGATTCCTGATTCATCTGTGAATCTCCAATTCCTCACACAGAGCCAGAAACAGAGTAGATATTTTCTGAATAAAAAACTGAATTATCCTTTGACACCTGGTCTCAGGATCTCATGATGAGGCAGAAACTGGAGTGTCGCTTATAGACAGGTGACAGAAACAGAGTGGCTCTTTTCTGGCCCATCCAGGCAGGTGACCATCAGGTAATTTCTCAGCCTATGAGGAATGATTCTTTATCTGTTCTCCCTAAAGCTTCTGGAAAGTCACCTACTACTGCGATTGGCCATCCTCATAGAAAGACTATTCATGTAAAAATCACTTCTGTCTTACCAGAATTCACATTCAGTTCTGATTTTAAGATCTTCTAAAACACAAATACAATAGATGTTACCAAAAATTGTTTGGAGGTACCCATAAATATTTAATGTGAGGCCAGGCATGGTGGCATGTGCCTGTAATCCCAGCACTTGGAAGGCTGAGGCAGGAGGATCGCTGTGAGTTACAGCCAGCTTGAACTACAAAGGGAGTTTAAAGCCAGCCTGAATTGCATAGTGAAGCCCTGTCTCAAAAAAAAAAAAAAAAAAAAATTTAATGTGTGAGTTTCTTTCCTTTCCTTAGTTAAGATAACAATCTAATCAAAATGATAACTTGGAAATACAGTAAATACTATACCCCAGAAAGTGCTTTTGCTCATTCTCCAGAACTGAGGAAGAAATCTCCTTTTAATTTTAATTCACTTTACCTAATTGTGTTTATTCTAACCTATTTATAACAACAGTATGTTAGAAAAAATAGAAGCTCAATAGAAGGGAACTGATTAATGAAATCATAAGTTATAAAATGGTATATATAATATAAAAGTTATAAAAATATAAACTGGTTACTGTAAATTTAATTTTCTATTGAGAAAAATGTTTTATTTCATGAAAATAAAGCAGATGGAATTAGCTAAAGATAAACCAGTTTTTAACAAATCTTTTATTAAGAGTCTTTTACTTAATACAAAAATGATACCCATTTTTGTAATGTATGAGAAGATAAAAATGTAAAAACAACCCATAACTGTACACCAGAAATAACTAGTTAGCAACTTAGCATATATCATTTTTTCATGTGTATATATGGTGTCCACAAAAATGGAATCATATTTATAGTATCAGTGATACTGTTTCATCAGTGGCCAAATATTACAAGCACCCCCACCATGCTAGCATGGTAACAATTAGCACCCTAGGTTTGTCCTCAAAAAAACTTCTAAGAGGGGGCCAGGGATATAGCTCAATAGCACAAGCGCCTGCCTGGCAATCCCAAGGTCCTGAGTTCAATCCTGGGTACCACAAAAAAAAAAAAAAAAAAAAAGACTTCTAAGAAATGCTAGAGATCAGCACACACCCAAGTTACTCTGGAGGGTGCCAGTGACTCCGACATTCCTGTAACAGACAAAGGGTTCCTCCTGACATCTGATACTGAATCCAGTCCCCCATCAAGTGTGCTAGAAGCAAAGGCTCAGTCTTGCTGAGTATTCGCTTTCTTGCCCACAGCATAACAATAATCATACCTGTGTCCCATAAATGCTCTAGTAGATGATTCCAACTTGTTAATAGCTTTTGATCTGGGGGAAATTGCACTGTTGTGACTTACTATGTCTTCCCTTGCTCATTATTGATATCCTTATGGTTGTATTACCTGACTTAGAATTGTAAGTGCTCCTTTTTAGATAGCCTTTACTAACTAGCTCCATGACACTTGATTCTGCAGTTACCGTTATTTTAAGACTTTGAGTAAGTATTCTTAATTGGTTTGAAAGAAAATTGTTAATTCCTGTGTGGATAGTATGGCTCTTGGGGACAGGGCCTGGTTTTACCCTGTTCTGATATTTCCTGTAAGGTCTCTCTGTGCCCCTGGCCCACACCATAGTGATTTCTGCAATGCTCAGCCCTCAACGTGGAGGGGACACCCTTGTCCCACACAGGGCTCCTTCTGTGTTGGCACAGGAGGCGCAGACCCCTGAGGCTCTTATGGGAATCTGTCCCGATGAGAACTGCCAATGCTGGTAAGTGAATTACGCTGCCACGAAAGACTGATGCAGCTAGTAATCTCCTGCTGAAGGTTTCCTGAGGCCATTTCATCGGTAACCTTGGCTAAGCTGAAACACAAAGGCTAACAAAAGGCCAGAAAGTTAACACACCTCTCCTCAACCTCCACCTCTCCCTCTGGAACGGCCAATCCTCAAGTCCCACGCCTGTGGGATTCCTTTACTTAGATCATGGCCATTCCCTGACCCATTTAAGCCTCATTCTCTTTACCAAACAAAAGAATCTACTCACAGGCCCAATCGGGGCCATGCTCTGATCTACAGATGTTAGTTTCTAAAGACACATAGGATTTTTCCAAATCAAGTAAGATTTCTTTCCTCCCCTAATTGTGTGTATGTGTCTTTCTCTTCTAACTCTGTTAAATCTTCAGAGTTGTTCTCTTTTCATTTTCCATGAATTCTTTTCATGAAATGAACTTGAGTCCCTTTTCCTAAGGAAAATGCACATGAACAACACCCAGCCTCACTGGGGAATTCAGAGTCCGGCCCTGAGATGGTGGAGGTCTTTCGGAAACCGCTCAGCACTTCCGTCCCTGAGGACACACAGGCCCGGCCCTCAGTCCCCTTTTTCCTCCCTCATAACCATTTGGGAGCAGCAAAGCCCAGAGCTTTGAAAATAACAAGGAACAAACAGGTGTCTTCCGGAGGCCGGGCGCTTCCCAGATGGGAGAAGCGATTAAAGGGACAGGAAGTGTGACTGCCCCTCGGCAAAGCCAGGGACAGACTGAGAAATGCGTTGTTCTTATGAAAGTGCCAAGGTCATTATTAAATAGATGGAAACTATTGTTAAAAACGCTTGTGCAAATGTGAACCTCTCTTTATGACCCTGTTTAAATTATCCCCAAACAAAGGATTGCCAGTGAGGATTTGGACGGCTTCCCACCACGGCTCTCCCCACACGCACACGCTGGGTCATATTCCCGGGTCATATTGCAGGTGCTCCTCACGAGCGGGGACATCTCCTCGGGGCCCTCCCCCTGTCCACCCCAGCCTCCACAGGCCCTGTTGCAAAACACCCGAAAGCTAAAATGCATCCCCCTCAGAAACTCGTCCCAAATTCTTCACCGTAAAACTTCAAAAACAGTGACCAAAGCGAAGTTACTAAATGTGTTTTCCTCTAGGTTTCCATGCAGATCTAAATGGTTTAAAAACATTTTTCCAGTCACCTTCCTGCCTTCTCCTCTTCCAGGGTGGATTCACCACCTCACTGAACTTGTCACCTCAGGCTGACAGAAAAGCCACTTGGGATCCCGGGGACACTTTGGGCCCCTCCTGGAGGAAGCCACACCAGGCCTCGCCTGTGTGGTTATTCACACACCCTCTCAATTCCTAGATCCTTAGCATGAATAAATCAGAATTTCCAGGGCTGGAGCCTGGAATCAGAATTTTTCAAAAACCCAGGGTTGCTTGGGAACCCCAGCAATTCCCACCCTCCACACCTGGGTCAAACGGGTGGCTTCCCCGTACAGAAAGAAAAGGTACAACTTTATACTTTTAAAGTGGGGGGGAGGCCAAATTGCAATGTGTTTCTAATGTCACACTTCACAATTTTATGTATCATCTGGCATTACAGTCTCCACATACTGGGAAAGGTAAAGTGTACTTACTGACTGGAACTCACTAGGAGGTTTTGGGGGGTTTAAAATGGTTTTTGTCTTGTTTTGTTTTTGTTTAGTACTGGAGATTAAACCAAGGGCCTTTGCACTAAGCTGCATCCCCATCCCTCTTTTTATTTTGTATTTCAAGACAGAGTCTTGCCTCAGCTAGGCTCAAATTTATAATTCTCCTGCCTCAGCTTTCCACACTGCTGCGATTACAGGTATGTGCCACCATGCCTGGCTTGTTTTTGTTTTGAAACACCTATTCCTGGATTCTCAGTATGAATAAATCAGAATTTCCAGGAATCGGAATTGGAATTTTTTAAAAGCCCTTGAAGGGGTCCAGTTACAGAGCCAGGTTTGGAAACGGCTGCACCAGATGACCTCCCACATGACCTTTGCATCCTCCTACAGCCCTAGGGACATCTATTAGTCAGTGAGCTTTCACAGAATGCAGGGCCTGCCCACCTGCTCCCAGATGCGCACACAAAAATGCCATTCCTTGGCACAGAATAAGAGAACAAAGAGAATAAAACGGAAATCCTAGCCAGACATGATGGTGCACGCCTGTAATCCCGGCACTTTGGGAGGCTGAGGCAGAGAGAGAGAAAGAGAAAAAGAGAAGGGGAGAGTATGGGAGGGGAGGGGAGAGGAGGCAGGGCAGGACGGGGTGGGGCAAAGCCACACCAATTCCTTCCCAATATAAGGACATAACTGTCTTGGCCTCTACTTCTGCACAAAACAACTCTGCCCACAGCCCACTGTGACAATGCTGAACAGAGAGGAAGAAAGGAAGGTATTTGCAAGATTAGTGTTTTATGGGGGTTCCACTCCATACACCTGTGTCACAAACGCACACCCGCTTCCCATCAGTCACTGCCCACATGGATGCTCCAAAGAATTCTTGAACTGCTCAACTCCTAATTAAGCCTGCAAGAAACAGCACTGACCTCTCATCTCCTTTGGTTTATTGGGCAGAGCATCTATATTAGTGATGGTGAATCTTTTGAGCTCACAATGATACAAACAGCCCCCCATGTGCCATAGGTTCACTGCCCTTTCATATACACACTCAAACACACATGCACCCACGCATGCATACACTCAACACCAGGGCTGATCTCCTCAGGAGAGCAAAGCCTCCTAGGGGGCCGCCTTTGACTTCAACCCAAATGTGTATTGTTCTCTTGTCGTAGCGCCTTGACTTCTACGTGAGTTCAGCACCATTTGGGACACAAGGGGTCGGCTGAATGTATGCTTTAATGAGGTCCACAGTTTGTAATGACAGAACGGCCATTACAGCATATCATTTCAAACTGGGCTGGACCCCTTCTTCTACTCAAAGATGTTAGACCAAAAAAATACCTTTGTGATCCATCCCTTAAAGAAGAAACAGAAACTATCACAAGGAAAAAAGAATTCCTTATCCAATTTGAGCAATATAAATCAATAGCCATTTTACAGAGTTAATTTTAACATTTAACCATAGGAAAAATGAGTAATAACAGCAATTGCCTGACCTTGGAAGGTTCTATTGTTTTGGTGTGTGACAGCAACTTGAAAAACAAATTATTTTATAGGCACCTGGCTCATTATGCATTACAAATTAAATCTTCATTTATCTATATGCTTCAAACGGTACCTATCTATCGCCATCACTTAAAAACACATTGCCCTTCTTTCTAGCCTTGTTAATTTCCAGATGCTAATTAAATTTAAACTCATAAAAATATCTGTTTAGCATGCATGACAAGATCATCCCTCAATACCCACTGTACATCCTAACATGTTTACCCACTGTTTTCTGTTTGCATTCTCATCTCTATGCTTCAGTTTCAAGGGACAGACTAGAGATTTAACCTGGAATTCAATCTCTCTCCCATTTTGATTTCTACCCAAGTTGTTCCCTCTGTTTGATGCCTTTGTAAGCAACTTTCCTTCAGATTCTTGCTGAAAAGAATGGCTTCCAGATAATAGCACTTAAATATGGAACAGCAGGATGATAAAGGGATACAGGCGGAGAGCTATATTTCAGCCCCTTTTCACCAGGCCATTACACAAAAAGAGAAGACTTTCGATCTCTAAAGATCCACCGCCACTTATTTATTGCCATAAGAAGGCTGACAGACAGTCTGAAAGCTACACAGATAATGAATGGTGTTGCCCGCAACCAGCACCTAACATAAAACATGCCACCATCCCCGAGGGGCATCCCAGAAGCAGTGTAGGGGGGAGGATTCAGAGGATTTCCCAGCAGGAAAATGGTTTTCACATTCTTTTTTCTCATGCATGCAACTCCTCACCAGTGGGAGAAGAGCAGAAAAAGAAAGAAGAGCCTTGCTTTGAGATGACCATGTGGGGCTGCGCTCTGCCTCGACGGAGGCGCTGTCCTCTGGCTGCCCTTTCAGCTGGAGGTGCTGTGCCTCAAATCCTGTGCCCAGGCAAGTCGGTGCATCTTCCATGGCCAGCGTCACAGAGAACAGCAGTGCCAAGCCAGCACACACAACGACTCTCTGCCTCCACGTGTAGGCAAAGGCACAAAGAAGAGAAAACCCATCTCACTGCCTTTGAACTCAAGAAAAGACAGAAATGAGCAATTTGGGTCACAGTTGTACCATTGCAGAAGCCTTCTGACCCCTCCAGCCCTTATTACAAAGCTCAACGAACTGTTCTGCAAAAAGCCAGATAGCCAATATTTTAGGTTTTGTAGGCTTACTAACGTAGTTCATAACAACTAAATCTTGAAAGTGGCCCAGAAGTCCATCAGCGGATAAATGGATCAAGAAAATATGTTTTTATGAAAATGGCCACTCTCAAAATTGTTGTATAGATTCAGTGCAATCCTAATTAAAATACCATTAGTATACCTCACAGATCTAGAGAAAACATTCCTAAAATTCATCTGGAACCAGAAGAGACCTAGAATAGAATAGCAAAAGCAATCTTGGACAACAAAGGAAAGGCAGAAACCATCACAATCCCTGATTGAAATTATAGCACAAAGCTACTATGATAAAATCAGCATGGTACTGGCAAAAAAAAAAAAAAAACAGACCTGAAGTTCAATGGAACAGATTAGAAGATGCAGACACAACTACAAACACATTCAGCTACCTTAGCTTTGACAGAGGGGCCAAATGTGTTCACTGGAAGAAAGATAGCTTCTTTAATAAATGATGCTGAAAACACTGGCTTTTCACATGCCAAAGACTAAAATTAGACCCATGTCTGTCACTATGCCCTAAACTAAAATCAAAATGGATGAAAGATCTAAATATTAAAAACAGAAACACTAGCCAAGTGTGGTGCCGCACGGCTGTAATCCTAGCACTCGGGAGGCTGAGGTAGGAGGATCATTGCAAGTTCGAGACCAGCCTGGGCTATAAAGTGAGCTCAAGGCCAGCCTGAACTGCCTAGTGAGACCCTGTCTCAAAAAGACCAAAAAAATTATGTATGAGTAACACAATGAAAATAATAACATAAAATTTTTCAAATTTAATTTTAAAATTATGTTAATCCTCAGAGCCAATAACTCCAAGCAGAATAATCACAAAGAAAACTATACCTATTCACATCACAGCTAAAAACTGAAAACCAAAGAAAAAGGAAACAAAAACTTTTAAGGCTGCTAGAGGAAAATATATAGATTACACGTAAAAGAGCAACAATACAAATTACGAATGACTTGTCATTAAAAACAATTCAAGTCCAAAGACAATGGAATGACAACTTTATAAAGCACTCAAAGAAAAAGCTGTCAACCTAGAATTCTATAGCCAGCAAATTATTCTTGCAAAACGAAGAGAAAATCAAGACATTCTCAGTTGTCAGAGAATCAGTCCCCAGCATACCTGTGCTACATTTAGAGATGGTAAAAGGCATTTACTTAGGATGAAACTGATGCCAGACAGAAGGGCAACTCTACACCAACGGGAGCAGAGAGCAGCAACCACCAGAGACGCCCGACACCTGAGACTGAGGAGTGGTCAGTATGGCAACACCGGCTCACTGACACTCAAACCCTGGCTCACTGACACTCAAAAGGTACTACAGAGCAGCCTGAGCCAGAGGTGGCAGTCAAATCACACGTGGAAGGGCAGCCTCTCCAAGTAACCAAGAGTGTCAGTTGTCCCCAAGGCAATCTCAGCAGCACAAGCACCTGTGCTTGTGCTTTCCAGGTGGAACTGAGATAGGCATGCTTAGCTCAGACCCCAACCGGTGGTTAAAGCAGTGTTGGCTCCTCAAGGTAAGTGACTTCAAGCAAAAACCAGGCAACGCTCTAGCATGAAGCTTCTGCCCAATTTGCACTGTTTCCAGGAGAACCTGCCGCTTACGTTTATCAATAGCCTTCTCCTCAGTTCTGAGGATCCCAAAATTTTACTGAGAGTTGATAAAACAGCAATCATGCCTGTGGGAAAGAGGAGCAAGATGCTGCAGCACATTAACTACGGTGGAATACATCCTGCAAGGTGGCTGAATTGGCAATTGGCACCTTTGAGGCTTTTGACAAGCATTTGAATTTGATCTGCTGTGATTGTGATGCATTCAGGAAGACCAGGTCAGGGAATGCAGAACAGCCAAAGCATGAAGAAAAGGAGGTTTTTGGTCTGGTGGTGCTGCCTGGGGAGAATGTAGTATCTAGGACTGTGGAGGGGCCACACCTTGAAGATGTGGGCATCGCTCAGATACTGCTTTCTGGAGCTATGGGAGGCCATGGGGATGGCAGGGCAGCTGGCAGAGGAACACCAGCCTGGGGTTCCATCCCCCAGGATCCTGATGGATTAGTAGGCTTTATCTGAGGACTTGGGGCCATTCAAGCAGGTAGTGACTACAGGGAAGAGGAAGAGGTCCTGCAGCTGTGGCTGCTGTTACTGCTGCTACTGCCAGCCTTGCTGAAGGCCCAACAGGGCACCTGCAGGGACAGGGTGGTCCCCTACCCCTGACCTCAGACAGAGCAACCTCACTCCAGGGAATTGGGACTTCAGGAAGCAATGGTTCTGAAGATCCCAAATGACTGTCACAAGCCTCTGAAGACTCATCAGCCATACCGTTTCTGTGTGCGTAACTGGTATAAGTTTGCAATGCAGAGTAACGATGTTCACTGTGGGGAACTGGTTTGTACACACAACATATCTTAGTCATTTTCCATCCCTTTGCTCCCCTCTCCCTTGCCTCCCCACCTCTCCTGCTCTCCTCCTTTCCTACCCTCTCTCCTTTATTTTTAGCCATAAGAGAAACGCATATGGAAACAATCCTGAAATCCCATCTCACCCCAGTTAGAAGGGCCCTCATCAAGAATGTGAAGAACATCAGAGGCTAAGGAGAATATGGGCTGGGGGAAGGAACCCTTCTAGGAACCAGTACAACCAAATTCCTCAAAAAATTAAAAATAGAAGCTCCATTTGACCTAGTTATACCTCTCCTGGATATATTCCCAAAAGGACTAAAGACATCATATTCCAGTGGTACCTGCACACCTATGTTTATAAGCAGCGCAGTTCATAATAGCTAAGCTCTGGAAACAGCCTAGTTGCCAATCAACAGATGAATGGAGAAAGAAAGTGTGATAAACGTGATGAAATATTATTAAGTCACAAAGAAAAATGAAGTCATGTCATTTGCAGGAAAATGTATGGTACTTGAGACCATAATCCTAAGTGAAATAACTCAGACACAGTAAATTAAGTATTGCATGGTTTCTCTTATGCAAGAAATTTAAAGTATAAATAAATGAGTGAAATAAAGGAAGGACAGTAGGAAACAAGAAGGCAAACTTTTTAGAGATGGAAAAAAGGATCAGGGAAGGGGGAAGTTAAGGGAGAGGAGATTAGAAGTATTGAAAATGATCAATATATATTATGTGCATGTACCAATTTCCTACAACTAATATCACTATTTTATCTTGCAAACATACACTAATAAAAGAAAAAATCTTAATTTTCTACTTGTTAAGTAAAATAAAACCAATACCTTAAATAAGAAACTAAGCAGAGCTCTTTCTTATCAATATATTTGTGAATAAAATAAAGCAGTCATCCCTTTTGATTCTAATCTCTTACTCTGAAGGTAGCAATTTTCAACCCTTTGCACAGAACATTTTGGGAAGGTACCATGGTGCCGTGAGGCATTTAAGCCGTGTAAAACCTGTGGCTCCCAAATGCATCAGAAGAGCAGGCGAGAGAAGGTCACAGCAACAAACTTCACTCTTTCTCTTTGCCTTTTTGTCTCTCTGCTTGTCCTCTCCCCACCCTCCTCTTGCCTTACTTCTCTCTTCTCCCCCTCCGTCTCCCTCTCTCTGTCTCTGTCTCAATCTCTGTCTCTCTCTCTCTCCCCCAGGTCTTACTAGTTCCTGCTTAAATCCATCCTAAAGACGCAAGGAACTTCAAAAACGGGGTACTTCAGTAAATAAATTCCTTTTAATTCCCTACTGAGTTCCAAAACAACACTGATTCTTTCTTTGACTGGAGCAAGAATCTTCCTTCCTTGTGCTCTGACCTGCCTATTCCCAAACTATAAATGTTCAATTACTTCCCAGACAGCAAATGTGCATTTTGCTTCCCCTATGCTATATATTCTCTGCGGCTTGCATTATCATTTGCTAAATACACTTAGACACTCTATTTACCTCTGGCCACAACTCTGAGACCTTTATGTGACTTCTCACCTTCTAGGAATGAGACAGATAAATCACTACTCAGCCATTTAGCACACAAAGAGAAGAAGATTCCAATTTTCCAAATAGGGACATTTGTTTAATTTATTTGGCTGCTAGGGAGTTGTGAAATGATGCTAATGTAGGCTGGGAAAGAATACCACCAAGCCCTTCAGGTTTGCTCTTGTCTCTGATGGGACAGTCCAAATAGTCTATCAGTTTCTCTTTTGAAAATGCATGTGTCTTCTATTTCTTCACTTGGATAGTGGGCTTATGAGTGTTTTCATTGTAATGTCATTCTGTACGCTTTATATGGAAGTTATAAAAGTCTTAGCAACTATTCATTTTAATATTTAAAATTTTAATGTAAATTCCCAGGCACAAACGCCCCAACCTCCAAACAAGAAAGAAAATGCCATAACTTTTGTGCCAGCTAGAAAGGCTTTCATTTTACAGAAAGCAAATCAGAGAGCATAAGATTCTTCACAGGTGGTTACATTCATCATATAGCCAAGAGACACATCATCGCACTTGAAAATTGGAAACCTGAGTTCTAATCCCAGTTTTACCCATAGATAAGGTCATCATTAGTCAGTACATTCTTTAAAGACAGGGATTGGGTCCTATTTACTGTTTCCCTCTAATTTTTACAAATAAATTATACATGATCTAGTTACCTAAAATGCATAGTATTGTGCATATAGATGAAGACACTCACCAAATGCCAGGAGATAACTACTACTACTGTTTTAACTCAGTGTGTGTCTTTTCCAGGTCACTCCACCTTAGAGAGCATACAGTATTGATTGCCTCTGTGTGTGAGTGTGTGTGTGTGTGTGTGTGTGTGTACACACATGTCTAGGGGGGTCTTTTTTCACATTTATGGTCAGAGAGTACATATAAACCTACAAATTGACCTTTTTACTTTATATTTGGGGAATTAATCTATGCTGATGTGGATAGCAATATTTTCCACTAAATTTCTATATTATTTTTATCATATAAATATACCACTTCTTATCTATCCAATCTCTGATAAGCTCCCATTGTTCTTGAGATCAGCAATGCTGCAGTTCACCCGTTTGCATGCTTTGGTGCAGACAGATGGGTTTCCCCACAGGAGAGGTCTAAAGGGGAAACACCGATTAGAGGATGTGGTCATTTTAAAGTAATTCCAACTACCCACCGTAAGTCTGGTGTCATTTTCCCATTTCGCACAGAAGAGTAACCCTCTTCCTACAGCTCAGATATATCCCACAACCTTTTCATTTCTGCCATGCTAATAGGTAAAAATGAAGTAGCACTTTGTGGTAATGTTATTTTTCCCTTCCTCACTGAGGGTGAACAGCTTATCAAATATTCCTTAACCTTTTATGTTTTGTTCTTCTGTGAACCCAAAATTTGTATCATTTACCCATTTGTCTGTTGGCTTGTTTCTTTATTTGTAAAGTTCTTTTCATATTCTAGATACTAATTCTCTATTATATGTGTTGCTTTTGTTCACTTTTTAAAACACCAATAGCTAGCAGAACATGTGCTGGGACAAAATACTGAAATGTTCATTTCAGCTCACAATCCATAGTCAGCTGGCTCTAAATCAGCTGGCATGGCAGAGGGGCATCTCCATGGTGTGGCAGGTAGGAAGCAGCAATCAGCAAGCCCCTCTTTCCCTTTTACCCCACCCAAGCTACAAGACTATTGGATGGTGCCACCCATACCCAGAGTGGGCCTTCCCATTACCCATACCCACAATGATGCTAAACCAATCAGTGGGCTAATTTCATGATCAAATACCATTAATACATACTCATAAACCTTAAGTCCAGCCACCTCCAAAATGTTCCACCTATGAGCACATGAGGTTTTAGGGGGACATCTAGACACATGACATAACAGTGTAGCTCTTAGTAAGAATTAGTAATTACTTGTTGACTATATAAATAAATGAGTATGGCCTAAAAGCCACATATTGGAGAATAACTCTGTGGCTTACAACAGGGTAATAATGTTTCCATTATTTATCTATAGAGTCAAGCAAGTGAGTATATTAAATACAAGCCACTAAACCAGTGATGGTGGACCTTTCAGAAACAAGCGCCCAAACTGCAACCCAAAACCCACTTATTTATCACTAAGTGCCAACACTGCAATTAAATCTGAATTCCAAGGTTTTAGTTTAGAAAAAAAAAATAACTCATACATTAACATCTTTTGTCTTACAAGAAAAACAAATAATATATGTGCCGTAGGTTCGCCACCACTGCATTAAATGATGTGCCTTATTCATTTCCAGATCCTCAATTCTTAGGGCAGGAGCTTCTATAAAATAATCAGTATGTAAATGTTGAATGAGTTAAATACTAGAATGAAAGAATTAAAATAGCCTCTTCCATCTCACATACCTGAGAGACCAATTTTCCATCTTGTAGTAAGACAGGTTAATAAAAAACTGTAATAAAATCTGGCATAAAGCCAGTACAATGAATGTATTCCATTTCTGATCTGCTCAAAAATCTCTTTATCTTCACAGCAAAAAAAAAATGGAAAATTAGAGCCCAAGTGAATACCTTACAAGAAAGGCAAATCAAAGCAAAACGAATACCCCAAGCCAGTTGATTCAATGAAAAGCATTCAAATCTGATCACTTCGTCCACTGCTTCTTCCACTGGAAGTCAGAGAAAGGACTGAGGGACAAGCACTGCTCCTCCCTTTTGCCCGTCTCTTTCCCCTTCCCTCCCCCAACTCCCATCTCACCACTTCAGTGTATATCTATATTTTTCTTTCCAGATTGTTGTTCTATTCTGTAGTGTTGGTCCCTGGATTTTCTTGAGTTGTCATGATTTCTATTGAAAGACTCACCACCCACATTTCTATACATATAAGTGTGTTTCTTTTCTTCTGCTTTCCTCCTCCACCAGGGCTCTGTGGAAATATTTGATTTAATTATTGCTGGCACTCTGCCCATCAAACTGTGCAATTCTTCGAAAAGATGGAAATGACAGTGAGCGTGCCTCCTTCAGAGCCACTGAGGCTTTTGTTTGAATACTGTTGTCTTGGAAACAAGTAAGTTTCATTGAACATACACCCAACATAATGGTTAAAACATCAACAACAGGCACAACTCCCATGCAGTCCATTCCCTGTCTTGTGCAACTCACGGGCTGGTGGCTGCTGGAAAAGAAACAGACTGTGATTTGAGTACTCTGGATTCCTGCCTTACCTCTGATCCCACCCACATGGTGCTGGGAAAGATATGTAACCTTCCTGAACCTCTATTTCCTTATGAACAAGTGAGAATAATAATGCCACTTTTTCCATCCATACTAGACTTGTTGGGAAGATCAAAGGAGATGACAGATGTGAAAGAGCTGTTTGGAAACGAAAAAGCTAAACAAAAATGATCACATACTTGATTACTGTTTTCCTCTTGGTAAAAACAAGTCATGAGAGTTTAACTCCCATATGTATAGATAACTTCACTGAGTATTGTCTGCCCCTAATAATAATACAGAACACCTTTAAAGACCTTGGTATCTAGCAGGCATGGTGGCACACACCTGTAATCCCAGTGCTTTGCAAGGCTGAGGCAGGAAGACTAGAAGTTTGAGTGCAGCAGGGGTAACTTAATGATTTACCAAGTGTCTTGGTTACTTTTCTCTCATTGCTGAGACAAAATACCCAGCACCCAAAATGAAGGAGGGAAAGGCTTATTTAGCTCACAGTTTGTGGAGGTTTCAGTCCATACTTGGCTGGCTCCAAGGCAGAAGATAGCAAAGCAACAAGAGCAAAGGGGGGAATGGCAACTGAACAGCAAAGCAGCCAGAGCAAAAGGGAGGAATGGTGGCAAGCAGCTTCTTTCCCTCCCTTACATTGTAAACAGGCTACCCCCACCTAAGGGGCATGTAGCTCTCACATAATCTCCATGCCCTCCTCTTCCACAGGCTCAGGATATATGCAAAGTAAGCACCCTGGCTCCCTGCTGAGTCACTTAGCCAAACCTCTACTCTCCCCAAGTTGACACAATGTATCAACCATAACACCAAGCAAGATCTGTCTTAGAATAAAAAATAAAAGGGCCAGTCGGGTGGCAGTTGTGGTGTACACCTGTATTCCCAGCACTCGGGAGGCTAAGGCAGAAAGATTACCATGAGCTCACAGCCAGCCTGAACTACATACCAAGAAGATCAAGGTAAATTCAGGAAGATCTTGGTGGGACAACTGATTTGCCTTTACATGTGATGTTCGCTGGGGTAGCTTGGACCTAAGGATCCACTTCCACGATGGCTCCTTGGCTTACATCTGCTGACTTACTTCTCAGCACTCCTTGGCTTCTCTTTCTCTCTTCAAACCTTTCCATGTGGCTAAGGGCTCTCACAGCATTGTGGTCACTGCAGGCCCAGGCTAGGAGCCTTTCTTACATGATGTTAGGCTTCTGAACACAGAGAGCAAAAGCTACAAGGTCAAGTAAGGGAGGTGGTGGAAAATTGCATCATTCCTGCCATGTTCTACTGTGTGCTGGTCAGCCTTCCCATTACCGGGACAAAGAGGTCAACATGCATAATTTAAAGGATGAAAAGTTTATTTGGCCCATGTTTCCAGTGGGTTCAGTCCATGCGTGGTTGGCTGGCTCCAAGGAAGAAGTGGCATGGGGGAAGAGGATGGTGTAGGAGATTCTTAACTCATAGCAGCCAGGAAGCAGAGTAAAGGGTGGAGCCAGGGACAAGGACTCAGCCTTGCAGGTCACACCCTCAGTGACTCACCTGCAGTCCAGCCCCACCTCCTAGCAGGACCTTCAGTCACGAATGCATCAACGAGTTAATTTACTGATAAGCACCTTGTCTCATGATCCAATCACCTCCCAAAGCCCCACCTCTGAACAGCATGAGACTTTGGGGAGATATTTTTATCTAAACAGTAAAATACTGCTCAAGGCAGAAGCATGGCAGTCTACGCAAAGCGGTACAGAAATCAACTGCATCTCTTAATAGAAGAGTAGCAAATGCCAATGGTTATATCAGAGAAGCAGATCCTGATTTTTCCTCTTCATGGTTGTACGACTCCAAGCAGGTTTACTTAGTCACAGTGCCTCAATTTCTTCTTCTAAAAAGTCTTGATGTATCAGATTTTAAGCATATGGTGCAAGTCAGCACTTAAATGCAAAAAAAAAATGCCACTCTGCCTCCCAAAAGAAGATGAATGTGCATCGTAATCACCATGGGTTATACCTATAGGTGTGTGTTTTCCGTCTAAAATATGAAGCCAAACATTGGATAGCTAATAGAGTAAGATGTATCACCCGTGGAAGTGTACATGTAATTTAGAGAGGCTTGAAGGTTATGGACCCAGACTTGGGGATTTGTGTCTTGATCATACTTCTGATCAACTGTATGATCCAGTATAGAATTCCTAACTCCTAGCCTCTGTTTCATCACCTGTAAGGAAGGTAATGATGTCCTCATAGGATTGTTATAAGCATGAAGTGATTCAAGGTACTAAAAATAGTACAAAAACATATAATAATCATTTATAAGTATCAGCCATTACTATTCATAGTAGTCTTTTTGCTTCTGCACTGTATCTGTGATAGTCACTCTGTAACAGTAGAAGGGATCCCCACACAAAGTTTGTTTTGAATGTCAAGATTGATGAGAACCCCCTTCACCCTGCAAGCGGATATGAAGAGATTTAATACTTACATAACCAAAGTCTCTAGGGCAGTCAGGGGAGGACTCAAGTGGATCTAAAATTGTTTGAGAGAGCAAGGAAGAAGACTGATCTGAGTGTTGACTGTGGCCAGGACTAGGCCTGGTTTTCTTGCATGGGGACAGGAGCCTGGGTGGTTTGAATCTCCCACCAACACTACAGGAGTGCACTTAGCAACTTATGAAGAGTAAGGCTTAGATGTCAGAAGTTAAATACCAAAAATAGACCCAGGCTCCTCATTATAACATCATACAACCCCTGCACATTTCTTGTTAAGTTTAAAGCTAAGCATAAAGGACAGTTTTGCACTTTTGTAAATATTATTATTAGTTTCAAGGAGTTTTTAGTTAACACTTGTGTTTTTAGAATAGATACTATGCTATCTACATATCATAAGAATTTTTTATTCTCCATTTTGTAATTAAACATCCTATTTATGTTTCCTGTCCTAACCCAAGGGCTAGCACACAGAATACTGACTAATAATGTTGACTGTAGGCTTTCCCACCTTGTCTGGTTTTAATGGGAAAGCCTTTACTATTTTGCACTAAGAATTATCTTAGCTACTGGTTTGAGATTTTTTTTCTATTGTATTAAGAAAGTCTCTATCTATTCCCCTTAGACATTATCAAAAACAACTATTAATTGTATCAAATGCCTGTTACAATTGATCATGAGGCACACTTTCACTTGAAGTATTTGTTATGATCTTGAGTATATGATTTTCATAAATTAAGGACTGTTCCTTTATTCAAGTGAATATATTGCATATAGAATATAGGAAATTTAGACTTTAATTCTAGCACTATTTTATTCATCAGGACCAAAACTGAGGAGATTTTTTAAATTTGTACCATATTTTAGGTCAGGGGAGAGCTAAAGGGCCAAAGGCCATGTATTTTTATTTATTTATTTATTTTTTTTTTTTTTGGTACCAGAACTCAAACTCAGGACCTTGTGCTTGCCAGGCAGACGTCTGTGCCACTGAGCTATATCCCTGGCCCTAGGCTGTGTGTTTTAAATCTTTGTGTAATCTACTGTGGGGTCCAAATCAATTTGTCACTTCTAATTATTCCAGGACTAACTTGAAAAATCCTCAGATTTTTATAGCCTATGTAAAAAACCTTTAAAAATGTGACTCCTTCTCACTCCACAAGCATTTTTAAAGCTATTGGCAAGTTGTAGTATTTGTGTGTGTGTGTGTGTGTGTGTGTGTGTGTGTGTCTGTCTGTCTGTCTGTCTGTCTGTCTGTGTTAGAAGGACATTCCAGTCACAGTAAGTGGACTATGGAGTCCATACCCATTTTCTGAAGGCCAATGGAAGCCCATAGTACAGAGTAGATTTTAATCACTAAAGTACACTTCTTAAAGTAATAGGGGCCGTTCTCCAGAGATACTCTACATATTCTGTCCCTTCACCTCCCTCCTCCCCACATCTTTGATTCTTCTAGGGCAGTAGTCCTCAACCTGTTTGGCGCCAGAGACTGGTTTCATGACAGTTTTTCCATGGACCAGAGTTGGGGAGGAGGGTAGTTTTTTTTTTTCCATTAGTATATGCTTTTGACATATAATAATGACATTCCCCACCACTACTATCACCATCTGAGCTCCCCCTCAGATCACCAGGCATTAGATCATAAGGAGTGTGCAACCCTCGAATGCAGAGTTCACAGTAGGGTTTGCACTCCCATGAGAATCTAATGTCACCACTGACCTGAGAGGAGGCAGAGCTCAGACAAGCAATGGAAAACACTCTAAATACAGATGAGGCTTTGCTCATTCAACCAACACTCACCTCCCACTGCACCCCAATTTCTAACAGGCCATGGACCAGTACAGGGTGGGGACCTTTGCTCAGGTTTCTTTCACTCTTCTAAAATTTGAAGAGACTGAGCAGGCAACCTCCCCCTAGGAAAAATTTTTGGATAAAAGTAGTATATGCACAAATGTTTATAAGATCATTGGTGGTTTCTATTACCAAAAAAAAAAAAAAAAGTACTTGTCATCCAGACTAAGGGGCAAATTTATCAAGGAATTTGACAAGGCAATTAAGTATAGTTGCTCACTTTGTCATTTGTCTTCCATAAGGCTTAAAATAATCTTTCACCCTACCTGTGCAGCTTCTTTTTTACATGTTAAAAATATGTTCTCAATTTTAATAAGATGTAATAAAGCATTCATAATACTGAGCTTTTGTGCCATTCAGGTACAGGTAGAGAAAACAAAAGCCCGTATCAGATGGTTTTGGGTGCAGAGAATCTGACTCCCACTTTTTATCCAAAAGGTCATAACAGGGTAACAGCCTCAAAACTTGCTTCTAAGAACGAGCTTCAGCCGACCTCCAAGAATTCTAAGAAGGAGCAAATACTTTCTTCCAATGAGGATTACAAGTGTTTTGTTTTGTCTTTAAAAAAAAAAAAAAAAGCCCTACACAAACAGCAGTATCAGCTCCTGTGATCACACCACAGAAAGAGCAGTGATGTCCTTGACCCTCGAGTTCCATATGGTACCTCAACAGTTCCAGGTTCACATTTTATCAGATCTAGGACCAAGAGAAAATTAAACAAGTTTTGCTTTCAACAATCCATGAAAATCTGGGGCTCAGTGAGAGGTATAACATAGGATTCCATAGCATTGGATGCAGAGCAAAGACTCTGGAAAAGATGCCGGGATACAAATGCCAGCTCCATGCTTCCTAGCTGGAGCTAGGGAGTAGGGAAGTTACAAAATATGACAGGCATTTCACTGCTCACTAAATCAGGTTGGGCTGATTATTCTTCATTTGTCCTTCCCCGTCCGTTCTGCATGCTTCACCACCCTGATCTGCACCACAGGAGGCCGATTTGTACGTCAGTGGGCACCCTTCCCCTTTGGCTTCCAGTTGGATTCCATTGGCAAAAGGAACTGGCAAGAAACTGGAGCATGACAGGAGTGTGAGATCAGAGTATTTCTTTTCCTTGTAGAGTCATGGGCGGCAGTGATAGGACTGTTCTATGTAAGCCCAGAGCCCCTGTGAACAGCAGGCCTTAACAACCACAGATGTCAAGGAATTCTCTGATCAGCACAGGTCCCATGAGCTCCTGGCAGCCATTCCTGGTTCAAGATTAGGGGTTGTAGGGGCCGGGGATTCAGCTCAGTGGCAAAAGCGTTTGCCTGGCAAGCGCAAGGTCGTGAGTTTGGTTCCCGGTACCGGAGAAAAACCAAAAAAAAAAAAAAGATTAGGGGTCGTAGCAGCTCTTTGCTGTTGCTCACTCTGATGGTGCTTTGCCGCCCCTTACTGGTTTCCCTTAACCTTCCAGCATCTTTTTAGATCATCTCTTTGTTAAACTTCTTCAGTTTCTCCATCTGTGCCATCTGATTCTGACAGATATACTGGCTCTTCTCCACTTCCGTCACCCTGAAGGATTGGATATCCCTGTCCCGTTGAAACTAAAGACCAGAAATAATGTCAACACTTATAGAGGGAGAGTTTAAGAGCTGATTTCCCCAACACCTCTGATAGTGAGGACTAAACCCAAGGCTTCTTGCTGAGCTACATCTCTAGCTCTTTTTAATTTTTTTTTTTTTTTTTTTTTTTTTTTTGGTCGGTTGGTTTCGAGATAGGACCTCACTAAGTCACTAGCTTTTCCAGGCTTGGCTCAAACTTGTGATCTTCCTGCCTCAGCTTCCCAGAGTACTAGGGTTACAGGCATGTGCCATCATGCCCAGCTAAAAGCTGATTCCTGATTCTGTACATTTTCACTCCTGTTGCTTGGCAGTCATGTTCCTATGAAGATGCCAAACAGTTAAAGCAGTCTGAAATGTGAACCAGGCACCAGATAGAAGAGATATCCCAGAGAGTCACTTTGCATGAGTGAAACATAAACTTTTGTTGTTAAGTTACAGTGACATGTATCTGGTGGAAGCGTTGCCCCAGTAAAACATAGTTTGTCCTGAAGAACACATAATCTCTGTGCCTCGTTACCTGCCTGTGAAACAGGAGTAATGGTATCTACCTCGCGGAGTTTCTGTGAGTCACTGGGGAGGAAACACTTTCTCCCTGTCCTCTTGGATTAGTTTGTTAATTACACTGAAAAAAAAGACTAGCAAATAAAACTACAGATTTTTACCTACACAGTTCGTGAGAGTTCACAGAAAATTGTGGTTTAAGAAAGTGGTTAGAATTTGGAGCATACATCATATGCCATCTATCAAGAGGAAGGCAGTTAGGATTTCAAGGACTAGTAAGTAGTGCAAAATAACTGAGAAGCAAATGTAGGAATTAATGGGAGGTAAGGTGTATTTTAGCAAGGTCTGTTTATGCAAAGTCTCATCCCTGCTGAATTTTCTCCTTTAGTGACCAGACTTATGCTCTCCCCACCAACAAGAAGCTTTCCATAAAGACGGATTCCTAACAGTTGACTTCTTTTGGAAGGTTCTGCTTTCAGGCAGATAAGACAGAGAAATCCTCCACCTGCAGCTGTTGATTCTCCAGTGCCTTCAACTCAAAATTATCCTGCCACCACAATGGCGTGGAGACCCCTTCCAAGGGTTAGTGGAATGAGTAGTCCTTAGAATTCAAAGCATAGACCGTAATAGGAGCTCGATTAAAGCACGCTTTTTTTCCTCACTTTTTACTATGGAAAATTTCAAACATATATTCAGAAATGGGAAGGGTGGTATAATTAACTTTCAAGTACCTATCATCCTGCTTCCATAATTATCAACTTGTGGTGAATCTTGTTTCATCCCACCCACACCCCTATAATTATTTTGAACAAAATCTCTGACATGTCTTTTCTTCCATAAGTTTAAACAGATTCTTTTTTAACACATATTGTGATCACACCTAAAAAATTAACAATCTCGTAATATCACTCAATAGCCAGTCAATGTCCGACCTACTCCCGCTGATTCATAAAAGCTTCTAAGTGCATTTAAACCAAGATCCCAGTAAGTCATTCTTCAATCTGTAAGATCGCTGAAGTCATTTTTAATCTGTTTCACCTTGTGATGTGTTTGCTGAGGAAGCCAGTTCATTGTGTGATGTTTCACAGAGTCTGGACTTCACTGATTGTAGCCTCATGGTATCATTTAAGGGGCTCCTTTCTCTCTTTATTTCCCGTGATTTGGCAGCTATGTCTAGGTTTAATCACATTCAGGTTTTATATTTTTTAAACCAAGAATACCTCATAGGTGGTGTTATGTCTAGCTGGCTCTATTTTTGTAATATTAGCAGCCAGTGATGATCGTTGCCAACATTCATTAATCCATCAGAGGTTACAATAAAAGTAATATTCCAATTCTATTATTCTTGCTTCATGTGTTAGATGGAATAACCATATAAAGGGAAACTTCCCCTAAAAAAAAAAAAAAAAAAAAAGGGAAACTTCCCCTGAGAGTATAGCACATAAAAGAAGAGTAAGGTAAGTGTTTCTTTCCTTTTTCTTATCTGATTTCAAATGATGAGTTTGTTACCCACTATTCTTTAAAAATGATTACTCAGGAGTTTTGTTTTTCAATATTTCATGTTCATGGATTTAGAGATACTTGTTGTATTTAAATCCTTGCAGTTATTATTCATATTGCTGTCCACTTGGCCCAGTCTCTGCCCTGTGAGAGCCTCTTCAAATCAGCTCATGAGTTCTTTTGACATGTCTCTAAAAATCTTTGATCATGTCCATGGTATTTAGTATCAGATGTTCCGGAGTCATTTCATATAGTTTCTGCTCCAGATCTGGAATCTACCATTCTCTAAGAGATCCTCTAGTTCCTTTAAAAAAAAAAAAAAAAGAAAAAAAGAAAAAGAAAGAAAAAACACTTTAGAGAACATAACACAGGCTGAAGAGGTGATCCGTAATCAAATTAATTGTTTGGTCATTATTTGTCTTTTCAATGGACAACACTGGTGTATGTAAATTATATATGACAAAATGCATCATGCCTTTCTAATGATGCTACTGATTCTAATAAGGGACCATAGGTTTTTACTTTAATATATTCAAATATATACTTTCATCTCCTTTTAATGCTAAAAATTCAATTTCACTTTGAAATCAACATAATTATTTATTTTCCCCCATAACAGTCTTAGTATTTAAAAAAATAACACCAGAAATTAGAAGGCAGAGTCATCCGCAGGAGAAAGGAGAAGGTCTGAGCAGATAACACAGTGCACAGCCACTACGGGGTCACCACCCCTCACCGCAGGGCCACCACCACCACAGGTGCCCTCAGAATGCGAGGGGGGCTTAGACCTTAGCCCCTACCTGGAAATGAAGGGAAAATGTACATGGAATTAATCCTTTGCATAGATTCACGCAAGGAAAACACCCGGAGGCACCGGCGAGAAGGCGCTTGGCTTTGGTGCTTGAATGTTCTCTCTGGCTTAACTTCACAGACGGGAGCGAAGGGAGCAAGCCCAGCTGTGACGAGCAGCAGCCAAAGCAGAAGCAGCACACGGTGCGCAGCCAAGGAGCCCATGCACAAGGCAGGATGGTTTTCTTTCTGCAGGAATTTGGACCCTACACAGGGCCTTTCCTAGGCATCACCGGCCAAAAATATAATAGCCTTTGAGGGGTTGGGAAGCAAACCATTATAGCACTGGAAGAAAGAACAGCAGTCTTTGTTCTTCAATGTTAACCAATAAGAAAGACGAGGAGGATGTTCGGAAAAGTGAGATAAGCAGAGAAACATTTCCTGGCCGTGCACCGTGGCCAGATGCACTAGGAACGTGATTCCCCTGCAGTGCTTGCTCCTGTACTGACGGCAGCCAGGCCTCTTCCGCCCTGCCAGGACAAGGCCAATCACAGCAGCAGCTCCGGCGTCAGGGGTGGAGAGTCCGCGGTGCCTGTTAAGTAACATGTCTGCTTTTGTTCTTCCTCCAAGGCTCGCCACACCCAGCTCGGGAGGGTCTGCTCCTCTAGACACAAGACAGCAGCTGATTCAAATCGACCCCAGACACCCGCACAATGGAGAAAGCACATTTGGAGCAAAACTCTCCAAAATCCTCAGCCTGGGTGTTAGGAAGGCTGATAAGAGACTCGGATTTCCGGCAATGTGAGACATGGGTGTACGCCAAACACAAAAATTCAACTTTTTACTGCCTGCCTTTCTGTTCCATCATCTCTACAGATAATAATATCTTCCTTAAATTGAGCGGTGTGTGTGTGTGTGTGTGTGTGTGTGTGCGTGTGCGTGCCCCCATGTAGGGGAGTCGGGAGCTTTTGTTATCCCATTTTACAATTGAGGAAAATGAGATTCAGAGAGATTGAGGAATTTGCCCAAGGTCACACAGCTAGGAAATGATGACACCAGGGCTGGCTGTCCATTAAGTCATACAGGCTTCATGAACAGCTGAGATCTAAGGCTTCAAGGAACATCTACCAAATGCTTATGGACAAGGAACTCAACTATTTTATAAAGTAGAACAGCCACTTTTTGTTAGTTTCTTTGTGTGGAGGAGGGGGAGTACTGGAGATTGAAACTAGGGCCTTTGCACTGAGCTATACAACTTTTTTTTTTTTTTTGAGACAAGGTCTCACTAAGTTGCCCAGGCCAGGCTCAAACTTGCAGTCCTCCTGCCTCAGGCTTCCAAAATGTTGGGATTACAGGTGTCCACCACCACACCCAGCTTAAACGGGTGTTTTAGGATGTTTTCATTTGGGGATATCAGAACACCCAAGTACCAAGCCTTAAGCACTGAACTCTGAGGCAAAGCAGCTGCAGTAATAGTTCATCAGTGGCCCCATAGTAGAGGTCTGTCTGGGCTCCATTTCTTCGTGCTTCTCATGGATTTGTGCCCTGTGGTCAGAAGAAACAGTACCAAGCACCACATCCTCACTCACAGACAGCCGAAGCAGGAAAGAAATCTCACTCAAATCTCACTCAAAAAAAGAAATAAAAATAAAGTCCCTTGGGAGGCACTCCCTTCTGTGTCATTGCGAGCTGGGGTTTGCTGCGCACTCCTAAACCACTCCCTAGTGAATGGGAATGGATTAGGGAGACTGACAGGAATCAGTTGTCATTTACTCTCTGAGGCCAGAGACGATACCACTGTCCCTGGGGCAAATGGCCGGCCAGTATCCAGGAAAATGGCGCTCAGGGCAGGGAAGGTACAGTCCCTGGTGGTGGGCGTTCAGCAGTGCTTCAGTGTCCACCTCGCTCCCCTCGCCACAGGTCTGGGGGTGTGCCTTCATTTCAGTGGATTGTGTGTACTGCTGGGGTCTGACATGTGAGTTCTGATCTGTGAAGCTGTCTAATCCACTTCTCTTAGTCCATGCAGGCTACTATAATAGCATATTATAGAACAGATGGCTTAAAAAGAAAAACAAAAACAAAAAAACCTTATTTCTCACAGTTCTGAAGACCAAGACCAAGGTCCTGGCAGATCCAGGGTCTGACGAGAATCTACTTCCTAGCTCATACATGAGAGTCTTCTCACTGTGTCCTCTTTTTTTTTTTTTTTTAATTTTAAAAATAAAAGGAGCAAAACATTAACAGACAGACAACCTTTTACAAAATAGCAAAAGAACAGTACAGACAATACAGAGTTTCACACAAACTGCTAGGAAATTAACAATGCTTGTTGTATTACTTATTGATATCTTCAAAGAGGTTTCTCATGAAAACAAATAGAGACATGCAATATTGATCAATCAGGGGCTCATTAACAGTTTCTTTCAGCAAAGAAATAGAAGACAGTAGATCAACTATGTTAGCTATCTTGTATATACAAACAACTATGGCAGAAGCACAAAGGGAGCCCCCTGAGGTCTCCCCTATAATAGCACAAATCCCATTCATGAGGGACACATTCTTGTTGGGGTTTGTATCTAGATGTCCTCCCTAAGCTTCATGCAGTCTTTGGCTTTTTTCAGAGGCGGCTGACTCTAGACTGTGTGACTGATTCATGGTCCAATACTGGGTTTAGGGATATGAGTGCTACACCTGCCCTAGGGCAGGTAGACTGGATCCAATATAAGGGACAGGAAGAGGCTTGTCTCTCACTCTGTGTTGCTGCTTTTGCTGTCTTCCACTACCATGAACTATTGCCCCTCTGCCTTGTGCCACCCTCCCTTGGAGTCAGTCCATTAAGGACTGAAAATTCTACAAACTGTGAGCTAAATAAACCTTTCACCCTTTAACTTTGGATGTTGGGTATTTTGTTTCAGCAACAAGAAAAGTGACTAAGATGACCTTCATGACCTAATCACCTCCCAAAGACTCCTTCACAAATATTGTCACACTGGGGTTAGCTTTCAACCTGAATTCTAGGCAAAGCTAAACATTCAGCCTATAGCATTCTACTCTTGACCCTCAAATTCATGTCCTTCTCCCATAGAAAACATTCATTCCATCCCAGGAGCTCCAGAAATCTTCACTCATTCTAGCATCAAGTCTAAGGTCTCATCTAAATATCATCTAAATCAATAAAGATGAGACGCAAGTACAATCTATCCAGAAGTGAAATTCCTCTCTAGTTGTGACACCACGGTGACATGCTTCCAAAATATAATGGAGAGACAGGCATGGCACAGACATTCTCATTCTAGAAGAGAAAAACAGGGGGCTGGGGATTTAGCTCAGCGGCAAAGCACCTGCCTGGCAAGTGCAAGGTCGTGAGCTCGGTTCCCGGTACCGGAAAAAAAAAAAAATTTAGAAGAGAAAAACAGCAAAGAATAAAAGAGTGAGTTCAAAGTAACTCCAAAATGTAGCTGGGAAAACAATATTAAACTGCAAGGTACAGGCATGTTGCTCTTCGGCTCAGTGCTTTCCCTGGTAGGCCAAGAGGGATGAAAATGTCACTCCCATGGAGCAACGGAGAAGCCCAGCAATGACTTCCTGCAGAGGACCCACTGCTCCTTCAGGCTGGGGCCTGTGTCTGTGGTGCTTACAGGTGGGCCCATCCTTGGAAATTTAGGCGAAGACAGCCATGCGCACACAGCTCTCTGAGGACCCCACTCCTGTGGCACTGGGCGGGGGCACCCTGTCCTTGTGAACTAGAGGAGGACCCATGCTTTGAAGCCACTCCTCTCCTGGTACCCTGGCCCTATGACAAGAGTGGCAGGCCTGATGAACTCTGAATTGTCTTCAGACTCATTTTCTCCCTGTCTTGAACAATATCTCTTGGCTATTGTCAAACTGGCCAATTAATCATTTGGGCCCACCTTAGCTATCCTCTCTTAAATAAATATTTTTGGTCTTTTCAATATGTATGAGCTGTGAATACTCTGAATTTGTAAGTTCTATTTCATTTTTGCTGAATGATTCTATCTTTAAGACATTTCCCCAGCCCCTGTCCCAGTATTGGGTGTTAAACCCAGGGCCTTCACACTGAGCTACATTCCCAGCCCTTTTGAGTTTGGTCGTTTATTTGTTTGTTTGTTTTGAGGTAGAGTCTTGCTGAGTCACTAAATTGCCTAGGCTGGCCTCAAACTTGGGATCCTCCTGCTTCAGTCTCACAGAGGGCTGGATTACAGGTATGCATCAGCACATCCACCAGCTTATTTCTCTCTTAAATTTTGCTATAAATAGTCAAGGAAAGCTGGTCTGATCCTTCAACACTTTGCTTAGAGATTTCCTCAGGCAAATATCTAATTTCATCGCTCGCAAGCTCCACCTTCCACAAAACACTAGAACCCAGACACAATTCAGCTAAGTTTTTTACCACTTTATAACAAGGATGGGCTTTCCCCCAGAGTTCAATAACATGTTCTTCATTTCTGTCTCATCAGAATGCCCCTAAGCGTCCGCATTCCTATGAACATCTGATTCATCCTTAGCCAGAGTTCCTTAAGACTGAGGTTTACCAGCCAGCTAACATCTTTTCTTTCTGAGCCCTGCCCAAATCACCCTTAACATCCGTATTTCTAGCATATACCTTAAAACTCTTCCTGTCTCTACTCATTACCCAGTTCCAAGGCTGCTTCCACATTTTTAGATATCTGTTACTATAGCCCCCACACCTCCACATCAATTTCTATCTTAGTCTTTCTGGCTGCTATTATAGCACATCACAATGTAGTTGGCTTACAAACAACAGAATCTTATTTCTTACAGTTGTGGAAGCTGAGAAGTTCAAGATCCAGGTGCTGGTTGATCCAGTATCTGGTGAGGGCCCGGCTTGGAGCCAGCCGCCTTCTCATTGTATCTTCTCACGGTAAAAGAGCCAAGGGAGCTCTCTGGGATCTTGTTTACAAGAACTCTAATCCCATTCATGAGGGCTCCACCTTCTTCTCCTCATCATATTCCACAGGCTCCATCTCCAAATACCGTCACACTGGGGATTAGAGTTCAACATCTGAATTTCAGGGGGACTCATCATTCAGTCTATGGTAATAACCAGTGGTGTTGACTCAACTATGGGACCAAGCAGCAATGAGAAAGGAACAGGAAAATTAATGTACATAAAGACTAACTCTTTCAAGAGGTTGAGTAAAGATAGAAGAACTCAAGCTACTGAGGGGCCAAGAGATTCTAAATTCAACAAAGGGCTGCATTTTTCACATAAATCTATGTAAGCCCTATGCCTGCAGGACAGGCTTGGCAGAAAAATTTCTCAGGCCTCTATGTTCTAGTTAGGTGTGGTCTGCACCTTTTAACCAAGACAGAAAAAGTTAACATAAAGGAAATCAAGAGTAATATGAAGCTATTTCATCTATATTATAATTATATTCAATTAAATTCAATAAGCAATAAGCATCCACTAACCCCCTCAGTACCCCGAGCAGTATGTTCTGAGTCGTGGAGAAGCAACAAGAGTGAATGAGAAGAGGCTTCTGCCATCAAGGAACTTATAATGAATAAATCACAGACTTGTAGAAAAATTTGCTTTAGGCAAATTGATTTCCTCAATTGACTTTTGGTGAATTTAATTTGGCTAAACGACTTTGGGGAATTGAACTTCAGCAAATTGATCTGCTGCCCATGTGAGCAGCTAACTTTAGCATATCATAAATGATATAAAAGGAATACAAATAAGCTTCACTTTAGAGCTGAGAAGTGGAGGAAAATCATTGCTACAAGGGCATTCAAATGGGTCTTGAGGAACGAATAGGAGTTTAACATGAGAGGAAAGTAATAGCATGACACAGGCCTGTTATGAGATATTGAATTCCAGGACCCAGGCAAATAGACATCCCACCCACACTCCCACAAATGGACTAAAAATATTCCAGTCCATGCTGTCATTTTAAAATGATGCTAAAGCCGGATGTGGTGGCCCATGCCTGCAATCCCAGCCCTCAGGAGGCTGAGGCAGGAGAATTATTACAAGTTCAAGGCCAGCCTGAACTGCATAGTGAGACCCTGTCTCAAAAAAAAAAAAAAAAAAAAAAAAAAACAATTGAAATGATGCTATAGGGGCCAGGGATATAGCTCAGTGGCACAGAGCCTGCCTGGCAAGTAGGAGGTCCTGAATTTGATTCCCTGCACCAAAAATTATAGCAATAATAATAATAAATAACAAGTAATAAATAAAGTAATAAAACCACGCTATAGATGATCAAAAGCAAGTACAGGAACAAGGCCTTCCAAATTAAACAGCCACCTTTTTCATTGGTTCTGCTGCTTGCCATTCTATTTGCCATCCTGGTGCTATCTGCCTCTACCCCAACCAAGTCAGAATACAGCTGGCAGCCACGGGCTCCTGAGAATGTTCTCTCGGTCCCTGGCCCGGCCAAAACAAAGGCAATGAAATAAGGCCCTATCTTCTCGTTTTCCCACCTTACAGAAAACCCTACAGGATCCAAGTCTGGGGTTCATTCCTCTTCCCAGTTTCTCCTTCGAGTCATAAAACAGCTCTCAAAAACAGGAACACGCTCTGTAAAAGGAAACACCTCTGCCCCTGCAGCCTTAAAGCTATTCAAAGACAGTTAGGTATGAATTTGCCCTCGTTGGCCTTTGATCAGAGAATACACGGCAACTGAATTCCAACCCAGATGGCTAAGGTTTCTGAACATCCGGGCAGTTTATCATGTCACTCAAGTGTATCATTTTTTTCTAAAGACCTTTTTTTCTTTTTCTCTGTTTCTCTCTGCATTGGAGCCTCCACCCATGAAATTGAAAGATTTCTGGTAGAAATTCCTTTGTTGCATCAGCTTTGGAAATATGGATTACAGTATTCTGTGAAAAACATTTATTACTCTGAACTGTGACTCAGGCGTTGTTGCATTTCTGGGGTTATAGATTTTCTTTCAGCTAAACTAAGGCTCTAAGTCACAGTGACAGTTGTAATGTGTGTAATACCACAGCCCCACATTCTATTACACACATATTTTTGCTAGCGGTTTACGATGTTAAAAATATTTCTTCTTTTTTCCAATACCTTTCTGTACCTGTTGTGTAAATATATTAGAACCTATAACACCAAAGTCAATTTCCAGATGAAATGTACACAACAACAGTAGTTTGTCCTTTAAATAAAAAGGGGGAAATGCTGCACACAAACTAATGATATTCAAGCACAATATTGAATTGTAATAAAAGATGAATGAGAGAAAGTATGTGTCGTTGTGAGAGATGGAGAAGGTTACAGAAATCTGAGGCCAAGAAAGGATTTCTCCTGGATGTTGCTGCAGGCACTGTGTTGAAAAATCTGCAGACCTATTTGCAAGCGGATTTTATGGGGAAACAGCAGTCTACAGAGGAAAGAATTTCTAAAGATTATCTTTTATACAAGATTAAGATAAAGCTGAAGAAATATGTAAGAGAAATTTCAACTGATTCTCAAAAGAACTTCAGATTCATCACTAGGTCCCATCAATTCCACAAATGCAGGCAGAGGTCTTTGTTCAAGGACCAGGATAATTTTTCAAGGTAGGTGAGCAAGGCACACAGAGAAGAGTGAGGTACACTTAATTAGCACACCCCTCGCAAAGCTTAACTCATTAAAGCATCCTGCCAACAAATCCTTCCACTTTCCTTTAGAATCCAAACTTTATTTAACACTCAGAATAGTTCTCTTAGGCCCTTAACCATATTGTTGTCTTTCTCCTAAAAAAAAATCCCTTGTGACTAATGCTTTTATGGGGGGAAAAAATCTGACTGCAGTTGACTAAATCACCTGAGACAAGAGAATGAAAAAATACCGAGGCCAGAGATATTTTTAAATTCCTCCTTTGGATAATTTTAACTTTTTACACTTTTCAGTCTTTTTCTTCTTCAGTAATAAAAAGCAGAATTAACTGAGGTTTCACCTTATCTTTGCTTCCATATCTTGCACATTTGTGGGGCAATGGTACATGATAAAATAATCTAAAGGAGACAGAATAAGAAAAACCAGCAGACGGATTAACCCCCACAATCAGCCCCAAGTTCCTCGCTGGGAATCAAGGTTCACCTCAGAGCTTGTACTCAGTGATAGAAAGACTAATTCCAAATTTGTTCAAAGTCAATTCATTCAGTAATTACTGAAAGGAAACCTTGAGAACAGATGGACTTGGGATTTTTTAGTAGTGTTTGCTTTTGGTTTTGTTTGTGTGGGGACTCTATTATTTCACATTGTCTTGTACCAACTACAAACCCAGAACACAGTAAAAAGAAAAACATTAAAATTCCTGTCAGTAATGAGTACTTGGTACTTATTATTAGAGTGTTGTTTACCATAATTAATCATTCTAGTAATTATTTACCATTACTAGAATATAAATGTCACCATAAAAAGTTATACCCTTTAGTAATTCTACGTGTGAGAATCCCTCCAAAGAAAACAATCTAAAGTCCAAAAAGACTTGAACTCAAGTACATCATGTGATCCTATCCAATGCAAAAGGAGGAAATGCTCTTTCAGGGCAACAACATTACCTTCTGCCTACTTTAATAATATCCTGAGGTAAAGTGGCCCGATCTCACAGGTAGTCATGGCAACACTCAATCCATCAGGCCAAGTTCTGGTCAAGGCGGTAGAGAAAGCCTCCTCACAAGGATCCCGAAAGCAGAAGTATTAACACAATAGGTCTAAATATTTTTAAGGCTCTTAACACTTGGGAAAGTGTTTCTCCTCTTTCCTACCAAAAAAAAAAAAAGACCTATGTTAAGCTGGGACCATAGGTATCGGTCTGTAGTCCACCTACTTGGAAGACTGAGACAGGAAGGTCAGTTGAGCCCAGGAGTTCCAGGCCAATCTGGGCAATGCAGAAAGATTCTGTCTCCAAAAAAAAAAGAAGAAGGAAGGAAGCATATTTTATAAAATCCCTTTTGTACTCCTCCCTTGCTTCCTATCCAGGATTCAGCTATAGAGAAAACATGAAGTTTGATGCTTTGCCAGCCACCTTGAAGCTATTATTAAAATTCCCAATGAGTCACCAAGATACAACCCTGTTCAATCTTGGAACAGCTTACTTTCAGGCTGCAGGAAAAGCATTCTAACTGAAGTGCATATGTGCACTAAAATATGAGCACTGCCTATAATCCCAGCACTCAGGAGGCTGAAGTAGGAGGATTGTTGTGAGCTTGAGGCCAGCCTGGGCTGCAAAGTGAGTTCAAGGCCAGCCTGAACTGCATAGTGAGACCCTGTCTCAAAAAAAAAAAAAAAAAAAAAAAAAAAAATAGCATCTTCCAAAATGATATTTGTGAGGTTTTTTACATGTTGGAAAAGCTTATGATATATAAAAAGAATTGCAGTTTACATTAGAAGTTTACTTAGAATACAATACTTTTTATTTTGAGAGAAGATCTCAGGTCACTAAAATGCCCAAGCTGAACTTCAACATACAATCCTCCTGCCTCACCAGCCCACAGGAATTACAGGTGTGTGCTGGAATTACCTGTGTGTGCCACCACACATGGGTTATTTTCCAAGTTTTAGACAGTTGATACACATTAGTTTTATTATCAGAAGAAAAAACAAACATAAAAGGCTCCCGTAAGCTCCAAGCATTAAACTGAAAAATTATATAACAACTCAAAAATAGCCCCAGAGTAAATATGGCTAAGTATCACTTTTAGTCTAAGGACTGTGGATTCCTATCACCTCTAATGCGCTCCCTTATGGCACTGGGGTTGGGGGGGCACTTCAGAATTGTTGAATTAAGCACAATCTCTGTAACTGGATTATCCATCCATACCAGTAATGCAACCACGACTTTTTCTTTTTGAAAAAAATAGATTTTATTATTTTTACAAAACTATCTCCTGCACATGTTTAAAAAAAATACTTTTACAAGCAAAACAGAATATGTTATAGAAGTAAAAAGCTGCCTACCATACCAGTCCTTGAAAGTGACCACTGTGAACAGGTCAGTATATATTTTCCCAAACATTCTGCTAGAGCACATACAAACTTTTAAGACAAAAATGAGCCATTACTATGTAAACTCATACAGAAGTTAACCTTCTTCCTTCCCTTGACATTCTGTTGTAGACATTGTCCTATGTCCACATTTAAGATTACCTCATTCTTTGTAATGGCAACATGGTGTTCTATTATGAGTGAACTACAATTTATATAATGGATATTATAGTTGTTTAGAATTTTTCTCTATTACTGAAGTTGAAGGGGCTATCAATAACACCCTCCATTTCCCTATTAGAGTTCAGATTTTAAAAGATAATGACACAGGATCCAGACATATAGAAATTAAATATCACTTTCATTATGCACTAAGCCAGTTCTAGAGAATATAGCTTCGGGGAAAGAGCCAAACCAGCTGCTGATCAGATCTTCACCACCACCAGAATTGAACTTAAACCCCCAAAGTAGAGCTCACTACTGAAGGTAGCCCCCCAAAGTAGAACTCACTCTGTGACAATGAGCAGATGAGAGGGCAACCTCATGGAAAGTCGGAAGACCCGAGGAGAGGGACATGGACAAGAGACCAAACAGAAAAAGGCCAGCTCTTTGTTCCCAGCACACAAACAAGAAAAGTGACCCTCCTCCCTGGGGTCAGGGTAAGGAAGGGGATACTGGAAATGCCTGGTAAAGTTCTCTCCACATGGAGATACAGAGTCAGGAGAAAAGTTGTCTCTGCCCACACTACCCCCAAACTACTACAAGCACAGTGAAATTTGTGCTATAGGAGTGTTGCTTTGAGATAAATTACTAGATTACTAAGTCAAAAGATAATTTTATTTAAAATCTAAAAATGTGTTTCATGACACCCTCCAAAAAGGTGGTACCAGTTTACACTTAGCCCAACAGAATATTAGAGTGTTTTATTTTGCCCCTCCTAGTCAACCTCAATTTTTAACTCTACATCACTCTATTATACCATAGATTATTATAGTTTACATTTCTTTGACTCCCAATGAAGTTGGACACTTTTTTATAAATTATTTGAGTACTTTTATGTCTTCCACTGTGAGTGCCTACTCAGAAACAAGGTTTTCCAGCAGTATTATTCCATTGATCTCACTGTTACCATGTAGATTCAAAATGTCCCCCCAAAAGTCTCATGTGGTCAGAGGAAGCCAGTCACTGGATACATGACCCAGAAGAGTATATTTTGTCCCCAGCACTTGCCTTTTCCCACCCTGCCTCTTGGCAACCATAGATTAAACAGCTTTTCCCCACCATGCTTCTTGTGCCATGGAACCAGCTAGCCATGCACTAAACCCACTGGAAACTGTGACCCAAAATATACCTCTCTTTCTTCAAATTGTAGCTGTTAGGCCTTTTGTCCTAGCAATGAAAAAGTGTCTAATACATCCAACTTCCATTCTCTTACTCGGTCCTCTTGCAAACAGCTGTACAGATTTGTGAGATGTTTAGATGTAGTTAGAGGTTTTCACATCTAGGAATGAATTCAGGTTTCCCTGTGGAAATATAAATCAAGCAAACCTTGGCTTCTCTCACACTATATCCTAGTGAAATTATTTACTTAGTCTGGACACAATTGCAATAGTGAAACTCCAACATAGTACTGGGAAGCAGGAGGTTAAATCTGAGATCTAACCCTATCATGTAATAATTTAGGTTACCTGACACAGCCCACTAATCTAAGCTCCAATGGTGATACCTATCAAATAGCAGTAGGAGATGAACCAGGACAGTAATTTTCAAGATTTCCTTTTAGCAGCAGAATGCTTATATAAGCACAAAATGTAGGGGGAAAAAAATAACTCTGAAGCCAGAACGGAAGGCCCCACACTACCTGACCTCCAGCTGGTCCTCTGCAGCACCCACCCCTCCTCAAGTTCTCCCAGTGCAATTCTTAGGCTCTCACTGGGCCCAGTTTAAAAAACACTGGCTTCCACATACAGTTCTAGATATGATATACATGAATGGAAATTCCAACTCACTCTAGTATATAAGCATGTGCTTCTATATTTCCCAAGCTGGATTGGGTATGCTTCTGAACTTGAAGATAAATTAGTTAAAACTGACAGAAAGTGGAATGTAGTGGCTCATGCCTATAATCCCAGCACTAAAAGAGACTGAGGTAAGAGGATCAAACCAGGCTGGGCTACATAGTGAGACTCCATTTCAAAGAAAAGAAAGAAAAGAAAAGAGCATTTTAATATCTATAAGTGGATGATCCTAGGTTAGAATGGCCTGTAGGACTTTTAGAACCTTTAAAATATCCAGATTTGGGGAATGTCTAACATCAAGTTTTTATAGTGTAATCTTGTGGGAATGATAAGATCAAGCATGTCTCTGGAGGTCAGGGCAGGCTTTTACCATGACAGGCTTCATGACATTGTTGATCGTCTTGAGAAGACATCAAGAGTAGAAGATAAGAATTTCTGGAATCAGCCTTATATGAGGTGAGGAAAAAGTATTTCTAGGATTGACTACATAATTTGTGCACCCGAGGGAGAAATTAAAATGTGGGACCTTTATTCAACAATTAAGAGAGTGCACATCTATATTCCCAATGCACTGGGAGACTGAGGCAGGAAGATACAAGTTTGAGCCCAGCCTGGACAACTTAGTGACTTAGCAGTCTGGGGAGATAGCTTAGTACAAAAGCCCTGGATTTAATCCCAGTACAGTACCAGGGGGAAAATTTTAGGATAGCAAAAACAGACCATCAACTAAGTGTGGGATGATTCTAAGGTGCAACTGCACAGGTAGTTTGCCTGCCTGTGAAGCTGGGCTGAGTATCTAACGTTTAACATCGTGCCTTGGGATCTAAAGCTGAGTTTGTCCCAGACTCTGAGAAGCGGCGACGCCTGAGGAATATCTGATGTGGGCCGAAACGAAGGGAAGTTGGGTTGACCCTGGCCCCAGAAAAGTCTGGGAGCAAGGCAGTGAACTGAAACAAGCCTGAGTTCTGGTCTGTGACATGGATAAATAAATTACCCTGTGTACAACTCTGCCCTTTCAATACCCAGGAGCCTTCCGAATCTTCTCAAGAGGGACTCTGCTTATACTTTGTACTTTGAGGAAAGATCTTCACACAGTAGCAAAAGGAAGAGCCCAGCCTCCTCTCCAGGGGTCACGGGTAGTTACCAGCAGGAGACGAGGACCAAGAAACAACGTGGTAAGGGCCGGGGGAGACTGGGATCACGTGCCGGGTGAACACTGATGAGATAGTAGCACTACCCACCTGGCAAGAGGTAAGGGAAACCGCAGTGAAGAGAAACATGCGCGGTTCCAGAAGACGGCTTGGGTGTTGGTCAGTAGGGATCGTCACTGGAGGAGGGACAAGTAAGCTACCATATATAAAAATGCTCTGCTGTGGCCTCAGCTCGTAGGAGAAGCTACGCAAAAAAAGGGCTGCTCTGCGCTTACTTTGATGTGGGATTTCTTCATTATGGTTATGGGGAAGAGACCCATTTAGGCTACCTGATGGTGAATTAGTGGAACAATGGTTTGGGGAGTCTCTGTGAAGGATTTTTCAGCATTTGTGTTAGGGAACCACTAGAACCAAAGCATGAGCTACACGGGGCAGTTATGGCAAATGGCCTCGCCTTCAGCAGCCCTGGGACAATACTATCACTGGCACCATTTTCCCTGAACTTCCAAAATTCCTACAAAGACTAAAGGCAACTAAAATGTATCAAGCATTCACAGCACAGCAACACATGCATTACTAACGTCACCTGTAACCTTGGCTTTTGTTCCTGAGTCTGCCTCAGTAGTTTCTGTTTTTATTCACACAAACCTGGACAAAAACCATGCCTATTTGAGTCACCTCTAAAGAATACACACACGCTCAAAACACAGGTGAGCTACACAGGCTTGGCAAACAACTCCTGGGCAAAGATGGAAAGGAGACTCACATCACTTAGCTCACAAACAAGTAAAACTTTCTCTTCTCAAGGTCTTTTTCTGCTCTGCCAGCTCTGGGAATGTCACTCTCTCCCTTCCCATGCTGGGCGCCCTCCCCAGGCTCCTCTCATCCCCTGTCCTACACGCAACTCTCCACACCTTCCTCTTTTATTATGCTGGGTAATTCTGCTCCGTTCCAGCTTTTATTTCAAATTCATATGTCTATGCCCTGAATAGGATCCATGTTTCTTTGAAGTTGGATTGGTGACTTTTTTTTTTTTCTCTCCTCAGGGTCTTCCTCTTCATCCTAAATGGCTTATCAGTGTATTTATAGCAAACACTGTACATTCCCCAAGAGGAATTCTGATAAATCCAAGAATCTCCTTTCAGGCAGAACAGAGGTTGTTCTTTACAGAGTGCTGGGATTACACATAGTCCCTTGGGTTTATACAAAGCGTCTTTCCTGTTTTTATAGAGATGCATCAAGCCTATTGTCAGACAAAGTTTTGCCGGTAATCCTGGCTTCAAAAAAATTCAGCCATAGCCAAGCATAGTAGCGTGTTCCTGTAATCCCAGCACTCTGGGAGGCTGAGGCGGGAGGAGCACATGCTTGAACCCAGCCTGGGCAATTTAGGAGGCCCTGTCTCAAAAAAAAAAAAAAAGCTGAAGGTGTAGATCAATGTGAAGGCCTTGGATTCCATCCCCAGTATCACACCCCAAAAAAATGTCCAGGCCTATTGTCTTGGTTACTTTTCTCTCGTTGCTGGGACAAAATACCTGACGCCCAAAATTAAGGAAGGAAAGGTTTATTTCGCTTACAGTTTGTGGAGGTTTCAGTCCATACTTGGCAGATTACAAGGCAGACTGGCACATGGCAGAGAGCTACAGCTCATGGTGGCAGAACACAGCAAAGCAACAAGCACATACAAGGGAGGAAATGGCCAGAAGCACCCTCTTTCTCTCCCTTATATATGCAAACTATCCACCCCAGGGCGGGTGTAGCTCTCACACCCATAATCAATCAAACTCTAAAAGCCTGCCCCATGACTGCATGAGGCTTTGGGGGGACCCCCAGACACAAACCATAACACCTATGTAGGAAATGAAAGTTTTTGGACTTGCACAATTAGGTTGTATCTTTGCTTTAAATCCCAGTAATTGATGTAAGGAGGAAGGTATAAGGAAAGGGAGTTTTCCATAGGTTTGGCCCATTTTACAAGGTAGAGGGTCTTCTTTGCAGACAAAATTATTCTTTAAAAGCAGTTACTGAAAACAACAAAAAATAAAGGCTCATACAGTGCTGGGCATGGTGACATACACATATACTCCTAGCACCCTCGGAGGCTGAGCCTGGTGGATTGCAAGTTCAAGCCCAGGCTGAACTTTGAAAAGGGGCTGTGATAGAGGTAGAGGCCCTGGGTTCAATCACCAGCAGTGCAAAGAGTGAAATGAAAACACAGGCTGTCACTCAAACACTTCACCAAGTCCTTCTTGCCTCATATTGCCAGTGGCTTCACAAAGTCTATTGATACAGGCCAGGGTTCAGTCCCTGCACCAACTGACCCATCCTGGTCTCCAGCCACACCCCAGGAGGACCCTCTGCCTCTACCTGTCCACATGGGCACCATTTCCCCTCCTTCTGGTCCTGGCTTTCTGCCCAAAATACTTCCTCGTCACCCTGCTTGACACTGTCTCACCTATTTGCTAGAGCTACATTGCCACAACCCTCGCAGCCAGCAGGGTCCTGTGAGGGGGCCGTGGGAGACTAAGAAAAAACTGGACGCATACTAAGAGGAAAGCTGGGACCAGGTGGGATCTGACCTCTCAGATAGAGAGGCAGTGACAGTCTAGCACAGTCTACATCTTTATTTATGCACAGTAAAAAGGAGAGAAGCAAAAGGTGGGGCCAAAAGTGTGAGGTCTCGGTGCTTTGCTGAGAACACTGAAAACGAAACATTCACAGAGCTATCTGTGCTGTAGCTAACACACAGAAACACCAAGGCCAGACCCCCACTGGACTGGCCTTGCTCCAGTCCCAGCAACTTGTTTACATGGATGGCTCACCTCTGGCTCAGCCTCGGCTTAGCCGCTCCCCACACTACACATGTGCTTTCTTATTTGGCTTTGTCTCTTCTCCATCCTGCCTTGTCAGCAATGAATATGTATTGCTTATGCTACTTTTAAAGTTGTTTTTAATGTTAAAAAAATATTTAGTCTATCTTTCAAAACACAGTTGAAATTTTCCTTCCACCAGAATTACCCCAGATGGAAGGAATGCTAACAATAACAGCTAGCATTTATTACACACTGACTGGGAGCCCACTTACATGTGCTAAATGTTTACATGTAATTACATTATCTCATTTGCTCTTCACACCACCCTGTGAGATATTTCCTACCTACAGGTTAGAAAACTGAGGGTCTGAGGGGCTGACACTTACCTAACAGAGGTTTCACTGGTGGCAAGTGTCAGGGCTAAGGTGTGAGCCCACGAGCTGAGCCCTCTGTCCCTGCCCCAACACCTACTCTACACTGGTCTATAAGGCAACAGGATAGGGTGCCTTGTAATGTAGAAAACTGAGTACAGTATTTGTCTGTGCCACATAGATATCTATACATAGTAGTAAATTTGTTGAATTGTCCAAATAAGAAAACTAAAGCAGAGAGAACTTAGGCAACTTGGCCAAGGTCTCACAGCCATTCTGTGACAGAGAAACTACAAAGTCCTAAGTCCGCCCTGGTATCTTTCCACAAAAGTCAGTCCTTGATACCTATTTATTGAATTAATTTGTCTCTGACCTATTCATCTCAGGCCACACAGTTTGGTAATAAACCAAAGTGAATATCAATAATAATGGAAATCCATGTTACAATTTTACAAGCCATTTTCCCAAGCACGTTGAGTTGGCTAGATAAGAGTTAAAGCCTAATATGTTAGAATTCTCTGCTAATGTTTATTTGACTAAAGCAAAACAATTTTAAAGCATTGCATGAGGCTGGATGTAGTGGCGCACACCTGTAATCCCAGCACTCGGGAGGCTGAGGCAGGAGGATCATTGTAAGTTCGAGACCAGCCTGGGCTACAAAGTGAGCTCAAGGCAAGCCTAAACTGCGTAGTGAGACCCTGTCTCAAAAAGACAAAAAAATAAGTAAATAAAATAAAGCATTACAAACATAGTGGCTATATAAGTAGTGGTAGGAAATGTTGCAGGGAAGTTTTGCTGAATTAAATTAATATCAGATTTTTATTGGAACACACGTGTGAAGTTAATCATCAAAAAATACCAAAATTGAAAGTATGTTCATATATGTGTATATTTAATGACTGCCATTGAAAAGTTATATTTTTAAGTTATTCACACCCAGAAAAAATAATTAATGCGATAATTCCATTTGCCAAAGAAATTAAGACTTAATCTTCTCTACCAGAAGTAACTGGAAACCCCACACCTAGCCTGTAAGTCCCTTCCACACCTCAGAACAATCGTGCCAAACATCCTCTTTGGGGCAATTCTGTATGTGAATAAAAAGAGATTTTTTTTTACTGACCTTTAAAAAAGATCACCCAAGTAATATTCATCAGTTATTTTGAAAATTTAGTGGAAAAGAGAAAACAAAATCATCAAATTCCATTACCAAGTGATAATATGAATATAAAATGTTACTATATGTAAATAAAATATATACTTTTTCACCAAAGGAAAAAGGTAGAATTATACTTCACAGTTTTATAAGTTGCCTTTTTTCCTTAATATATTGCTCACATCCTTTTATAACACATGCATTGCTGTTTAATGTCACAAAGCATCCATTGTCTACACACACAAAAATCTGAACTAGGTGTAGACACAGCCTAGAACACACAGGAGCAGCACGGCAGATGTGGGGCTGAGGGCTCAAGTCTGAGGGGGAGCTTGGCCGTACATGCCATTGTTGCCCACTTTCTTTGGGCCCACTTCTCTGGTCTACAGCTGCTGTGGGTGGCTCATCTAATACCCCGGGGCCCACTGGCGCTGAGCTCCAGTTGCCCAAGGCCGACTGTACTCTTAACACTGCAGAATGTAATGGGTTCCTTGGCCCCACGTGGAGAACAGATGGTCCTACAAACATCACCCTTCCCACCCAGTCACCTGTACATTCATCCTACACCTACCTCGAATAGTTCAAGGATCTCATCTCTGTCTCCTCCCACACGGGTCCCCTCAGACTGCTGCCAGGGTCCCAGCTCCACCTTGGTAGAGACGGTAGCTGTGAGCAGAGCTCCAGACCCTATCAGAGCAGGCCGCACTGGGTCCCAAGGAAACTTGAGATCTTTAGAGTTCTTCAGATTAGACTTGCTACAAAGCAAACAAGGCTTTCTCTTTCCATACTTCTGTTCCAATTCTTGCCTTATTTACTAAGTCCCTTCCTAGTAATATTTCTCTTCTCACTTGAGGTTTGGGTATAGCAGCACAGTGGTAGGGCAACTGCCCAGCATGTGTGGAGCTCTGGGTTCCATCCCCAGCACCACAAAAATAAGTAACTCACTTTTTAAAGCTTGAAGAAATGAGACTGCATCACAAACAGTAACTCCCATACAGTCATGGGTTTGTTTTGCTAGTTACATTTTTCTAATGGCTGTTAAACCAAACATATCACTACTGAGATAAGAAATAGTCATCCACGGGGCTGGGGATTTAGCTCAGCGGCAAAAGCGCCTGCCTGGCAAGCGCAAGGTCGTGAGTTCGGTTCCCGGTACCGGAGAAAAACCAAAAAAAAAAAAAAAAAGAAATAGTCATCCACGTACCACCTGGAGAAATCAGCCCACCTTCAATCATCCCAGAAGCACATACGCCACAATTTGGAAAATACTATATTGTATAAAGAAAGGTCACAGACTCTTAATTTTAAGTAAGACTCTGTTGTTTACTAAAATCTCTGGGGAAAAGGAAGAAAGCACATGCACATAGCAGTAGCTCAGCTCCACAACTTTCTTACAAGCTGAAAACTACAGACACTGAAAATGAAAGTATTCTTTTATACATCTTTATGTGGAACAAATATGCAGAACTAGCTTGGTGACCTGAACAAGCTATATAACAGTTCTTTTCCAAGAAGTACTTTGCTTTCAGTCAGGTCTCTTGCATTTAGGGGGCTGTAGAAAGAGGCCCCTGATTGCCAAGGGGAACTGGCTACTTCTAGCAGGGGTGGGGAGTGGACTCTTCCTCCACTCATAGCTTTACTTTACTTTCAAGAAAAACGTCTATATTCTCCCTTCCTCTGTCTCACCAAAAACCTTCTCCCTCTCAGAAGAAGTGGAAGACAAGTGAAGAGATAAGAAAATCCCATCTTGCTACATAGGTAATCCAAGGTCTCAGTCAGTCCCCATGACTTGGGCTTCCGGTTCATGGAATGCTGCCAACGGAAAGTATGTGGCCATGCTGTGTAAAAGATGGAGTCCAGACAAAGCTCAGTGGAAGCCTCTGGAGGAGGGCACCCACTCCGCTCTGATGACTGACATGATGCTGAAAAGCCAATGACTGGTGGCCTCAGAAGGAATGACCTCATGAAAAGCCTCACCCAGGTAATATGACACACTGCCCACCCAGTGCCACCACCCACCATGTCCACATCTGCCATCTCCCTCTCCCATCCCACAGTCATGTCTCTTGGGTTTCAAAAGAACTGGCCTGAAAAAAAAAAAAAAGAACTAGCCTGGTAGAAAAGTGAATTTTTTATGTATTAAATATATATGGTTTTCTGTTTTTAAATGATTATAAATGTAGCTGATGCTTAGTGTCAGCAAATTTTTTTAGACATTCTGAATCTGAAAAGCAGAAAGGAACAAGAAAAAATAACCAAATTAAATATCATTCTTAACACTTTAATACTCTTAGCCCCCCAGGTTTCTCTGTACATTTTCACATCCCTTAAAAGCATACCATATTTTTAATTTTTATAACATTTTTGTATAGTTAATGCTCCTCATTATAAAATTGTGATGTATTCATTAGTAAGAACACAGAAAAGACAGATAAAAAATAACCATTTATGATCCCAATACCCTGAGGCATAATCATTAATATGTAGTAGCATTTCTATCCTGACTGATTTTCTTAACCTTCCACACAAGTATAAAACATTTTGGCAAATATCACTGTGTTGGGTGATGAGGGCTATAACTGACCTTTTTTTGCTACACTTATTGAAGTGTATTTTCTATACAGTACAACTCAGCATGTTGAGGTAGGTTCACAGTGTGGGGAGCTTTGGCCAATGCACAGAACTGAGTAGCTTCCACCAAACCGAGATGTGTTATAGCAACATTTTCATCACCCAAAAAGTTCCCATGAGCTTCTTTGGTGATAAACATCAGTTTTAAGAACTGAAAAATATTCTGGTTTGCATCTACATCATAATTTACTGTTGTTCCTCGTATTTTGTTATAAAGAAGGATACCATTAGTGTTATTGTAAATAAATTTTTATTTATTTTTTCAGTGATTTCTCTAAGACTGGATCAAGGGATTTTTTGTTTCTCTCATTTTTTTAATGCAAGGTGCTTAAAACATATTATCAAGGCTATACTTTCAGGGATCATTTCTATAGTATGTTAATACATATTATCTATGGGTTTACCATTTGATAGCTCCACCACCATATAGGAAAGGACTGCTTCCTGACATGCCTCACCAGTAAAGACTATTCTTGTTCTGAGATCTGTGCAAAAGTGATGAGTGAAATGGCACTGTATGTGCTAAATGTGGTTTCTTTTACCGGTGAAACTAAACATGTTTAAACATTTGTTAGCCACTCATAGATCTTTTGTGAATGCCTTTGTCTTTGACTGTGCCCTTAATATTTTAATTACTGACTCTTAAGAAATTTATGTACAATGAGGTTATAAATCCTATGTTTCTCACACTTTCTGTAAGTATTTTCTTCAGAAAGTTATGTCTTCAAATTTTAATTATATTTTAAACACAAGTGATCAAGTCCAATTCTATATTCACAATCTAATGCTGCAATGGCCAAGATGTTATAGCATAGACTTATCAATTGTATGTAGTTGTATTACTTTCAAAAATTATTTGTGAAATATTTACCTACATAGCACTTAATTTTACACCTCCATAAGTCTTTTGAAGTAAATTAACAAATCAGAATACAATTGTTATGCAAAAATTGTATCTCAGTTAAATTTTTAAAATAGAATTTCCTTTAACCCAGTATGGTGGTATTAACCTGTAATCCCAGCAGTTGGGGAGGCTGAGGCAGAAGGATCACAAGTTTGAACCTGTCCTGGGCAAGTTAGTGACTTAGTAAGACACTGTCTCAAAATAAAAAACATAAAGGGGGCTGGGATGTAGCTCAGTGTGAAGACCCTAGGTATAATCCTTAATACCACCCCCAAAGGAAAAGAAAAGGAAAAGTATTTCCTTTAAAACAATAAAAAGACAAGGCATAGACTGAAAGAAATTATTTGCAAAACACATACTGACAAAGATCTTGTATCCAAAATATATAAAGGACTCCTCAAACTCAACAATAATAAATCCAACAATGTATAAAATCAGTAAAATAGAAACTACCTTAGAGAAATAACATGTATGAAGGGTTTAGAATATGCTCTTACCAAAGTAAGCGAATGATCAATGGCAGTCACTACCATTTTACAACAAAAATAATATGTAAGCAAAATACTCAGTGTTCTTACATCTTGGAAAGAATCAGACCAACTGGGTTTGATTTCTGGCTCTCTTCTGAGTAGGTGATAGATCTTTTGCCAGGTCATAGAACTTGAGAAACTGGTTCAAGTTTAGATGAGACATTCAATCTTTCAGGGAGCCCCTACCGATGTGTCAGGCTCTGTTTTAGACTCTGTAGGTGCAACAATGGACAAAACAAGGTTCCAGTCTAATACCAATGATAACACACTAGTTTCTCTTCAAATCCTACAAATCTTTCACCTTTTACTCATAGTGATTATATAAGAGCGGAGGAAACGATAATGGACAAATAGATGTATGACAGGGATAAGTGAAATGAAAAACAGCAAGGAAGAGAGAAGATGTGCTGCCAGGCGTAGCAGCACTTGCCTGTAATCCCAGTACTCAGGAGGCTGAGGCAGGAGGATCCCTGTGAGTTCAAGGCCAGCCTGGGCTACAAAGTGAGTTAAAAGCCAGCCTGAACTTCATAGCAAAACACTGTCTCAAAACAACAACAACAACAAAAAAAAAAAATAGACAAATGTGTTTTCATTTAAGCAGAATTCTAGAGGAAATGAGGGAGGAAGGAAGCCAGGTACATAAGTGGGGGAACATTCTGGACCAAGGGAACAGCAAGGGCAAGGCCCCAGAGGGAACGAGCGTGCTGTGCCAAGGGGGAAGTGATGTGGACGAAGGAAAGTGGTAGAGGAAAGGAAGTCAAAGGAGAAGAAGGATGAGAGAAACAGGGCAAGCAGGTAGGCCTGGGCTGGGATGTCAGATTCCAAGAGTGATGGGAAGATACTGGAGGTTTCTGAGCCAGAGCACATTGTGATCAGTTTGCATATCAGGATCGTCCTTGCAGCAAATAGTCTCTAAGGCAGGCCACCTGCCTCCTCCCCTACCCTTGTGAAATCCCCTCCCTTGAGCGTGGGCTTCTTCTGCCAAGTAGAAAGGTATGAGGGTGATGGTGTGTCACTTCTAGGATTAGGTTATAAAAGACTGCGGCTTTCACCTTCCCCGTGCTATCTCTATGAGCCTCGGCTCTGGGAAAAGCCACGTGTGATGGAGAGGCCCACGTGACAAGGACTGGTCTCCTGCCCAACTGCCAGCGAGCACCTACAGGGGCAAACTGGGAAGCAGAGCACCCCAGCTAATACCTTGATGACAGCCCTGTGAGAGACCGAGGCAAGGGACCCCACAAGCCACACCTGCCAAAATCCTGTACATTGTGGGATCATTCGTCACGTAGCAATAGAAAACCAGCACACACAGGGCAAGCCTGAAAGCAGGAAAGCCAAGCTGTGTAGGACACTGAAATGCTCCATGCAGCCCAATGACAAGGGACTGAAGAAGGGCAGTGGTGAGAACTGTTGGATTACAGTTCACTTGTAAGAAGTCCCTGGAACTCGGTAGAAACTTGGCAAGGAACTTTCCGTTCCTTGATAAGAATTAGTCTAAGTAATCTGGGCATGACGGTGAACACCTGTAACGCTGGCTCTGCGGAGGCCGAGGCAAGAGGATTGCCACAAGTTGGCCAGCCGGGACTACATAGTGAGAACCTGTCTCAAAAAAAAAAAAAAAAAAAAAGGGGCTGGGGATTTAGCTCAGCGGCAAAGCGCCTGCCTGGCAAGTGCAAGGTCGTGAGTTCGGTTCCCGGTACCGGAGGAAAAAAAAAAAAAAAAAAAAAACAAAAAAAAAATAGTCTAAGCAAAGACTGAAATTTTTAGAGGAGCATAAATTAACAGGCCCTATGACAGAATAAATGACTCAAAAATATCGATGACCTGGCAGAGGTTAAAGTGTCCCCCTCCAAAATATATATATATATATATATATATATATATATATTAAAATCCTAATTTCTGTACCACACAATGTGACCTTATTTGGAAATAAAGCCTTTGCAAATGTAATTAGTTGAGATGAAGTCACACTGGAGTAGGGTGGCCCCCTAACTGAATAGAGCTGTGGTTCCTATAAGAAGACACCCACGTGAAGACAGAAGACACGGTGAGGATACCATGGGAAAGTGGAGGAAGAGATCGGAATTGCACTGCCACAAGCCAAAGGACACCAAGGATACTTCCCCAACACCAGAATCTAGAAGAGCCCGAGGTGATACCTTTGTCATACAAGCTGTAGAGGGTGCATAACCCTGCCAGTGCCTTGATACTGGATTCTAGCTTCCTAAACTAGGGAAATACATCTCCATTGCTTGTAGTCACTCAGTTTGGGGAGCACTTCCAGCAGCCCTGTGAAAGTAATCTGCACGCTAAAGACATTCTTCCTTCCCCACCCCTGCTTCCCACAGCTAGAATACACAGGAGTCAACTACCAAGTCCTACACCCAAGCACCAACACTGACCCCTAGTCACAAGGATGGTTAGGGAACGCCGGATGGCAGTGACGATGATTTGCTTTTCTTTTGTTGTTTCCATACACAAAAGGCAAATCTGGGCTGAATATACCGGAAATCTTTCCAATTAACGTTAATGGGAGACCAGCCTCTGGCTCACTCTATGGGAAATGAAGCCACCGACAAAGTTATCAGTAAGGGATTTATGTTTTAGTAGCATGTTTAATTATGATACAACCACGACTGTCTCTTGCACAGGAATTTAGCATGCAAGATTTACAGCTCCTAGCACAATTTTTGCCTTTGTTGTTTCAAAGAGCCTTGTTTCTGATGTTTTATTAGACTGCAGACCTCTGTTCGACTGTGTCACACTGCCCCCTACTGCTTTGGCCCGATTATCTCACCCTGGCTGCTTTAGTTTGAGTTGGTTTTCAGAATCCCTGTTTTTTGCAAACTCTGTAAGCCTACCCATTCTCAGGCCCAAGAGACACAACATTGGAACAGTGAGCTAGTGGGGGACTCTTACTTTTTTAAATATAACCAGTGAACAATCACAAATATATATATGTGTGTGTGTGTGTGTGTGTGTGTGTGTGTGTGTGTGTGTTTGCTTCAAAACTCACCATCTCACTGACTTTGGCTTGCAAGTGAAATTAAGTTTTCAGAATAAAAGCGAATGGGATGAGATTATTTTCTCTCCTATCTCTTAAGGGTGGGAAGCAACTTCAAGAAGTAGTTTGTAAAATGTTGAATGTCTGTTAATGTTTCCCTCCTTTTATCCTTAAAATAAAAAAAAAAAAAAAAAAGTAGTGTATCCTCTCTTTTCATAAAATTACAAGACAGAATCTTTTGAAAGAGAATCTGATGAGATTTTCACTAATCCAACCAGCCAGAGGAAAACAGTATTACAAAAGGGGCCTCAAAAGAAAGGAGGGATTTCTTTTTCACTTCAAGAGCCCCACAGTACAGAGGGGTTAGGACGCACCCCACCCCACACGGCTGCGCGGAGGGACCCGGAGCAGCCCCAGCCGTTCTCTGCTGGCCCCGGTGTGGCCCGGATGTGAGCCCGCCTGGGCGTGAGGGGAGGAAACGCGGCAGAGGGTGAGGGAAATCCTGCAGGAATATATTAGCAAGGGAAAAAGAGCGAGCCCGGAAATGAGCTGTTCGGCCTTTAAAACACAAAGTGATTCTCAAGGAAGCCTGGGAGGGCCCTCAGCAAAAAATGATGACTCAAAATAAATTCCCCAACTCTATGCTGGTGGTTTTTAAACATTTCTAAATTAAAAGCACAAACAAAACAAAACTCACTTGGCCCTGATGCTGGGCAGCTTCCCTTGCCCGGCCTGGCCTCTCTGCCCCGCCCCCATCGGCTCTGCGCCCTGGCCTTCCCAGGGTGGCCACTTGGTCGGGCGGCTCTGCTGCGCCCTTGTGCCCCCACGCACGTCGCTGCGACCACAGGTCCTGCCTTGAGGCATACACGTCGGCCTGTAGCTAGCTCTAGGCAGAAACGAGTCCGGTTTCCTGTGACCCTCGTTGGATCCCGGCCTTGCGCATGTCTTTATTCTGTGTGCAACCCCGCGTCCTGCCCGTCTAAGCTGGCAGCCCTGGAGGGGCAGGGGGAACATTCTTTTCTTGCTTGCACAGTACTCTCTCCCCGCGGGGACAAAGGCAGGCAGGAATGGGGCGGAGAACGTCACCGGAGAACATTTATCGTTATTGCACCGTGCCAGACAAACTCAAAACCTCTTCCATAAAAGATTTTTTTATGTTGCGCGGTCCAAGAGAACAGGCCAGCTGCTACCTTTGGCTTGCCTCCATTTCTCACTTTCATTCATAAAACCTTTACAAAAGGCCCTCTGCTGCTTTCTCACAGACGGGATCCAGTTGTTACCCAATGGCCTTAACCAGTCTGTCTGTCTATCCGCTCTAACTCTATCTACCTAACCATCTCCTTCAGTGAACCAATAAATCGTATACCAGCCTCTGTGAAGTTCCGATGCCATGCCAGAAACCAGGAGATTGAAAAGCTTACTAGACCCCCGGCATTCATGGATTTAGCATGTAGTGAAATGCCAGAGACCCATGACCTATGGCAATGTGCTTGTGGCTGAGGCTTAAATTTGATTAAACCTCATGATGGCAGTGTTCAGGAGATACTTATTAAGTGAGCTAGTTAGTTATTCTAAAATCACAACAATATTTTCTTAATTTTCCATAGTATGCTAATCCCTTTCTTACATTATCTCATTTAACCATGGTTATAACCATTTTGTCCGTTTTATAGTGGAGAAAACACATTAAGAAATTTGCTTAAGACCATGGGACTAGTCAACATGATCAAGCAAGGGCACAGAGCTAGTGTGATGGAGAAGATTCCACAGCTAGTTGGTGTGAGTTGAGCAAGGTGATAGAGCTAGTCACTGTGATTTGAGCAAGACTGCAGAGCTAGTGTAGTCCGGGCTGAGTGAGCAGGGACCCCAGGTCAGCCTTAGACTCAAGCAGTTAACCATACAGTTCTCCTAGGCCTTACTCTACTCGATTCATACCCAGGGATGATCAGGAAGCCATGAGAACTGTGTAGAAACAGCCCTTAGTATTCAAAACATGGGAGGGGAGTATTGTGGATTGAACCCAGACTCTGTATACTGAGCTACACCTCCAATCCTTTTTTTATACTTATTTTTTGTTTTGAGACAGTGGCCCACTAATTCTCTACACTGCCCGGGCTGGGCTCAAACTCTTGATCCTCCTACCTCAGCTTCCCAGAGGGCTGGGTGTACAGATATGTGCCACCACATCTGGCTCCCACGTGCCTTTATTGAACATCAAAAGGACTATTTGTTTATGGTGTAAGAATACACAAAAATTACACTCGGCTCTGGGTAGAAATGTTAAGTCTGGAAAAGGCCAATGAGCAAAAACAACTCTACTTTTACGAATTTGAGAATTTGAAAATATCTGGGGAGTGGGGAGTTTTATTTTGGTTTGGTTTTTGTACATGTTTGGAGTACATGATGTTTGTATTCATCTGAGGAAGTGGGTACGTGTACTGAACACATGCTAATTCTTTTTTATTCCCCTTGCGAGAGTTTTACATACACAGAGAAAACCACAGGTCTATATAGAGCTATATATGAGTATGGCTATCCATATGGAGAAGGCATATCTCTGCCTTATCTCACTAGCTCACTGTGAAAAAGAGCGATTAGAAGGTGAAGTCAGCAGTGGTGACCGTGCACTGAAGGTGTTCAGCAATAAAAGTGCATTGAAGCAGTAGAGGATGGGCCTGAAGCAGTGAAGCTCGAGTCCAGCCTTCCGTGGTGAAATTAAGAAGCAGAAAGGAGAGGTTTCAGGCAGATGGAGCAAAAACAAGGGCCGGGGATATAGCTCAGCGGCATAAGCACCTACCTGGCAAACGCAAGGTCCTGAGTTCAATTCCTGGTACAAAAAATACAAGACTCAGAGGCAAGCATGAGCATCACAGGAGTGGGAAGGAAGGCGGCAAAGGATACAGGCTAGGAGCTGGAGGGTCCTCAGGAAGCCATGGTGGTACTCTCAACACCACGGGATGACAGACTGACCCATGGGGATGGCAGGAGGCAGGTGAGGAAGGGTGAAACTTGAAGAATCTGCTGAAGGGGTCAAATCCATACAGTCTGGGTAACAGTTGGGATAAGTCACACTTTCTTTTCTTCTTTCTTTTTTTCTTTTTTGAGACAGGATTTTGTTATGGAGCCCGAATTGGCCTCAGATTTATAGCAATCCTCCCACCTCAGCCTCTTGAGTGCTACAATTACAGACATGCAGCACCACTCCTGGCCGGTCACAGTTTCCTGTGGGGAGCATGGAAGAACAATGATAACATGCTTAGATATGTAGAAATTAATATGATTAAAGGTTAAATGGAGGTGATATTAAGCTCAATACCACACTTCCCTAAAAAAGAAGACCTATTCAGATAATAAGCCCTAGCATGATTTTTTCAGGATGGTTGTAATATAAGCCCTACCCCAAAACTAAGCCCCAGTTAAGATTCTCAGACAGACAGATACATTTAGTGCATCTGTTGCAACACACCATGGATATATTGAATTATAAAATAACATATAATTGAATATAAATAAATAACTATTGATATCAATATTGAAAGTAAGTGATAATTTAAATTATAATTATTTGTAAATACTCAAGTAGGCACCTTTGAATGATAGGTAAACACTTATGTAAACACATGAATTTAAGCTTATTTCTGAATGACCAGAGTACAGACACAAGACACAAATAACATTCACACTTAATAATGAGTAGATGTGGTTATGTCTAATGTCTAATGTGAATCTTCATAATTCAATGAGTTGTGCACTATAACGTTACATGGATGGAGACCACTATGAAGCATCCCTGAGCAGGACTTAAATTAATCAATTGCCTTTTCATGTTCACTTGTGTCCATGTCCAAGGCCTAGGCTCCTTATCTGGAAATGGCGGACTCATAGTAAGGGAACCTCTGTGAGTCACTAATCCCTCCTAAAACCTGTAGTGGTGGATGAAGCTGGAAACCCTCAAAGGATAAGACAAGATCACAGCTAAGGACACCTGGATCCAATCTCAACTAGATAAAGACTATGGCCTCAGGCATCTCACT
>NW_004955409.1:26565893-26576188 GCF_000276665.1 Chinchilla lanigera | reverse complement strand
CTCACTTTGTAGCCCAGGCTGGCCTTGACCTATTGCGTCTTTTGAAGCAAAATTTAATATAAAATCCAATCTTGTTTTCAAGGAAATATGGTATTGTGCTATATAACTTTAGAAAGCTCAAATATAATAGCTCTATAGATAACATTCTGCATGGTACAGAATCCCAGAATTTGTTCATAGTTTCATACATATGTCTGCTTGTGGGGACAACATATGTGGCATAGCCACCCGGCAATTTTAATTGAACTGTAGAATTTCAAAATTGAAAGAAATACAGGATTGTCCAACACTTGTGTGATAGACAGTATCCAAGTTCAGAACAGTTACACAGCACCCAGTGTTCACCAGTCAGTTAACTACCTGAATAACCTAGTTGAAAAGAGCTCACTTCTCTTTCTGTGGTTGGGAAGATCGGCTTATTAGAAAGTTTTCCCCTGTATGGATATCTTCTAACAAAATAAAGCTCGCTTACACCCTAATGCTTAAAGCCTTAATTCTGGGTGAGGATTTGCTTGGAGGCAAAGCACTTGTCTAGTGGGTGCTCTCCTCCATTCTCACTTCCATTCCTAAAATCTATAGTGTTATTGCAAACATGTACTAATAAAAATAAAAGTGCATTTAAAATAAAAATGTATTTAAAAAACTGCTGATACAGCTGAGTGCAAAGGCCCTGGGTGCAACCCCCCAGTACCAAAAAAAAGAAACTTTGTTGGGTACTAGTTGAGGGTTGACCTTAACAACTCTGATATAGAAGAAATATCTTCATCTTGCAATCAAAAGGCCCAGAGAGGTATAGAAAGTAGCCCAGAATAACATAAGTAACTGGCAACACTTGAATTAATTTTATATCCTTTGCCTCCCTGATGGTCAGTCATTTAGTGGACAACAATAGTAGAGGTGTGTATGTGTGTATGTCCATGTGTCCATGTGTGTGAAATACTGTCCAGGAATCTCCGTTGTCTTCAATCTCCTAAAGTCCCCATAGGTCAACACCATGGAGAGGAGCTGGTCATTCCGTCACCACTCCTCAGGGTCTTTCTGGGACTTGGCAAGCCCCTCCTGAATGGAGTAGACACTAATGTTTTCCTTGTATGCGAGGGAAGATCTCGGCACACAGTACTTTGGCCCTCCCGAATCACCGTCCTAATAGCCTGCCCCAAACTCCTCCATCTTCTCCAGCTTCCCCTTTGGCCTTCTTTCACACGGCTCAAGTCTTATCAGAGACAAAGCTTCCTTAAGAATGCTGCTTGGGTCTCTTTTATAAAACACTACTTTTATTTGGGCTTTATAAAGTACTAAGAGTCACAGAGCACTAAATATCTCAGGACTAATGAATGGATTAAGGGATGGAAGTGAACTTATTCGAACTTTATCAAAAAAATTCCTTAAAATTAACCATATCATCTGGTAGAATCAACAAAATGTTCTATTATGGGGCATTGACATGAAAAAGGACAACTGAATTGTTAAAAGATGAATCTGGGTTTCAATGGGAAATTTTTTTTTCCCCCCAATGGGAAATTTTTGATAAAACTAAAGTATTCTTGATACAAAACATATTCACATTTCACAAAAAATAAAGACATAAACTTCCCTCCCTTTGACTCCACAGCTTGACTCCATAGAAATAATCCTGACTCGTATTTTCTTACATATCCTCCTAGAAAATTATCTGCATGTACAAGAATATATTACATACAATATATTTATACATATGCCTGTGAAATTGGGCATATGTATAGATACATATACTTATATTTATATATATTTCTTTCTTGCATTATTTTTGAAACTATCAGTGAAGCACTTATTTTTAAAATCCTGAATCTTAAAACAAAACTCCTTACTAACAAGAAGTAAAAGGCTCACACAATAATCTCAGGTCTTCATAAGAGTCAGCAGAAGTCCAGGTATGCTGTGAAACAGAAATAATCAAATGCTTCCAAATATTTAATTTCCTATTCCAGGAATGTGAAACAGGTGTAATTAAAATAACACTTTTTTAATTAAGTGACCTCTCTTGACCAACCATCTGTGAATAATTCAGATTTCCCCCTTATTATTACTGTAAAATTAAAACGAGGTCATATAAACAGGAAGATCCTCTTTAACTATCTTTAAGCACCAGCAATATATATTTTCCACCAGTTAAAATCCTTAATGATACAAAAAGTCTGTCAAGCATAACTCCCCCAATTCATTTGCCTGAAACCATCAATATTTTATCATGCACTTGCAGTTGGCTTTAATTTAACAGTCCAGGTTACTAATCAAACAAAACACCCAAGTCATTAAAAGTTAGCGTGCCATTTAGAAAGTGCATTTCACGTTTATTAAAATATCTTTCATGCAGCCATTAGAAACCTAAAGTTTTAATTACAATCAGATATTTAGTTCTACTCCAGCTATGCATTCGGCACTCTCTTGCAACTGCCCTGATTAATCTTCCAGACCAAGTTCATCCATTACCTCCTGAAATTATTTTCCTCTCAACTTCTTCAGAATTCATCTTTGTACCCCACCCGCCACAAATAAGTAAAATGCATTTTAAAGGTGTGCAAAATAACCACCCAAAAGATAACCCATTTAAAAGATTTCATTTCAAATGTAATTTACCCTTCATAAAATACCTAAGAGGCACCATTCAGAAAAACAAATTGAAACTGCAAATTAGCTCTTTGCATCTTTATTGTCAGTTTTTATTATTTATTTTTCTTTCTAGTGGTAGGGAAAGCCCAATGAGCATTTTCTTAAAATTTTCTAACTAGGTGATTCAGCTGAGTGTTCCTTTTTGTTTAACCTTCCAATTTTTCCTACTTCTGTTCCTGCCGTGGCTTCCCTAACACTCCCTGAAGGGTATTGCCAACTTGTAAAGCCGGTTGCATGTTAGATCTGCCTCCTCAGAAGCTCAACATTCAGGGTCTCTGTCAGGTAGATACTGTGCCCTAAAATATATTTTAGATATGATTTGGAGCTGGGAGTGGGGATGGGATTGCTGTTATTTTAAAACCCATTAAGTCCTGCCTCCTTTATATTACCTTTTAAAAATGTTTAACCATTGCAAATTTTCTTTTTTTAAAAAGCTTATATCTCTCTATCCACAGCTCATCATAAGTAGCTCAAAAAAAAAAATAGATTGGCAACTTCAGCATTGTTCTAGGAAATTTCTAGATCCACTAGTTTTTAGCTTTGCTTTCTCTTTTCCACATTACTGTAGGTAACAGTGTCATCAAATTTTCTCCATGACAAGGATCATATTTTTTACTTCCAAATCCAATTTTCCCCCGTCCCCCTAAACCAGTAGTCTATGCACCTTCCAGCTCCTCGAGGCTTTCCAAATTTGGCCTATGCTCAGTCTCAAACTCAATGCCACATGTTTTAGAGTTCTACAGAACAGCACCCCACTTGTAGGTACCAAATTCTTTTCCAGTTGTCCCTTGCCACTCGCCAGCCAGCTGAATACTCATGAATCCAGGTTCATGATCCTGTAGGTCAAGAGTTCAATCAGGACTCAGTCAGGCAGTTCCCTGACTCCATGTGGTATCTACTGCTCTCAGCAGGGACACTTGCTGGTGCTGAGCTAGTGAGTAGGCTGGCTGGAGAACACCAGATGACATCTCTCATGCCTGTCACCTTGATGGGGATGGCTAAAAGGCTCGGCTGGGGCTCTCTCATGCTGAGACACAGCGTGGTGGTCTCAGGATATGTGGACTTTTTACACAATGACTCAATGTCTCCAAAGAAAACTTTCCAAGAAAAAGAAAATAGACTCCGCCAGTCTTTTGTATGGCCTGGGCTCAGAAAGTAGCACATTGTCAGTTCTGCACACTATCTTGGTCAGGCAGTCGTACAGTCCCTACTTAGAAGCAGAGGCATAGAGTTCACCTGTCAAGTGTCAAAAAGAGAAAGAGACATGTCAAAAATTTTAGCAACCATATTTAATCTCCCACCACTTCTATAAGCTAGGTATTCTTATTCTTATTTTACAAACACATACACCTCACAGTGGCTAGGGAGGATGTGTAATTTTCTCAAAGTCATACAGTTAGGGTAAAGCCAGAATCCTAACTTAATGATCCACCAGCATAAGAAATTATCTGGCTACTCCAAAAAGGTGGTGATTAAAATGATCTCACTTTCTAGAAAAACAAAGCATGTGTCCAGGTGACCCCATTTTCTCTCAGCTCAAGATATAGTCTTTCTCCTTTCATCCCTGCTGTTGGGTGGATTTCTACAAAGTTCATGAATTTTTACAAAAAACAAATGGATCACATGCTACAAAGATCTTATAAAGACAATGTCCCATTCCATTTACAAAAGTGCATCTGTCAAATTCCACCTGACAACATGGTCTCTCAGAGGAGGAAATAATGAGGGAAACTGCTCTTCTGGACCAACAAGAGAGCACTGTTAGGTGAAAATGAAGTGACAGGAACCTTGGGGACAAAGGGACTTTGTCATTCTGGAGTGATTACTGCCAGGGAAGCACAACCTGGTCTGGGAGGCGGCACGTTCTCTCTCTGTGGCGGCCGGAAGAGAACACAGCCAAGGGGCCTCGGTCTGTGGATCTATAGGGAAGGTTACACAAGGAGAGTGGGGCTTTCACAACTAAATTTCCAAAATGACTCTTGGAAATTGTTCCTGAGAAGAAGAAAAGCAAGCAAGGACAGACACGATTACCCAGAAAGTATCTTTGGAGCAAGAACCAGGGAGGTATAAGTCTGTGGGCTCCAGATTATGGTGCAATGTTAATAGATCACAGAAAAAGCAGAAAGGATGGACTTCTATTTTGCTTCCTTCTCTTCTGTCAGGAGAATGAGCGTTTGAAAAAGTAGTATGAATATTGCAGGAGCTAAAGTTGAGTTCAGAGAGATGATGGTGAGCAAAGCTCCTCACTAAGCATGTGGATTTATTGCTTCCTCAGAATCTAATAAGTTCTAATAGGTGAGGGGCCAGGGATATAGTTCAGCGGCACAAGCACCTGCCTGACAAGCACAAGGTCCTGAATTTGATTCCCAGTACCAGAAAAAAAAGAAAAAAAAAATCTAATAGGTGAGATACCAGAACTCTGTAAAGGTAAGACTCTTTTGCAATTTAGAATGCAAATATATAATATGAAAGCACACATATAAATGTGTGGGTATATGTGTATATATGTACATGTGGGTATAAGTATATTGTCTTAGTTACTTTTCTCTCGTTGCTGAGACAAAACACCCAATGCACAAAATGAAGGAAAAAAAGGTTTATTTACCATACAGCTTGTGGAGGTTTTAGTCCATACTTGGCTGGCTCCAAGGCAAAAGATAACAAAGCAACAAGAGCAAAGGGGAAAATGACAGTGCATGCAAGCCTCTTTCCCTTCCTTATATTGTAAGCAGGCTGCCCCCACCCAGGGGGCGACACTCACATAGTTAACCTTCTAAACTTCTCACATGCCACAATAAACAACATCCTAGAGCAGGAAAGGCATGTCCTTTGCACCCCAGGATATAAAACTGCTGAGTCACTTAGCTAAACCTCTAGACTCCTCAAGTTGACATAATGTATCAACCATAACATATATGTTTGCAGAGTAGAAGGGTCAAAAGTGTACACACAGGTAATGTCAGGAAGTCTGAAGCCCAAATTGGACATGAAGAAGGGAAATGAAGAGGGACTAGTAACTGGCACAGGGCTTCTTTAAGGGCAATGAAAATGTTCTGGAATTAGTGGTGATGGTTTCATAACCTTGTGAAGGCACTAAAAATCATTGAGCTGTATACTTTTTAAAAGAATAGATTTTTATGATATAAGAATTATATCTTAATTTTTTAAAGAATATGTTATCACATTTTATCTATCTCCTAGGTATCAATTTTCTTTTCCATATCTACTTATGTAAAAAACCAATGACCGAGGCACATATCCATTAGTTAAAGGACAAAACTAGCCAGGTGTGGTGGCTCACACCTGTAATCCCAGCACTCAAGAGGCTGAGGCAGGAGGATCATTGCGAGTTCAAGGCCAGCCTGAACTGCATAGCGAGACCCTGTCTCAAAAAGCAAAAAATAAAGTAAAAATTTAAAAAAGAACAAAACTAAATTATATTATGAAAGTTTCTATTCCTCTGTATGTTTCTATTCCTTTTGTATTTTGTTCCTTTGTATGTTTTGCTGTGACAGACAGAAAAACACACAAATAAAAAAGTTTTTTCCTCCCATCTTACAGAAATATTAAAGGGATGTAACCAGGCCTACCTCGCACATTTAAAAATGGCAGCGAATACTGATTTGTGTCATTTTTTAAAAGAAAAGAATGAGAAAAATAGATGAAATGAAAACTCTGTCAGTGTTACACTAAATCACCCCACCCTAAGAAAGCTGGGTGGGGTAATCAATCAGCTGAAGTCCTGAGTTCAAGGCCTTGGTGACTCCCTACCATCTGGCTCCCTGTGCAATTGCAGAGAGAGAGATGACAAGAAGCTAAAATGGAAATGACCTGGAGACCGTACTGACCACAGTTTTATAAAAAGCTACAGAGTAAAGGGGATACTGAGGCTTTACTTAACCTGAGCTTTGCCGTCCAGGGTGTAGTGCGGGAGTTGGGGGACAAGGCCCCTCCCTAGTTCACGTGCATCACAATGATGTCTGGGGCCCCTCCTGCCTTTCCAGGTGCTGCTGCCTAAGAAGACGACAAGCGTACGGCCCCTGACAGAAACCTGAAGGTCTGACATCGTGACAAACTACAACCGTTAAAATGAGAGCTCCTATTTAGTTTGAAAAGGTGCAGGGAAAAGAGAAATACGAAAATCCGTACTTTAAAAAATTATCAAAAGAATTTGATTTACTTTCAGACTCCGAAGAGAACTAAGTACATTTCATGAGGCTTATTAGGAAGGCTTTCCAAAGGGAAAAACTTTACGGTTACCAAGCATTTAAGGACTGAGTTGAATAACTTTAAATAAAGCAGGTACATGAACCAAAGTCATAATAATTAACTGGTGTTCGAGATAAATGTGAAGGATCAAAGAAGAGGGCATTTGTTTTTTAATTGAGTTTCACTGCAGCATTTTCATACATGCATTTGACGTGCTTTGATGCCGATCTTGAGCACTGGCGTCTCACCCTCCCCTCCCCTCTGCCCCAAGGAGAGTGCGTCTGAAAGTGGAAAAGGAACCTGAAAGTCAAGGACAAGAAAAAAAGAGGAGAGACAATTAAAAGAAAGGTATGTAGGGCAAATTCCCAAAGCATGTCTTAGGACTCTTGTTTCGGCAGCCGGTCTGGCAACTGTTTACCACCCCAGGGTGGGAACCCACTCCTCTAGGAAGCTTCTTTGGTAATGTCACAGCTGTCCTTAGAACCCCTCCGTCATTCCTTACAATGACAGCCTCTGCATAGTTTTCAGCTAAGGAACGGGCTTGTTCCCCTCTAGCAAGAGGAAGTTGTCCATTTCTTCAGGCCCAGGGGCTTCAAGAGACTCTGGAGGATCGCTGTTGTCTAGTATGCCCAACTACGTTCATTTCCAATCTCAGCGTGTCTCATCTTTCTTATCAGGACTTCAGCCTGAGAGACGCTCTAATTTAGATGTCTCTGAGGCTCTGCTGCTCTTACAAGCAGATCCTATGCTTTACCTTAAGCCCGCTGTCTTAGAGGCTTTCACACTATCACACCAAGCTTTATTGTGGGAATGACCTTGTCATTTTCTCTTCTTTAGTACATTAGTAGGCACAGAAAATCAACAAACTACCACTTTTTTTGAATTACTGCTCAAGCTGGGTGTGGTGACGCAAGCCTGTAATCCCAGCACTCAGGAGGCTGAGGCAGGAGGATGGTTGCGCTTTCGAGAGCAGCCTGGGCTACAAAGTGAGCTCAAGGCCAGCCTGAACTGCATAGCGAGATCGTGCCTCAAAAAGACAAAAAACAAAAACACTCCTCTTACATTGTGATAGTCCTGTTGCCATTTGGCAGGTGAATTATCCAGCTTTAGAATCCCACCCTTAGAATCTGTGGCATAGGACAAGCTGTCCTGGGGATGGTTCATGTCCCTAAATGACTTACTGAGAAAAAGCCTCCAGGAAAAATTTGTAACACAGTAGAGGAAGCAAGACAAGGAATAAGAGGAAGCCACTGGTGTAAACCTATGTAACAAACTACCCAAAACTCAGCACCTAAAATCAGCACATACACATCATCTCGTTGTTTCTACAGGCAAAGATTTCAGGTACAGCTGGGCATGATGGCACATGCCTGTAATACTAGCACTCAGGAGGCTGAGGCAGGAAGATTTTTGTGAGTTTGAAGCCAGCTTGGGCTACATAGTATGTTCAAAGCCAGCCTGGACTACATAGTGAGACCCTGTCTCAAAAAAAAAAAAAAAAGATTTCAGGTACAAGTTAAGCAAATCCTCTGCTTCCTGGTTGATCACAAGGTCATAATCAAGGTATTAGTTCAGGGTCTTCCAGCTCATCTGAGAGCTCAACCTGGGACAGATCTACCTCCACACTCACCCAGTGGTAACTGGCAGCATTTGGTTCCACATAGGTTGTTGAACAAAGACTGCCCTCGGTTCTTTGCCAGGCAGTTTGGATGTGTGATGCTTAATCTTGGTTGTCAGTTGGTTGCTTGAGAGATGCCCGGGAAATTAATACAGCTCACTTCCGGGTGTGTCTGAATTGGCCAGGAGGGTGTGGCCCTGAGAACTATGTCGGTCTCTGGCCACGTCCTTCCACCTTGACCTTTCTCCCTTGGAGTCAGCTGGCTGTGGATGGAAACTAGAAGCCAAAGCAAGCCTTTTCTCCTGTAAACTCAGTGGGGCAGGTATTTTATCCCAGTGATGAAAAACTGACTAATGCAGCATGCAAAGGAAGCAAGCAATAGAGAATCTGCTAACAGAACAGACGTCCCAATCTTCTGTACCCTGATTATGGAAGTAACATCTCACTTCCCTTGCTGTATTCTACTGGTCAAAAGCAAGCCATAGACCCAGGGATATAGCTCAGCAGCACAGTGCCTGCCTGGCAAGCACAAGGTCCTGAGTTCGATTCCCAGTACCAAAAAAAGAAAAAAAAGCAAGTCACAGTCTATTGCACACTCAAGTAGAGGATACTACCCAAGGATGTGAATACCAGGACTTTGGATTCTTCAAGGCCAATTTAGAAGCTGTCTACCACAAACTCAGTCTCAAAGTTCCACAGAGGATAGCGTCAGTGTGATCCTGCAGAGAAACTCTGGAGAGTGACTTGGTCCTCAGAACTGTCCCAAATCAGGGCAAGACTATGAGAGCTATATACTCCCATAGCCATCAGTCACCGGCTAAGGGCGGAGCCAAGGAGGCACCGGCACGTCCAGGTGTTTGTGCACGCACAGAAGGTGCGCCTGAGTAGGCTGAGGGAAATCCTCTCTACACAGAGCGGCAGGTCCTGACTATTGGAGATGAAAGCACGTTGAATCTGGTTAAATGAGAGCCAAGGGGCTCTGGGAAAAGCATAAGCACTGTGACAGTGATAGAAGGGAAAGAGCACTTTCCATGGGGTTGTCCACAGCAAAGAATTATTTAGGCACCTATTATTCTGTGCAACTGTTCTATTTATACTTTTGAAGGCTGCTGAAAAGCTGCTCATAGGGCCTCAGACAGACACTGTGACTCAGGAGGTCTAACCCTGAGGACTGGGGAGAAGAGGCATAGGAAACCTAGGAAGCCACGCCTGCTGTCTCTGTTGCTGTCTCGTCAAGAGCCTTTCTCTTGTTCTCCCTAATCTCTGCTTTGCTTCTCTAAGAATGGATTGCTTGGGCTGGGGATACAGCTCAGTGGCACAGCGTCTGCCTGGCAAGCTCAAGGTCCTGAGTTCGATTCCTGATACCAAAAAAAAAAAAGAATGCTGGAAAAATTGGCTTGCCGCTTGCCGAACACTGAAAATAGACCCAAGTCTATCCCCATTCACCAAACTCAAGTCAAAATGGATCACAGATCTCAATCTTAAAACAGAAACACTAAATCTATTGGAAGAGAAAGTAGGTAGAAATCTTGAAGACAGGGGTAGGCAGAGAGTTCATGAGCAAAAACCAAACTGCATGGGAAATACTTCAAAGAATCAACAACTGGGATCTCACTCTACTGAAAATTTTTGCACATCTAAAGAAATCACCAGCAGAGTAAAAAGAAAACCCACAAATTGGGAAAAAAATTTAGCTGGCTGTCCCCTGGACAAAGATTTTCTATCTAGAACATATAAAAAATGAAAAAACATCAGCCCCCTCAAATTCAAAGACCCAGTCCAAAAATGGGCAACTGAGATGAATACACACTTCTCAGAT
>NW_004955409.1:26563062-26565028 GCF_000276665.1 Chinchilla lanigera | reverse complement strand
CTATTGCTTTACTGAAAGGAACAGTTAATGATTAATTATTTGATCAATCTTGCATGTCTCTATTTGTTTTCCTGAGAAACCACTTTGAAGATATCAATACTTAATACAACCACCATTGTTAATTTCCTACCACTTTGTCTGTAATTCAGTATTGCTTGTATTGTTCTTATGCTATTTTGTAAATGGGTGTCTGCTTGTTAATACGTTTTCCTTCTTTTATCTTTAAAATAAATTTTTAAAAAACAAACAAACAAAAAGAACTGACAGCTCTAAGCACTGATCCACATGCACATGGCATCACCCCTGCTCCTAAATTCACCTTTTAGCTCCTTGATAATCTTTCAGGTTAGTTTGCTGCAAATAGCTGGCTCAGTTTCGCCAAATTCCTGTAACTACACAAAAGGAAATAGTTCACAATATTAACTATAGTTGTCCATAGTTTAGACAAGTTTTAGAATTGTAAACAGTTTTGTTTTCTTTTTTACACTATTCTGGGGATGTTTTTTCCAAATTTTCTATAGTGTTCATGTATTATATTTATAATCAGCAAGGAAAAAAAACAGCTGGGCTGGGTTTTCTCCACCTCATCCCAGTTCTCCACTCCCCAGGCCGTTGTTCTCTCTTTCATCACCTCATGTGCTCGTGGTGGATGGTCTCCGGAAAGATACAGTAGTGCTGGTTTTGTGCAGTTAAGTTACACAATGAGGCACAGTTATTTCGAGTAATGGAAGGTTTTATTGCCTTTCACTGTATTATTTGCTCTGAGGTATCTGAGGAATCTGAAGAGTCACATCCCATTCCTCCAGGATGACGCTGGGACCCAGGACTGCTGATTTTGAAGGACAGGAGAAAGAGGAAGAAAAAAGACTGATCCAAGATGGACTCCCAAGGTAAGACTGCTGGGTGGCTCTGAGGCGAAAGTGAAGTTTGGCGCCCTCCTGTGGACTTGCTGTATAACCATGCATATGTAAGTGTGAGCTGGTCTTCCTCACCGTGTACATCTACCTATCTATCATCTACCTCCTATCTATCTATCTAAGGCACTGCAGGTATAAATTAGGAGCCACAAGTAAACAAAGCCAAGCCACAGTGAGGAATCATGTGATGAGTAACAAACGATAGGCTCAAAAAGTAAGGTCAGGGAAGATAGCACTCATTCTCTCTTCACTTGTGGTCATTTTCCTTCTTCTAGCCCAGCCCTTATATAAGTTCAATAAGCATTTTAGAAACCAAGAAAAGAATGCTAGTGAATACTATGGATCTCCAATGTTATGAAAAATATACAATAAGGCACTTTTGAAAGCTGCTGATCCTGTTGAGTCATATCCAGTCCTAGCATTGCTGGGGGGTGGGTGGGCAAGATCACTGTCCTAGTCTGTGCCACGCTGAGCCTTTTTTAGATAAGCATCACGACGAGATGAATGTGCCTCCGCCATCTTGGAGGATGGCAAAAATCCAATCTGGTCATACTGACACCGTACCTAATTTGTTTTGTTGTTGTTTTGGTTTGGTTTGGGGTTTTTTTGTTTTGTTTTATTTTGGCTTTTTTAGTACTAGGGATTGAACTCAGGGCTTTTGCACTGAGTCACCACCTTGCCCAGAGTGGGCTTCAATTTCTAATCCTCCTGCCCCAGCCTCCCAGAGTGCTGGGGTTCTAGGCACACGCCAGTACGCGTTGATGGCCTACTTTGTTTTTAACATTAATTTCAAAATTTGTGACAGTTTCCTCCACTACACTGCATACCCTTGGTTCCCGAAATTCTTGCTTGTTTCCAGTGTACATCCCTCGTGTGGTCATAGATGCCCGTTTCTTGTTCTGTTCTCCTGTATGGTGGAGAACAACAGCTGCTTGCCGTCTGCCCTAGAAATCCCTCACTGTTAGAACCCGACATGACATTACCTATTGTAGTGGATTGATAACTGGTGGTCAACTTGTAACCCCCAGCTGAACTGAGTGAGTGGTGCT
>NW_004955409.1:26555577-26562312 GCF_000276665.1 Chinchilla lanigera | reverse complement strand
AAATAAGCCCCAAACCAACATACCTATCTAGTCCTTAAGCATCTGTAACCCACCTATATTTACCCGAACTTTCCTCATATACTTCATTCTCCAGTTTCAAAAAATGTGTGGCTTCCTTTGAATCTACTCCATAATTTTTGTTCTCCTCAATCCTAAAATTAAATCAAATAAGTAAACTTTCTGGGTGATTTCTAAGCAATACACTCTCCCTGTTAATGAAAGAAATGCAAAAATAATCAGGGTTTTCCTCGCTATGTTGATGTATGTAATAGGAATTCCATCTCCTTTTTAGCGCAGGACAGAGGTTTACATTTGTAAAGTCATTGATGTTTAGTAAAATGGCGCCACCTAGTGCCGTGATGCTTAACAACATTTACAAGAGACGGGTAAGGAGAAACGGTAAATCAATACCAGTGCAAAATGACAACTCCAGAAGCTACCAGGGCAGAAGCAATTTAATAACAATAGGTCAATTGACTCTGGGGACCATAATTCTTAGCCTATTGAGTGGGCCAATAGAGCAGCTTAACAAATAACACAGCTTTTTTCCAGAGAGAAGCTGGCACTGTTCCAAAGGCCTAGATCCTACTGAAGGTTAGAGACCATGAGAGAGAGAAGTAAGGTAGGTGCCTCCTTCATGCCAGGCATTGCATTAAGCATTTTGCCTTTTTTCACTTACTAACTACACCCACATTATGAGGCAGGTATTATTATCCCCATTTTACAGATGAGAAACTGAGGCCCGGAAAGGTTAAAATCTTGCCCTAAAGTTATACAAGAGAGCCTGGCCTCATTTTAAAATCCACATTCTCCCCTTGCAGTACCTCCAGAGAGGATGCACAGGGAAGTTTATCAAACTTTCTCTTATCTGTCACTCTCCCCAGGGAACACCAGGGACACACTCCGAGTGCCACAGCCCAGGAACCTACACTGAAAGGCACCAAACTGGAAATTAGGAAGTCCTGGAATGAAAAGGGAATGAATAGCAAAAGAATCTCCTATCTCAGTTGGAACATGATTTTCGTCTTGCTGGCCTTTTTGGCCTGCCTTTAAATCCCAGGCTCCTTGTAGCAGTGGCTTCTCTCCTGATGTCACCAACTGGCTGAATCAAAGCACAAGGAGAGTTTCATGTCCACACCTACACCTCTTTCGCCATGGCTGTAATAACTCTCCTGGCATTGACACAGAGGGATCCAAAAAGGGAAGCCTGTATTCTTGGAAGGACACAACAATTCCAAACAGACAAAAGAAAAAAAAACTACCAGGGATTAAGTCCCTTTCAGAGTCAAACTGGCTATTGTCACCTGGCTAATAGAGGTGGAACAGAGAGATGGGAGGAAAAGTATTTTTTTTCCTGAAAGATTTTGTTTAAAGAAGCAGAGAATTTTTGTATTTTTTTTAATCAGGAATCGAACTCAGGACCTTCTACTTGCCAGGCAGGCACTTATGCCTCTGAGCTATATCTCCAGCCGTAGATCACAAGTTCAAGGCTAGCCTGATCAGTTTAGTGGGGTCCTCTTTTTTTTTTTTTTTTTGGTACTGGAAATCGAACTCACAAACTCACGACCTCACGCTTGTCAGCCGGGTGCTATGCCGCTGAGCTGTATCCCTGGCCCAAAGCAGAGAATTTTTAAGACATTACATTTTTATACTTGTAATTGTTTGTAATTGATCCATTAAGTCTATTGGGTAAATGAATCAATGAGATGATTAAACAGAAAAAAAATAAATAAAACAGCAATGATGCTATTACCAAAATAGAGAAAGCAATGATGAGATCCTGCTACAAAGAGGATAAAAGACATGAAAAATGGAATGGAAAAGAATGGAAAAATACACTGAGTTTATTAAACCCTATGGATGATTTTTGTTGTTTATTTACTAAAGGAAACATCACTTGGAGTATAACTGCATCCAGGAAAAAAATAAGACTTCCATTCTAACTGGGAAGATAAGCCAAAAAAAGACATTTAAAAATTTTATACTTCTAACACGAAAACAGACACACACACACTCAATTTTGATGATTTGGATATTCTCAAAGAAAGGAAAATCTTAGCCTGATATATATTCCAGAGTAAGTTCAATAAACTAGCTGGGCGTGGTGGCACACGCCTGTAATCCCGGCACTGGGGAAGCTGAAGCAGGAGGATCCTTTCAAGTTCGAGGCCAGCCTGGGCTATAAAGTGAGCTCAAGGCCAGCCAGAACTGCAGAGTGAGACCCTGTCTCCAAAAAAGACAAAAAAAGAAAAAAAAAAAAAAGTTAAATGAACTAGTCTTCTCCAATTGAGTGTCTTAAGACTTCCCAATAAGTCAATAACGTCTCCAAGCAGGATCCAGGCCACTTCTTTTCCAGGGTGTCCTAGAATTTGTACACCTACAGCAAAACCCCATGTTCTCTGTGGTCCTTACATGAGTTGCAGGGATGGGGGCAGACAGGCTCTAGAATCAGGGGGCTTCCAGACCCCCCATTAATGTGTGAGTCTGAATTCTTATCTGTGCACGCACACGCGTGTGAGAGAGTACGACGTGTGTGACTGGGTGTAGAATCGGAGGTTACGCCTTTCTCATGTGAGGAGGACTGGGGGCTCCCGTCTGCAAGCCCGTCTCAGCAGTCCGAGAAGCCACCATTTGCGCTTGAGCGCTCTCTGCAGAAACCGCAAATTTGAAAAACACCTTTCTGCGCTGAGAAGGGCCCTCTCGTTCTGGAACACAGGCCTAATCCGGGTCCAAACGACCGACAGGAAGAGACAAAGGCAGAGCCACTGTGAGGGAACACACCAGCAAGAACGACTGCTCGGGTAAAAGCAAGTCATTCAAAAGAGCGCAACGCGCAGGTGGGGATGAGAAGTTAAACGGGCTAGTGCTGGGGTCGCTGAAGGGGTGTTTTTGCGGGTGAGGTCCCCGGAGAAAGGACACGACACAGACATTAACAACAACAGCAAGCGGCGTCTTCATTGCCCGCCTCGTGTGTATCAGCCGTTATCAGGTTCACGTGCTTGCGTACCGTCATAACCGTGTGGCGCATGCTCGGTGGTCTCTGCTGTCATGCTTATGTAAGCGCGCACCGCTGTGCACCTGTGCCAGGCAGCGGGGCTTGTGTCCTTATGAGTCCTTAAGCGCCTTGGGCTTTGAAGCAGTCCTGAAGGGGCTCCCCACAGCGGGCAAGACGCAGATTATGAAAAGCCTCCTATGAATGCAATGCTAAGGCAGTATATGTCTCGGATTGTACTTAAGGTTAGCATTTTCAAGTATATGTAATGTGTGAGCCTCTCCAAAGGGGAAAAATTCCTCACAAAGCATACAGTGGCTTCAATTCTCATAGAATATTGTAGCAGAGACTGATCATAGTTCTCTAATATTCATTTTCCCCACCTTTCTTCTAGTTAGTAGAATTCCTCAAGTTTTATCAATAAGTTTTACGCAGTAAGTCAATAACAGCTATGTTTTGCAGCCTTCCTTGAAAGCGGGTATGGTCACACAACCAAATTCTGGCCAGGGAGAAGCAGATGAACAGAATACATAGATGCTCCTCAGTTTATGAGAGGGGTCACAGCCGGGTGTGGTGGCACACTCCTGTAATCCCAGCACTCGGGAGGCTGAGGCAGGAGGATCATTGTGAGTTCGAGACCAGCCTGGGCTACAAAGTGAGCTCAGGGCCAGCCTGAACTACACAGTGAGACCCTGTCTCAAAAAGAAAAAAAAAAAAGAAAAAAAAACGAGAGAGAGGGGTCACATCCTAACAGATAAGTTAAAAATGCATTTACTATACCTAACTTACCACAATCAAAGCATAGCAGAGCCTACCTTAAACACACTCAGAACACTTACATTAGCCTGCAGTTGGGCAAAGTCATCTAATACACAGCCCACTGTATAATCAATCATTGAATCTCGTGTCACGACTTGAATACTGCACTGAGAGTGAAGCACAAGGATTTGTTCTGTACCGTGCACAGCAGGAGATACAGGTGGGTATTTTGTAGATGTGAAGGGACACAAGGAAACCAAATACAACATCTAAAAAACGCCGGCAACAGCCTGCTGTGGAACATCCATGGTTTGCCCCGTGATCATGTGGCTGGCTGGAAGCTGCAGCTCACGGCCACTGACCGGCGTCCCTCGAGAGTCTCACACTGCACCTCACTAGCAGGGAAAGACCAAAACTCCAGACTTGAAGCACGGTTTCTACGGAACACGATTGGCCGCGGCTCCACTGTCAAGGTGAGAAGCTGTAACTAAACCACGGTACGCTGGAGGCTGTCTGTGTACACCTCCTCTTGTTCTCACATACAATCTGCTTGCCCTTCCCCGAGTCCCTGCTCCTTCTCACAGCGGGAAACCCAAGGAGTTGACGATGAAGCCACTCCAGCCACAGGAGTGAAAGCAGAACTCCAGAAGCAGCCTCACCTAGGAGGCCGAGGAAATACAGGCTCTGGGGCCCCGCCCTAGACCTGCGGAAGTCAAAGCTGCACCTTTTTTTTTTTTTGTCTTTTTGAGACAAGGTCTTACTTTGCAGTTCAGGCTGGTCTTGAACTCATTTTGTAGCCCATGCTGGCCTGGAACTCTCAATGATCCTCCTGCCTCGGCCACCCAAGTGCTGGGTTTACAGACGTGTACCTCCACGCCCAGCTTCAAGGCTGCCTTTTAACAAGATCTCCAGGCTATTCAACTCCATACCAAGGCTTGAGAAATCCTGGTCCACGAGAAGGCAGAGCAGCAAAATAGAATGACCCTTGCTCCTGGCCCGCCTCTCAGTTTAGACTCTAACAGAGGGAAGTAGACCTTCTATATTTGTGTGTACCAACTTTATTTTTACCTCTGTTTGACCCAGTACACCAGCTATATCAAAAATCACAAACGTCAAACAAGACATCACTCTCCATCATTATAGCTTTTCTAAATATAGTATACTTGTGTTTTATTTTGACTTTATCCAGTATCACTGTCACAGCTAAGTCACATATACCGTAGTGGTTTTATTGAGCAATGAAACTGATTATGTGCTAGTCCACAAACATAAAATTAAAGCAAATTTATAAATGAAATAGCAAAACTATAAAATCAATAAAAATCTAAATGAACATTGTTTTGACATAATGAGGTAGATGATTTTCTGAGGAAACAAAATCATTTTTCACAACATAACGATGGAACTGATGCATCCACACAAATATCTTTGAGTCTGGCAGCTGTATATCACCATGTGCTTTGTGATAGCTCAATTCTCTCACCGGTTGCCTCCATGTGAAGTTCTGTCAAATCACTGCTCACACCAAATGTCATGATACCCATTAGCTTGGCTTAGCCTAAAAGCATCGCCTACATATTAAGTTACCTATGTTCTTTTCCCCTTCACCCAGAATAATCAAAGAAGCACCTCTTAACACCAATAATTTTATAAGTACAACCGCAGACATGATTTAAAACACAAGATGGTTATCCAAAAACTGAGGAAAAGAGATTGTATATTTACACAAAGAAACTGGACACAAATGTTCATGGCAGGTTTATTTGCAATAGCCCAAAACAAGAACCCAAATATCCTTCATCAGGTGACTACAGAAATAAACCACAGAACAGCATGCAGTGAAATGCTATTCAGCAACAGAGAAAAACATACGGATGTGTACAACCTGGGTCAGTCTCAAGAGGATTATGCTAAGTGAAAAAGGCTAATCTCAAACACTTCCATAGTGTGTGATTCCAAGTTATGCAATATTTTTGAAATGACAAAGTTATTGTGATGAAGAATAACTCATCAGGTTTCAGAGGTGTGGCGGCAAAATGACATCATAGATTCTTTGGATGATGCAATAGACTACATCCTGGGTGAGGTAATGTTTGTGCAAATCCACAGGTGTCATAAAATTTCACAGAACTACGCATCAAAAAAAAAAAAAAAATCAGTGCTTATAAACCAGGTATGGTGGTGCATGCCTGTAATCCCAGCACTCTGGGAGGCTGAGGCAGAAGAATCACAACACTGAGACCAGACTGGGAAATTCAGCAACTTAGTGAGACTTTGTCTCAAAACAAAAAAAAATTTAGAATGTAGCTCAGTGCAGAGGTCCTAGGTTCATCTACAGAACCACAAAAAAAAAAAAAAAAAACACATAAAAACTAGTGAAATCTGAATTAAGTCTGTAGTATAAATATCAATGGAAATTTCTTGGTTTCATAATACCTACAGAAGCTGGGCTTGAGGGTGCACACCTATAATCCCAGCACTCAGGAGGCTGAGGCAGGAGGATCGTTGTGAGTTTGAGACCAGCCTGGGCTACAAAGTGAACTCCAGGCCAGCCTGAACTGCATAGCAAGACCTTGTCTCAAAAAGACAAAAAAAAAAAAAGATAATGTATGCAGATTATGTAAAACTTTATTGGAGGAGCTAAATAAATTATATACAGGAACTCACTATACTATTTTCATCACTTTGCATGAATCTAAAGGAATTTCAGTTTTCTTTTCATCTTAACGTAATAACCGAGAATACTGAACTAGACATCTTTTGAGATTCCGTACATGAGAACGACTCAGACACGACAGGTGTTACAGCATATATGTAGATGTCTCCCCAAGCCTCATGCGGGCATGGGTGGGGTTTTAAGGAAGTAACTGGCTCACAGGTGTGTGATACTGGATCATGGGGGTGTGGAACTGGATTAGTTCACCGATGGATTTATAGTTGGATGTGATGTTGGAGGTGAAGCCTGGTGGGAAGAGGTGGGTCAT
>NW_004955409.1:26554166-26555417 GCF_000276665.1 Chinchilla lanigera | reverse complement strand
GTCTTTTTGAGACAGAGTCTCACTATGCAGTTCAGGCTGGCCTTGAGCTCACTTTGTAGCCCAGGTTGGTCTCGAACTCACAACGATCCTCCTGCCTCAGCCTCCTGAGTGCTGGGATTACAGGCGTGCCCCACCAAGCCCAGCGTAAACCTCTCTTTAACTTGGAAATGTTGGGTGTTTTGTCCCAGCAAAGAGAAAGTAACTGAAACGATAGGTGTCAAAGGAAACGCAAAGAAAGAAGCATTTAGAATGGTAAAGAAAAGTTCAGCTTCAGAGAGAACAAGGGAATCACATATTGGATGGGCTGGCTGGCTGGGTAAAGAACCGTATTGTTAGTGCTCCAAGAGGGATATGGCACACTAAGAAACCTTGGTGTCTTAGCCACTTTCCCTGTCACTGGGACTAAGTATCCCACACCCACAGCTTAGAGGAGGAGAGGCTTACTTAACCTCACAGTCTGTGGAACCCTCCATCTTCGTATGATCAGCAGGATGGTGGAAGGGCCCAGGCAGAGGAAAACTGCTCACATCTTGGCAGCCAGGAAGCAGAAAGAAGTAAGGAGCTAGGAAGAAAGACACACCCTTCCAGCTCACACCCACCATTCCCAGCCAGACCCCACCTTCCACAATCCCTGCCTCCAAAGACATGAGACTCTTAGGGGAGATCTAAATATAAAACATTCTGCCCCTGACCCCCCAGAAGGTCATGGGCATTTCTTCATGCAAAATGCATTTAGTCCTTCTCTAAGAATCATCAAAGTCTTAACAGTTCCAGCATCACTGAAAAGTCCAAGTCAAAGATCTTCTCTGAAACTCAAAGCAAACTCTTAGCTGCGACCCCTCTGTAAAAATAAAAAAGAAAGTTAAATGCTTCCAACATACAATGCCACAGGATAAACATTCCCATTCCTCAATAAAAAAAGATGTAGTCTTTTTATACAATGGAGCATTACCCAGCCATAAAGAAGAATAAACTGAGCTTCATGGTGGCACATGCCTATAATCCTAGCACTCAGGAAGCTGAAGCAGAAGGATCATTGTGAGTTCAAGGCCATCCTGAACTGCGTAGTGAGACCCTGTCTCAAAAAGACAAAGAAGAAGGAGGAGGAGAAGAAGGAAGAGGAAGAGGAGGAGAAACTGGAGACTTTTATAGGTAAAGGAATACAATTTAAAACCATACTCATAAGTGAACTAAACCAAATGCACATGTGTAAACATCATATCATCTCCCTAGTGTGAGAAGCTGAAAGAG
>NW_004955409.1:26548811-26553311 GCF_000276665.1 Chinchilla lanigera | reverse complement strand
AAAAAAAAAAAAAAAGAACATTCCTAATCCAGTTTAGGTGGCCTGGGCATAATCTCATGCACAGGAAGGACTGCAGTGATTGTAAATTGAAGCTGACCTGTATATACTCTGATGGGAGACTAAAAGGAAACATGTTTAGCTTGGAAAAGACTTTCTGAGTTGATCTCTTATCAAGTCAGTGTCTTGGTTGTAAACTTTGAAGCACAAATAAAGATTTTTTTTAATTGGAAAAAAACATTCCCATTCCAAAAAGGAGGGATATAAAGAAATGAGACCAAAAAAAAAAAAGAAATGAGACCAAAGCAAGACTGAAGCCCAGCAGGGCAAACATTAAACCCATAGCTCCATGTCGAGCCCAGGGCAATCTGTGACAAGATGTGAACTCCAAAGGGGGGCATGGGTGGCCTTCCCTATAGCATTACCAATGTTTGTAGCCCCCGTGACTTCTCTACTGAGCCAGCTTTGCTCACTCTTCACGGTTTTCATTAGACGTTCCATGTTCCTGGCTTTTTCAACATCCTGGGGTCTCCACTCCACTTTCAGCTCCAAACTTCCCAGCTTCATCCACTGCCCTCTCAGGGGTACACTGCCTGAGCTCCCAGGTTTTCTTCTGAAACCTGGGTGGAAGCCTCCATGACTGCACAACTCTTCTATTATGCATGCCTGTAAAATCACTACCACATGGATGACCCCAAGGTCTGCCAGTGGTTTCTGGCCCTTTGGCATCATGGCTGAAGGGGTCTCTAAATGCCCAGATGGCTGAGCACTGTGAATCACATCATGGAAACCCAATTTTCTAGGTGGCTCTTATCTAGCAGGATGCCCTGCTGCTCTCCTCTTAAAGCAAAGTCTTTCATTTTTGCACTATAGAGCTAGGAAAGGTGGGGTCTGGGTGATTCCTCATATGCCCCAAGGCATCCTTCCTATTGTCCCGTTGTACAGTACTTGTCTTCTTTTTAATGCTAATCTTTTCAGCAACCAAGCTCTCCTCTGCTCCATCTTGGTCAGCCCTTCATTTTTTGGTAAACTGAAAACTTTTCGAATGTGCTTTTTGCTCCTGACTTTCAATATAAACCTGGCTATAAGCCCCAACAGTACCCCTACCACAACCTCGACATTGGACTGCCTTGAAATTACCTTCACCAGATTAATTAATCTACCACCCCTAAACTCAACTCCCAAAAGTCTCAAGGCATAAGTAAAATATAGACAAATTTTCTACCACAGCATAGCATACATGGCATAGAGTCCAACTGCCAATGGAATCCTCGTTCCTACCTGGAATATCCTGAATCTGTTCTTTTCCAACAACTTTTTTTATCACCATTCCTGTCTTCTGAGTTCTGAACAGAATCTCCCATCAAGCTCAGCTTACAGGATTCCAGGGCTGCTTCTCCTTTCCAAATTCATACCACAAACCAGTTCCAAAGTCTCCTAAACCACATAGTCAGATACAGTCACAGTGATGACCCTGTTACTGGGTAGCTTGTTTCTAAAAAAGTGGCTCAGCAATTGAATGTTACCAGGTTCAGGTTGCTTGCCTCTCCTTCTGGAGGTAGATTCCAGGTTCTTCTCATTTTGAACAAAGAATTGGATGAAACAAGCAAAAAGCAGTGGCAGAGTTTATTTGAGAAAGTAAAAGTGAAGAGTGGGAGAAAAACTGGTTCTGCAGAGTGAGCTTGGGCTAAGTAAAATGAAAAAGGAGACAAGCAAAAATAAAAGTGCATGCTGCATCTGGGAAGCATGATGTGGGCTAGCATAGAAAGTTATGACAGCAAAGTTCATGGTGTCTCTGTGTCATTTTATGCTGCCTAAATCTTGAGGCAACCCCATGAGAACTTCTACATAAAGCTCATGAAAAGCAGTGCTTGTGTTCCACACCTCAGGCTGATGTCAAGTCAATAGGCCATCCTATTGAAAACCTGCTTGAGTTCTTATAAGAAGTCCACAGGCAGGGCTTTGGGAACTGTTCTGGGCATGTGTCCTGAATCTTGTACTCAGCAGGTCATGCCCGCTTCCCCAGCCAGTTTTTGCCATGCCCTGATCTCCTATCTCAACCTCACTTCTTAGTCACTTTCCTTGTCAAGAGGATTAAGGACCTGACACCCACAATTAAAAGGAGAGATTTATTTTGGCTCAAAGTTTGTAGAGGTTTCAATTCTTGCCTGGTAGGCAGCACGGTGAAAGGGCCTAGGTGAAGGAAACTGCTCACATCATGGCAATTAGGAAGCAGCAATAGCCAGGCGTGGTGGTGCATGCCTGTAACCCCAGCACTCAGGAGGCTGAGGCAGAAGGATCGTTGAGAGTTCTAGGCCAGCCTGGACTACAAAGTGAGCTCAAAGCCAGCCTGAACTGCAGAGTGAGACCTTGTCTCAAAAAGATTAAAAAAAAAAAGGAAACTGTAAGAAACAAAGATCCAGGAAGGAAGACTCACTGCTCCCGGGCATAACCCCAGTGACCTCTTCTAGCCACACCCCACCTTCCACACGCACTGCCTTTGAGCATAAGCTCCTGGGAGACATGTGGAGATGAACCATACACTTGGATAGTACCAAAACCTATTTACACTGTGCTTTTTCCTATCCAGATGTGCCCAGGATGAAGTTTATGTATTAGCCACAGTAAGAGATTAACAACAATAATAAAATAAAATAATTATTAAAATATACTGTAATGAAAGTTATGTGAATGTGACCCATCTCTTAAAATTACTTTGTTGTCACCAATCATGGTGGTGCACACCTGTAATATCAGCACTGAGGCTGAGGCAGGAGGACTGCTGTGAGTTCAAGGCCAACTTGTGCTACAAAGTGAGTTCAAATCCAGTCTGAACTGCATATTAAAACCCTGTCTCAAAAAGACCAAAAAAATAAATCTTACTGTACTGTACGCACTTTTTTTAAAATACAATCTCCCTATATAATCCAAGTGTCTTTGAACTCCAAATCCTCCTTCTTCAACCTCCCAGATACTGGAATTACAAGTGCACCACTCCCAGCCTCGTATGCACCTTTCTTACAGTGATGATGTAAGATGAAACAACATCTTCTTGATGGAATAAAGTAAGGCAAATAATGTGACATTGTGACATAGACTGCTACATAAGGGCTATTGAAACACAAACACAGCAGTACTGCAACAGTCAGTCTGATAACTGAGACAGCTACTAATACAGCATGGATACAGTGGACAAAGGGATGATTCATATCCTAGGTGATAAGGCAAGAGAGACTCCATTTTCTTTTCTCAACTCCATTTTATTTTTTAAATTTATTTATTATTATTATTGGGCTTTTTTATGTATGTAGTGCTGGAGATCGAACCCAGGGCCTTGTGCATGCAAGGCAAGAGCTCTACCGCTGAGCCACATCCCCAACCCCTCAACTCCACTTTAGAAGTCACTTAAACTCAAACTTTAGATGAACTCACTCCTCATACCCTCCCCTCTTAGCTAACCATAAACCCACAAAGAAAGAATAAAGTCATAAAGTTGAGGGATAGAGAGCTAAGAGCAAAGTGAGGGGTATGCTAGCCATTAAACCTCAGTGTCAGCCTGACCAGCAATTCCTGGGAAATGTAAACCTTGTGACAGTTGTATGGCATTCTTGCAAAATTCCCAAAAATTAGGTAATGTGATTACTATGGAAACCTAGAAGGTATATAAACTCAGTACAAAGTCCTCCTGGGGTCAACATTCCCTGATTTCATATCAGGTTGTCATCCACCAGCAATAAAGCCTCATTTCTTCGCATTCTTGGTCTCTCCTGAGTGTTTATCTCACTGACTTTTGCCGCAACACAGGCAGGACAAAGCAGGGTGCCACGAGATTTCATCACAATACGTAGAAGAGATGCAATTTATGAGTTATTTATTTCTGGAATTTTCCATTTAATATTTTCAGACCACTATCACCAGAGTTCCAGGATCATGTCCCACAGTGACAAAGAAGGAAACCATGGATGGAGGAGGTAGAGTGCAAACAAGTTTATCTGAGATACAACAGCAGCAAAGTAGACCTCCCACTAACCAGAAGGAGGTCCTAGAAGGATACTCCTGAAGCCTCTTTTTTTTATTAGCACATTTTCCAATACATAATGATTATATTCCTTATGAGCAGTTGGTACATGTACATGACACATCTTTTTTTTATTTTAAACAGAGTAGTAAAAGGAAAAAAAAGAACAATAGTAGCATATCAACATCACAAACATAAATAAAACAAAGCAAGCACATTAAAAGTGATACAGGAAGGCTGGGATTATAGCTCAGCAGCATAAAGTGCCTGCCTGGCAAGTGTGAGGTCATGAGTTCGATTCCCAGTCCAAAAAGAATCTACTAAAAGTGATACAGAGTTTCAAAACAACATGATAGGAATTCCTGTAAAAAAAAAAAAAAAAAAAAAAAAAGGAATTAACAGTGGTTGTTATATTACACATTGTTATCTTCAACTACATTGTTCAGATTACGGGATATAAGAATGGAAGATTGGGGGCTGGGAAT
>NW_004955409.1:26547166-26548711 GCF_000276665.1 Chinchilla lanigera | reverse complement strand
AAAAAAAAAAAAAAAAAAAAAAAAGATAGGAATTAACAGTGGTTGTTATATTACACATTGTTATCTTCAACTACATTGTTCAGATTACGGGATATAAGAATGGAAGATTGGGGGCTGGGAATTTAGCTCAGTGGCACAGTGCCTGCCTGGCAAGCACAAGGTCGTGGTACCGGAAGAAAAACAAAACAAAACAAAACAAAACAAAAAGAACAGAAGATTGTTCAAACTATTAAAGAGAATAAAAAAAGAATTATTAAATAAAATATTAGAGATAATACAGAGTTTCACTAGACAAGATTACATGACACATCTTAATTCTTTTTTTTAAACCCTATCACCCCCCAACTCTCTCCATGCCTTCCCATATGAGAAAGCTACTTCTTATTATCTATCCTTTATTTTGCTCTTTTTGGGGGGAAGTCTCTTATTATGTGATACTTAAGCATGTGTGCCTGGTTTATTTCACTTAACACTATGGTCTCAAGGTGCATACATTTTCTTCCAAATACCTCAAGTTTATTTTTCTTTATGGCAGAGCTTTACTCCATTGAGTATAAATACCTCATTTTCTTTATCCATTCATCTATCGATGGGCACACAGGCCACTTCCATGATTTATCTATTATAAATTGTGCTATTATAAACATGGGTGTGCATGTAACACTATAATATGATATCTTTAACTCTGCTGGGGAGATTCCTAGAAGGTGGGTATCTGGGTCAAATGTAATTTCTAGTTTTAATTTTCTCAGGAATCGCCATACTGATTTCCATAGCAGTTCTGTTAAATGACATCCGCATCAACAATGCAGATGGGTTCTCTTTTCCTTGCAGTCTCATCAGCATCTGTTATGATTTCATTTCTTGGTAACAGCCATTCTTTCTGGAGTAAGATGGGATCTCAGTGGGATTTTAAATTGCATTTCTCTAATGGACAGCAACGTTGAACATTTCTTCATGTATTTTTAGCCATTTATACTTTTTGTTTGCTTGTTCATTTGTTTTGTTGTTGTTGTTTGTCTTTTGAGACAGGATCTCACTATGTAGTCCAAGCTGGCCTGAAACTCATGGTAATCCTCCTGCCTCAGCCTCCCAAGTGCCAGAATTACAGCATGCACCACACTGCCTGGCTTGTACTTCTTCTGAAAAATGTCTATTCATTTCACTGGCCTATGTTTTGATTGGATCTTTTATTTTAGGGGGGGGGTCTGATTTTTTTAGTTCTTTTTAAATTAATTTTATTCATACATTTTAAATATATATAATGATCACATTCTTTATAGGAAGTTTGTACCTGTACATATTTCCTGATTCTTCTTTTCCCCAAACTCCTCTCCTCCCTTTGACTCCTCTTCCCCTCATTACAAAAGTGTTATTTCTGTTTTCTTCCATCTAGTCTGTTTTTCTTTTCCCTTCCTTCCTTTCCCCCTCCCCTTGTTCCCCTTCCCATTTGAATATATTCTAAATATTACTGCTCTGTCTGAGGAATAGCTGGCAAAAATTTGTTCCCAGCTGGGCGTGGTGGTAATCCCAGCACTCAGGAGG
>NW_004955409.1:26516762-26545956 GCF_000276665.1 Chinchilla lanigera | reverse complement strand
TCTTTGGTTTGTTTTCAATTTTTGTTTTGCTGTTGTTGCTTGTTTTGTTTTGTATTTTATTGTTGTTGTGGGATTTTTTGTTTTGGTTTGGTTTGGTTTGGTTTGATTTTTGAGACAAGATCTCACTAAGTAGCCCAGGCTGGCCTCAAACTTATGTTGGTCCTCCACCTCAGCCCCTTGAATGCTAAGATTACAGGTGTGTGCCACCATGCCTGGCTCCTTCAGTGTATGTTTTTGGGGGGACCCCTTTGTCGAAGACCAAACAGCTGCATGTGTCTAGGGTTTTTACATCCTCTTTTCTGTTCCGTTGATCCTTACGTCTGTTTTTGTGTCTTTGTATCACTGTGTCTTTGTAATATAACTTTTAAGTCTGGGATTATGATATCTCCCACTTTGCTCTTGTTGTCCAGGATTGTTTTTGCTATTCTGGTTCTCTTCTAGTTCCACGTGAATTTTAGGATTGTTTTCTCCAGTTCTATGAAGAATACTATTGGTATCTTATCAGCATTGCATTAAAGTTGTACATCAGCTTTGGAAGCATAGCAACGTTGACTACATGGGTTCTGCTTATTCAGGAGCAGGAGAGGTCTTTCCATTTTCGGATATCCCTTTATCAGAGTACTGTAGTTTTCACTGTAGAGGTCTTTCACTTCCTTGGTTAGGTTAATTTCCAAGTACTTAATTTTTCTTGATGCTATTATGTGTGATATTATTTTCCTAATTTATTTCTCAGTGAATTCATTATTGGTGACAGAAACACTATTGATTTGTGTGCATTTATTTTGAATCCTGCTATATTGCTGAGTTTGGTCACTCTTGAAGGCTCTGTGTCTAGCAGTTTACAGGCCTTAGAAGGAAGCTCAGGCCATTGTGTAAGTGACATTATCTCCACATCACAGAAGACTACATACTGTATAGGGTTCCATCTGCGCAGTGTTCACATAGTGGGTGCAGGCAGAGAGTTCAGTAAGACAACCTGCCCTGAACAAAGAGAAGTGTGTCTCTTTTACAGAGATGAAGAGAAGGCAGGGGACATTAGGTGGGAAATCCCAATAAGCATCTGTGGTCAAAGTTCCCTGGCAGTCTTGCACCTCAGTGGGCAGCATCCTTGAAGTGTCTGATGTAAATTTTTGGGTGTCTCCAGATGTCCCCAGGACCTGCAAAATTCCTTGTCTTATCTTATCTCCTTTCCTGTACTTGTTGATGACAACTTTTTTTTTCGTTTTGTCTTTTTGAGACAGGGTTTCACTATGCAGTTCAGGCTGGTCTTGAGCTCACTTTGTAGCCCAAGCTGGTCTCTAACTTATAACGATCCTCCTGCCTCAGCCTCCCCAAGTGCTGGGATTACAGGTGTGTACCACCACATCCGGCGATGACAACTTTAATACTGAGTTCGAGGTCAGACTAAACTGCATAGCAAGACCCTGTCTCTCAAAAAACAACAACAAGAACAAAAAAAGCCATTAGGGAAATGCAAATCAAAACTACATTGAGAGTCCATCTTGCTCTATTCAGCATGGCTATAGTCAAGAACACAAAAAATAATAAATGCTGGCCAGGCTGGGGGGCAGGTGGGAGGAAGAAACTTTTCTACACAAGTGGAGAGAATGTAAATTAGTATAATGACTATGAGAGTCAGGATGGAGGGTCCTCAAACAACTAAAAATAGAACTACTGTGTGACACACTTATACCACTCCTTGGTAAATGTCCAAAGGGATTAAAGTCAGTATATTGTAGGGATACCTACATATCCATGCCTAACACAGCACAATTCACAATAGCCAAGATACGGAACCAAGATATGAAACCAGCCGAGGAAGTGGGAGAGGCATTATTAGACAAGAGGAAGCGAATAAATGGGGAGGGTGTAAGGGAGAGTAATGGGGGATGGATGTGATCAAAATGTGTATAAAAATGCCACACTGAATCCTAACATTTTATAAAATTAATAGGCACTATTTTTTTAACTGCCTTTTTTTTTTTTTTGAGACCGGGTTTTTTTATGCAGTTGAGGCTGGCCTTGAGCTCACTTTGTAGCCCAGGCTGGCCTCAAACTCAAGCAGCCGTCCTCCCTCAGCCTCCTGAGTGCTGGGATTACAGGTATGTGGCACCACACCCACCTAAAAACCGCCCTCCTTAGAAAGGGGGGGCGCCTTCCTCTACCCTACCTTGCACAAATGATACCACACTTACAAACCACCTTCCCTAGGCAAGTGGCAGGACAGAGAAGACCGAGATAAGAAATTTCATCACAGACGTTGGGGAAGGTGGGAGGTCACCTGCTTTAAGACTTGTTTTTCAAGTCCAGGAAAGTTGCACCTTTGTAGCCTTGCCTCATGTTTATGACCAAAAGAATATTAAATGTTTATTCACTCAGAAAAATCTACCAGGAGAGTGTTAAATAAGAGGACATTGGCCTGAGGCTGCCTCAGTTCTTGGAATTTCTAGGTAATGAGCTACAAGCTAACTCAGTGGTGAACAAAGTGAAAACCTACACGTAGGAGTGTAACAAACAGCCCATCTCCACCACTCATCAACAGCCATTCGGCAGCTGCGGACCAATCGGGCACTCAGCCGTGGCCAGGCCAGCTACTCCCTCTCCACTCCATGTTTCTGCCTGTAAGTACTCGAGCTTTGTATGCAGGAGCCCTCTGCACCTTTTCTGGTTCTGGGTGCTGCCAGATTCAAGAATCATTCTTGGCTCAAATAACCTTTGCTCAATGGTCTAAGGTTTTTCTTTTATCAAGAACTTTGCTGAGGGGCTGGGGATTTAGCTCAGTGGCACAGTGCCTGCCTGGCAAGCGCGAGGTTGTGAGTTCAATTCCCGGTACCAGAAAAAAAAACAACAAAAAAAGAAGTTTGATGAAAATGGCTCTTCTTGTCTCTCAGACACAAATATCCAGAAAGGAGAAAAGCAAACATGTGATCTAAAGGTGAGGTTTCCTGGGGATATAGCTCAGTGGCACAAGTGCCTGCCTGGCAAGCATAAGGTCCTGAGTTCGACTCCTGGTATCAAAAAAATAAATAATAAATAAATAAAGGTGAGGTTTCCTTTCCTTTCTAGCCTGTAGAGCAGGGATGGCAAACCTTTTAGAGAATGAGTGCCCAAACTACAACCCCAAACCCATTCATGTATTATAAAGTGCCAACACTGCAATAAACCTGAATACTGAGGTTTTAATTTAGAAAAAACATCTGTGGGCTGGGGATATAGCTCAGGGGTACAAGTGCCTGCCTGGTGAGTGCAAGGTCCTGAGTTCAATTCCTAGTACCAAAAAAAAAAAGAAAAAAGAAAAAAGAAAAAGAAAGAAAAGAAAAGAAAGAAAGAAAGAAAAAACAACTGTTATCCAACACTCGGCTGCTGGGGCAACTTGGCTCACACGTGCTGACAGAGGACTCTAAGTGCCATAGGTTCGCCACCACTGCTCTGGAGCTTTTGCTTTAAGCGTTGCAGAGGAGTGGGGCTTTAAGTACAGATTTGTAGCCCCACCCACATCCCAGCAGCACCACACCTTGAGAAGCCTGACACTCATTAACTTTGGACGCTGGAGTAGTAGAAGATAGGTGAGTGGAAGGGACTCAAACTTCCAGGTAATTGTCACATTGTGAACAATACAAGCCCAGAACGAAGCTCTGATCTACTGGGCCCTGGATTTGAATCCAATAAATAATCTGACTGTTACAAGAAAACTTCCTATGACCAGGAAATAAGGGGTAAGTCCCTTCAAACTCTACCACATGGGCCAGAATTCTAGAAACCGTACACAGTTTGTCTTTAAAGTAAGTACCTGGGAAGCTACCACTACTTTTCCTGGGTTTGCAAATGACTGAGGAATGCCTCACATAAAACCTCTCTACTTTTTGCGTAGATAAATATCACACAAACCTCATGTGGGACCTCCTGGGCTGTCCACAGAGGCCCTCTAGCACTTCTCCCTGTGAAAATGCACTAACACCCCCTTCACATTCATTCCTTTCCCCTCAAATCCCTTTATTCCAGCCCAAAATAATCACCTTCAGCCAGGACATAATAATCTCAGGAAAATTGATGGACTCCCAGTTTAACTTCCTGCCTCTGGCAATTGAAAGGCTCTGGAGATTAAAATTAATCGTTCAAGAACAATTAACTCATGGGAAATTGGCAGTTTTTAATTTATCTCAAGTAATTCAGTCCCTGTAGAGAAAAGCTACCATGGATTAAAACCCATAATCTCCAACATTAACAATTTTCTTATTTTTTTTCTATTTTTCACAATACCAAAGGTTGAACCCAGGGCCTTCACACAGAGGTACATCCCCAGCCCCTACCCCTTTTTTTTGAAACAAGGTCTCACTAAATTGCACAGGTTGAGTTCAAACTTGCAATTCTCCTGCCTCAGGCTCCCAGCCTGCTGGGATTCTAGGGCTGTGTCACCATGTCTGGCTCTAATTTTCTGATGCTAATCAAAACTTCATCGATCTAAATCCTAACTAGAAGAAAAATAAATGTGTTTGTTTGTCTTTTTGAGACAGGATCTTGCTCTGCAGTTCAGGCTGGCCTTGAGCTCACTTTGTAGCCCAGGGTAGTCTCGAACTGGCAACGATCCTCTTGCCTCAGCCTCCTGAGTGCTGGGATTACAGGCATGTGCCACCACGCCTGGCAGAAAAATAAATGTGAAGGCCAAATTAAGTAGCCCTTCTCCCTTAATTTTTCCACAGATTAAACAATGCCTTGAAGTCTTTGAACCTTTCTAGTTCAATTTCTTAGGGAAAAAAATGCAGACTATTACAAAATCTTCATATTGTTACTGGAATGCCAGGGCCGTGTCCCATGAAACCCAGATGGAGGAGGTAGGCTGCAAGCAAGTTTACTTAAAAGATACAAAGGCGAGGAAGTAAAGCTACTACTAGCTGGGACAGGGCTCTTTGTCTAGGGGAATGCAAGCGGTCTAGGAGGAGCTTTATGCAGTGCTCACGCAGCATCCAAGCAGAGCCACTCATCCTTGAGCCAGTAGCCCACCTGATTGCACTCTGGAGAGGTCCCAGACAGCCACGGGACACCTGACAGATGTCTTGTAAGATCCCTGGAGGAGCCAGGCATGGCAGTGCATGCCTGTAATCCCAGCACTTGGGAGGCTGAGGCAGGAGGATCTTTGTGAGTTCAAGACCAGCCTGGGCTACAAAGTGAGCTCAAGGCCAGCCTGAACTGCATAGTAAGATTCTGTCTCTAAAAAGACAAAAAGAAAAAGAAAAAAAGACAAGATCCCTGGAGGGCGGTGACCGAGCAGACTATTTGGAGGTTCCTGACTCCGCTGTCTCTCCTGCCTGATAGAATCCTAACTTCTGTCTCGCTAAGTCCTCTTACACTATGATAATCTGACCAAGAATCCGGGGTTCTTCTGGCAGTTTTTACCAACAACTTTCCTTCATCATGAACACTGTCCCAGATTATTCCAAACCAAGTATTTAAAGCAAAAGTTGCCATAGTCCTCCGGGCTCCCAACAATAGACATAGCTCTAAGACATACCAGCTTTAAGGAATGAGAGTCTCCAGGGTATTGTGGAATTCATGATGACTCCTCTCAGCTCCAAGATCCTCGAAGGACCTTTGAGGTGGGGGAAAGGTGGGGCAGCTGTAAAAGCCTTCTATAGACTTAGGGCCACACAAGCGCTGTTGTGAGTAGGCATGCAAACCCTCAAATTGTGTAAGGCCAGCAAGTCTCCTCCCTCAGACTCTCCTGGGGTTTTCCTAATCATGCCGCATTCCTTCAGGCAGAGGCTCAGCTGTGCAGTGTCCCAGGAGCAGCAGTGTTACGGAGACAGAGCTCATCATCACTGTCCATCTGGCTCCTTGATGGACACCTCATCCTGTTCTTCAATGGCCTACAGCACAGATCCCGTTAACCTTCCCGGACAAAGATCTGGCCTGCTGCACCTCACCTGAGTTCAGATTAATTAGGTCTGCCTCGCCGAGGAGATAGCTCAGTGGCACATGCCCCTGCCTGGCAAGCGGAAGGTCCTGAGTTCCTATTCCTGGTACCAAAAAGAAAAAAAAAGTATTCTATACCACTGGGCATGGTGCCACATGCCTATAATCCCAGCACTTGGGAGGCTGAGGCAGGAGGATTGTTGAGAGTTCAAGACCAGCCTGAGCTACAAAGTGAGCTCAAGCCAGCCTGAACTACATAGCGAGACCCTGTCTCAAAAAGAAGGAAAAAAAAAATTTGGTCTGACTAATTGATGGTACTAATAAATAAGAAAGTGCAGAATCGCACAACATTTCATCCTAAAGGAATCGGTTGCACTTTTTTTCTGACCCCTGAGGGTGTTTGGCAGTCTGTCTCCTACCCCTTAAACATCCAGGAATGTGTAAACACAGCTGTCCGAATCACCAAGCCAGACTCTCACGTATGTTTTCTATGGAGCCACTCTTGGTAAAAGCTCCAGGTCCAAGATTTCTGACCTTTTCTAGCAGAGTAACTGCGATAAAGAAAACAGGCTATATCATGTTACCATCCTGTGACAAAAGTAGGACCAATTCCAAGGTTCTTTGGGGTATCTTTTTCATTCATTCATTCATCAGTTCAACAAATATCTCTAAGTTAGGCTCTCTGGCAGGCTCTCATGACCTATGGGAAAGTGAGCAGGCCCCAGTCCTCAGCTTCACATCTACAGCGTCTGGATGGATATATGTGCAATGATAAATCGCAAGAAAACCCTGTGGTGAGAGAAGGCCCTTGAACACACAGGCAGCAGCAGTTCCTCAGGCAGAGGGTCAGGGCCGAAAGGGTCAGCAGCAAAGAGGAGTCAACTGAGGAAAGAAACACTCTGGGAAAGGGAAACAGTATGTGAAAGAGACCTGGAGATGAGAACGTGGTTGGATGGGGACTGGATGTGGTTCCCAAGAGCCGGAAGAAGCCCAGAGAAAGACAGTGGTCAGATTGTACCACAGCAAGGAGGCAGGACTCAACCCTAACATAGCTCAAGATGGCAAAAGGCTGTAAGCATATACTCATTCGGTCATTGCCTAATAGACAAACAATAAATATTGCAAACTAATAAATGCCATCAAGAAACCAAAGCAAGCCCAGCACGGTAGCACATGCCTGTAATTCCAGTGCTCTGGGAGGCTGAGATAGGAGGATCACAAGTTCAGCCCCAGACTGGGCAATTTATTGATAGCCAAACCCTTTCTGGAAAAAGAAAGAATTTAAAATTGCGGGGGATGTTGCCCAGTGTAAAGACCCTGGAGTCAGTTCCCAGTGTACTCGCGCACACACACACACTCCAAAGCAGAGCAGAGAAGTTAACGAGCTGTTGTGCAGCTATTACAGATCACAAATGAAAAAAATCTGTCTGTCACAGGGAAAATCAACTGCAAAGAAATCAGTCCTTTGTTGTTCTTTTTTTTTTTTTTTGTCTTTTTGAGACAGGGTCTCACTATGCAGTTCAGGCTGGTCTTGAACTCACTTTGTAGCCCAGGTTGGCCTCGAACTCACAGGGATCCTCCTGCCCCAGCCTCCCGAATGCTGGGAGTACAGGGGTGCACCACCATGCCTGGCCTGAAAAGATTATTTTCTAATGGATCATCTCTCCAACTATAAACTGTATGGACAAAGGTAGGAAAAACATGACCCAGGCTCATTTTTTATCAAAATATAATACAATAATCTTAAATAATAGCATTTACAGACAGTATGTTGTGAGTGAATTTCATGTATATCTTTAACAAAGGGTCTTTTTTATTTAAAAACCAAATTTGCCAGGGACAGTGGTGCAAGCCCATAACTCCAACAACTTGGGAGGCTGAGGCAAGAGGATCAGAAGTTTGAAGCCAGCCTGGACAACACAGAGAGATCTTGCCCTCCCAGAAAGAAAATCCACTTTGCTTATGTACATTATCAAAATTGATATTTTGAACTGAATTAAGAGTGAGACTGTATCCCATAGACTTATGTGAAAGTCTAACAGTAAGATCAAGGTTAAACATAGGTCTTTATAAGCAACCTTTTGAGAATTAAGAAAATTTCAATTCTGTCAGGGTCTGGTGTAATATTGGGGACCTGGCCAAGATCCCCAGCTGCCTGTATGAGGGTATGGCAAAAGGGTGAAATAAGAAACCAAGCAAATGTAGTAATCATGAAGGGAGGCTGGGAGGTCTGTGCCTCGGGATGGGCAGAGACAAAACCGGCCACTGTTTATTGGGTGTGTACAGTGATAGGAGGGGTGAGCAGGAGTCCAGGTCGGTGGAAGACTCAAAGGTGATGACTCAGATAATCCTGCGGTGACTCAAGAGGACAGAGAGGATCTTATGCTAAAGAGGCTCTTGCCCTGCAGTGTTTTTTAGTTTAGTATTAGTAGGTGGGAGAGGATGGCCCATCCCCAAACAGTTCATGGGAAGTCTCAAAAGGGAGATACCTGATAATCCATCCCAAACCTCCACTTATCCCTCAGAGAAGTATGCAAAATTAGCCATTATGAATTTGTGGTCCCCAACAGTGTAGCACAGGTGTAATCCCAGCACTTAGGAGGCAGAGGCAGGAGGATCATGAGCTAAAGGCCTGGACTATAGAGTGAGACCCTGTCTCAAAATGCAAAAAGAAAAAAAAAAGTTGCTTTTTATTTCCTTTTCAGGAGACTTTTTCCCTCCTAACTGGCTATCAATAGATTATAGGTACACTGAAACTAGCACTGATCTTTCCATATTCTGGCAATCTCATAGTACGACCTTCCTGCCTCCTGCTTTGATAACTGCTGTCAGAAAAGGAAAATCCTATGAAGGTAGTGAGATTACCCTTAGAAGGAAAGATTAACATAAGGCCTGGTAGCTGATTGGTTTCTTGCCCCGCTGTAATTCCTGCTGAGTTGCTATGGCATCCAGCCAATATGGCGCGGGCCACTAAAGGCCATGTGCTAAGCCCTACCTTCCTCCACTAAGTCAAATTACAACCTCCTACTTCACTTTTTGTAATATCCTGTTCCCTTTCCCCGTGCTCCCACCCAATCCTGGTCTGCCATGTCAGGCAGTGCGCCTCCTAAACCCCGCCTCCAGCCTGGGGCTATTTAACCTTGGACCCCACGCAAGATCGGTGGGGGCCACGTTTTTCTCTTTCCTGTGGCCTTTCCACGTCCACAATAAAGGCATTTTATTCTGTTTTACTTCTCTCTGCACTAGAAAAACCTATCAGTAGCTACCTTATTGTTCTCCGAGATTTGAGGCCCAATTAACGTTTTTTCTCTTGTTGACAGCCAGGAAGACAGAAACAACGAAATCATTTTCATTGTGTGTGCCAGTTCTGATTGCCCCACGGTGGCTGCCTGAAGGATCACACTGGAAAGGGTGGAAGTTTGGTGAGCTAGCTCGGTGCTCTGCTAACAATCCTGCAGGCACAGAGGGCTCCGCTATGGCACAGGAGCCAAGAGTCTGCCCTCCAAAAAATAAACCCTACTTTCCATCTAACCTGATGGGAGTGCACAGGAGGGATTAATTAGAACCGTTTGGCAAGAATGGACATCCACAGGCAGGGCAGATGGGAATGGGCTGGTGGCAAGGCATCCTTTCCTAGAGCTCCTTCTCTTTTTTTTTTTATCTTCTTGAAACAAGGTCTCGCTATGCAGTTCAGGCTGGCCTTGGGCTCACTCTATAGCCCAGGCTGGCCTCGAACTCACAACGATCCTCCTGCCTCAGCCTCCCGAGTGCTGGTATTACAGGTGTGCACTGCTACACCCAGCTTTCCCGAAGCTCTTTTCCCTGTCTGGTTGGCCGATTTTCTATTTTTAAATGGAGGGGGTGACTGAATCCCTGATAAGGGCAGTTTTGTTTGATTTACATGAGAAAACATCAGAGACTAGGATTCAAAAGTTCAGAGCAGGGCACTTCAGGGTTGTATACTTTACACAGGTGCAGCTCAGTTTTTTAAATTAATTAATAAGCAATAAGCCCAACTTATGCCAATGACCAGCCTACTTTGGGGCCACCACTGTTATTCTGCCTTTCGCCGTTGTTGTTTTTGTTGTTATTGATCCTCCATCTTCAGTGTCTTGCCTGGTTTCAGTTTTGAGATATGAAGAGTTTTGGAAACTGGCTGTACAACAGTATGAATGTCCCTGATACTGCGGAACTGTAAATTCAGAAATGGTTAGGATGGTAAAGTTTGTGTTGTGATTTTTTTTACCAAATCGAAACAAAAATTTTAATGCACTTGAAACTAAACCTGTCTGAAAGGAGAAGCCAACTGCAATTGAAACCCTGATCAGCTACTTAACACCCTTAGATGAATTATTCAACCTCATAATTTCCTGACATGTCAGAGGACAAATAGCAGCACAGGCCTGACTGGGTGGCTGTAAAAGACAAAGAAGCCAGTCGTGGCGTAGGCCTGTAGTCCCAGCACTCTGGGAACTGAGGCAGAAGGATAAGGTTCAAACCCAGCCTGGGCAACTTAGGAACTTAGCAAGACCCTGTCTCAAAATATAAAATAGACAAGAGCTGAGGATGTAGCTCAATGCGAAGGCCCTGGATTCAACCCCCAGTACCCCTTTAAAACTGGAGTTTTCATGTTTGCAGCATTGTTAATAATTTGAGGCTACAAGAAGATATCATTCATCCAGGCGTGGTGGCGCACGCCTGTAATCCCAGCACTCGGGAGGCTGAGGCAGGAGGATCACTGTGAGTTTGAGACCAGCCTGGGCTACAAAGTGAGCTCAAGGCCAGCCTGAACTGCATAGTGAGACCCTGTCTCAAAAAGACACACACACAAAAAAGATATTCAAATATTTGAAACAAGGCTGTCCTCTGAGGATGAAAAGAGAAACCCACACCTAATAGAACAGAACAGAGACACGCAGCCCGTGAGAGAATCAGAGCATCCCGGGCCTTAAAACATTAGGGCTGAAATCTGGCTGAGTACATTAATTTGCATGGGGAGACAGCAGGTCAACTAGAAACCGGTTATGTAGCCTGCAGATCACAGAAAGAAAGTCAGAGTTTGCAGTTGCATCCCCAGGGAAGGCCTGGGGAAAAGTACCGTGACCCACTGAGCAGACCTGTCTAGGCAAGTATCAGTTTTGTCACTCACATGAAGATCTCTATCTGATGCTAGGAAAACCTGGGCTCATAACTAGCTACTGTCATTCTTGATGACCAAGAAACAAAGGCTGATTACACTGAGCCCTCTGCGTTGCGTAGACAAGGGCAAGATGCTGCTGGCTGGAGGTCGCAAGCACCTGTACCTCTGGCCCTTAGCTCTTGTTTCTTTATATGAGCTTCATGAATAAACTTGTGCTGAGTGTCAGCTATCACTACCATTGTTATAGGCAGCTGCGTTAGATAGAGATATTATAGGCAGTCAGACAGGGCCAGGCCCTCAAAAGAGCGACTATGGAGCACAAGATAGCTTCTTACAATTGGGGAGGTGGGACTTGCTGCAGGCCAGATCCAAAGACAAAAGATTAAACAAACACACCCACATGCCTCCCTAGGGGGACCTCAGGGATTGATATTCTAAATAGGTAGCAGTCACCTTGAAGAGTCACTGACCCAGCTCCCTACAGGAAAAGCCCCTGTTCTGTATTCGTGCCCCCTTGCTGCATGACTCGATTCCCCATTTGATCCTGATTTAATCAATTTTACCTGAACAATTCTTATTGGCTGACCATAGTTTTGTCCCACCTTGTGATTTCCCATCCCCCACCACCTTGGACCTGCCTTGCCTCATGATTTTGCTCTATAAAATCCCTGGAAAAGAAAGGTTTTCTGGGCGACCCGTTCAGGCCCCCTTCTGTCTCTTTCTCAGACAGACACTTTCTTTCCCTCAATAAATATATTCTGCTCTTAACCTCCATTCCTAAAATTCATTCTTAGATTTTAGAGAACACGAACTCGTCCCAGCTACCTTTCAGGATGGGAGTTCTTCTCCCCCGTGTCACCATGACCCTGGCTAAGATGACTTGACCACCACTAGTGACCCCACTAGCTGTGACAGAGCCAAGGCGGACAGGGAGGTGAAGACACCAAATTCACTCTTGAACTCGGGCTCCAAAGCAGCCAGCTGCTGTTCGCGTGGTGGGAGTGGCCACGCAGAGAGTTTCTCCACTGTGCTGCGTCCACAGAGGGATGAAGGTGCCTGGTCCCAGAGTGGGGCACAGCCAAGTATCCAGGGTACTCACCTCCGAATAAATCACAGCCAGATTCATGAATGAGTGAGCTGTGAGCATTTGCGGGACTCCACTTCTTTTTTTGTTTTTCTTTTTGAGGCAGGGTCTCGCAGTGTAGGTCAGGCTGGCCTTGAGCTCACTGTGTAGCCCAGGCTGGTCTCGAACTCGCAACGATCCTCCTGCCTCAACCTCCCAAGTGCTAGGATGACAGGGGTGCGCCACCACGCCTGGCGGGACTTCACTTCTTATGTCAGTCGAGTAGGTAAATCCTTTACAAGCTTCACACTTCTGCGCTCTGTCGTCCTGAGTTCTACTGACTCAGCTGGGCATTGCACCCTTTGCTTTTCCTGGCCTTTCCGACACAGCGAGAGAGGTAACAGTCGCCCACCCCGGTCTCCCCGGTCTCTCTCTCCGTCATTATTTGGGAGCAGGAAGGAGTTTCTGTCTTCCTGCTTAGTCCCGGGGACACTCAGCTGCCCTCCACAGTTCCAGTTTTTAACTTTTTAGATAAATCTGTACCTTGGCTCCTTCAACTTCTGAGATTTTCATTATGCTCTTAGACTCATGAACTTTTATCCTACTTCCCTCACCAGCCAAGTTCCCTCACCAGCCATGGCTGTTCTCACTTCTTTCACACCTTATCTGACTGATCACTATGGTTACTATGTATTTACTTAGTATTAGCATGAACTTCATCTTCCCATAATCCTTTGACAAAACTACATATATGACTACAACACATTAGTCTCTCTGACATGGCCTCTGGTCTGTGGCTATGGAGGACCTGCTCAGTTTGTGACAACCGGGATTAAGAGCGCACACATTATGCAGGGTGTGGTTGTGCACACTTGTAATCCCAGCACTAGGGAGGCCGAGGCAGGAGGATCACCATGGGTTTGAGGTCAGCCTGGGTTACATAGTGAGACACTACCTTAACAAAAAAACAAACTGAAAAAAAGCTCAACATGGTGGCACATTCTGAGAGGCTGAAGCAGGACGATTGAAATCCAAACCCGACTTGGGCTACGTAGCATATTAGCAAGACCCTGTCTCAAAATAAAATGTAAAAAAGGGCTAGGAATGTAGTTTAACATGACGACCCTGGGTTCAATCTCCAGTACTGGAGGGCAAAAATAAAACACACACACAAAGAAAGACAGCTCATTGCAATCAAGTGAAGAACAAAGAAAATACCCTGGCCAGGGCCTCAGCCCTGAGAGGCTAATTTAACTTATCTGATTGAGGTTCAAGGGTTGAATGATATAGGATGCAACATGGAGATTTTCCAAGATCAGCTGAGTAGCCAGCACTGAAGGGCAGCTGAGAAGCCGACACAACCATCAGAAACTATTTATGGAGAGCGACATTGCACTGCATTTGCTCCTCTTGCGCCGCCGTGAACTGTGGAGGTCATTTTCCATTTTGTAGACAGGGAAACCAAGTTGCAGAGAAGTCAGATCACTGATCCAGTCTCACACAGCTCTGAATTGCAAGACTGAGATTTAGAACCTGCCTGTCAAATTCGTAAGAGGATGCTACACTCTCACCCTCTGTGCCATTTGACCAAACCCAAACTAAACCAGGCACACAAACCAGATAACAACTCCCTGCAGACGGCAGTAATTTTCCTCTGCCTGCTTATCTATGTCACCCCGATTTTATATCAGTGGGAAGGTATGTAGGTTGCCAATTGCTGCGGAGGACCTTGCTAACGAAAGATGTTAATAATGTTAATAAGTAAGCTCAGTGTAGGCACAGAAAAGACAACGTGAACATTTCCCCACCCCGTCACCGCGTAGCTGGGTTGTCCTCCCTCTCCTATGTGTCTTCTGTCTCCTTGGTCTTTCCCCACCCCTCTGCCCACCCACCAGGGACCCAATGCCTTCCTGGAAGGTCAGTGATGGAAACTTGGCGTCTCCATGGAGGAGCCTTTGATCCCAGAATAGTGTCATTAGCAATAAATTCTCCTGCAGCCCATAAGTCCAATGCACGGTCGTGTTCATCGATATTCTGTGTTTTTCTATCTTGCCAAAGCCTCCTCCTGAGGAAGAGGAAGGTAAGTGGAAGAGGGGAAGCTGGAGGAAACCCTGTCCTGTCACAACAACTGACAGCCATCTTGTAACTCCTGAGCAAAGGCGCCTTGGCTTTAATCATTGAACAATGACACCTTTAGCTTCTGACCCACCTTCCCCCGCTGCTGAAGGGAAGATGTTCCCAAACAGGCCCTCACACACACCTGGCTGCACCTGAAGCCCCGGCAAGGGCAGTCAGTCAAGGGACCCAGGAGCCATTTCATCTCATCAAAGCTGAGCACAGCAGGCTGCTCCTGGCCAAGAAGGCATTCTGGTTCCAACTCAAACAAGAGTCACACCTGCCATGGGCTGGCAACCACTACACTAGTCTTGTTCTGTATGAGAGGGGAAACAGGTTCCTACACGTCATTTCCCTCACGCTGTCCCTTTTTCCTCCTTCCTGGATGATTACAATCTCTTCTCACATAATGCCGTAACTAGGCCACAGAGCTCGCTAGCATTTTGTCTGCGCTTTGAGATACGGTTGTATTAGGATTTTCCACAGAAATAGAACCAATGGTGTGAAGAGGGCAAGGGGTGGAGAGGGCTGGGAAATCCGAAACCCATGGGACAAGTTGGCAAGAAACTGATGTCTCAAGTCTGAGCCAGCCTGGAGACAGAATTCCTTTCTCTTCAAGGGACTTGGGTCTTTTCTCTTCAGGCCTTCAACCGGTTGAAGGCCTGAAGAGAATTACAGAGAGTAATCTGCCTTATCTAAAACCCACTGATTAAATATTACTCACATATTTTTAAAAGGTACTTGCGGGCCAAGGATATAGCTCAGCAGCACAGCACCTGCCTGGTAAGTACAAGGTCCTGAATTCAATTCCCAATACCAAAAAAAAAAAAAGTATTTACACAGTATGCCAGGCATGGTGGTGCATCCATGGTGTCATCCCAGCACTCAGGAGGTTGAAGCAGGAGGTTCATAGCAAATTCAAGGCCAGCCTACACTACACAGTGAGTTTGAGGCCAGCCTGGACTACAGAGTAAGATCTTGTCTCTACATAGATAGATAGATAGATAGATAGACAGACAGATAGACAGATAGATAGCAACATCTAGATGGGTTTCACCTAATACCTGGGCACCACTGCCTAGCCATGTTGACACATGGAATTAACCATCACCCGGGCATAGTGGCACACACCTATAATCCCAGTACTTTGGGAGGCTGAAGCAGGACAATTGGGAGTTTGAGTCCAGCCTGGGAAATTTAGCAACTTAGTAAAATCCTGTCTCAGAATGAAATAAATTTAAAAGGACTGGGAGATACCTCAGTGCAAAGGTTCTGGGTTCAATCCCTACTACTGAAAAATATATATATATATTAACCATCACCATTAAAGTGAAAGGAGGATAGAGGATATCAACTAAAGCCTCTAAGAGACAGTAGGAAGCGCTGTGCCCAGCTGCGCATCTTTCTCAATGGAATCCCTGGACCCCTTCAGAATGGGCCTTGGAGAAAGGAAGGAGAAGCTACACACACTGGGAGCTCGGCAGCAGCAATGTACAGAAGGCGCCCGGCCCCACAGCCTGTGTTCTGAGCCTGGCAACCCCTTGTTACACTGCTGGATGACTTCTTCCTCTTCCTCACTAGATGCAACCCATTCCACTTAGAAGCAAAATTGCTCACAAAAAGACCAAAAAAATCTGAAGCTCTACTCCTGATATCATTTCACTCACGTAATATTGTCAGCAATAATATTGATATTGCATTTTTGAAATTGTTTGATGTAAGTGTAGGACAAAACAATGGAACCAAATATATTGATGTTACTAGCAAGACTTTCAATGTAAGAGAAAGAAACGCACCCATCAATGAATAAAAGTTAAAGGAAAAAATTGTGATGTTAAATTGGCCTTGTTAGTGTGAACCCATGGCTGTGATCTTTAGTGTATTTTCTAGCCTTGACCACCAAAGGGATCTAAAATGAGGACGTCACAGTAGGGATGAGCACAATTAGTTTCCAGACTTAGCTTTAACATAGTTTCCTGGTCACAAGCACAAGGATTCCTCAGAGAAATGGCTGGGTTCAGGGCTTCCCTAGAGAACACTGAACATGAGCCAGGATGTCTTCAGCCAGAAAGTAAGCAAAGTACACAAGGACCCCCAAGGGTTAAATCTAAGCAAACAGGAAGGATGCTGTTTGCTGTTCGGTAGTACCTCTAAGAGTTAAACGTAGCCTGCAAATAGCAATTCCACCCCTTCCTATATGTGGCCAACCCCAGCCCAAAATAGGTTCATTCAAGGACAGGTGACAGAATGTTCATAGCAGCCCTGTTACATATTGCATATGATGTAGCAGCACACAGCAGTAAAACCCTAGAATCATCCTTCATGTCCACCTAGCTTAGAATAGATACAGAAACGGCAAGAGCGACGAACGACTAAGATGCGTGACTTTGCACAATGTGGGTGAAACTCATAATGTCATGATGAGGCGAGAAGCCAGACTGGAAAGAGGACATGCTGTACGCGTCCCTGTACACCAAGTTCCCGAATAGGTAAGCTCCTTAATAGTTTAGAATAACAGCTGTGTGTGGTAGGGTGTGCCTGGAGTCCCAGTTACTCAGGAAGCTGGGGCCAGCCTGGGCCAGGCCCTATCTAAACAAAAAGAAATAGAGGCAAGGCTGGTGGCTACTCCCAAGGGGGCAGAACTGCTAGGAACAGGAGGTGTGAGTGGGGTCTAGGGGGTTATGGGATACCACCAGCAGTGTTCTGTTTCTTTATCTGGCAGCTGCCTACACAAGCATTTGCTATGGGAAAAATTTTTTTAACTATAGGCTTAATTTTTTGCACTTTTATCTATATGTTAACATAAATATGTATGTTATAGTTATATATTTATTCAAAGTAAAAGTATTACTTAAAAAAAAGTGACCTTGCCAGGCCTGGTGGTGCTCACCTGTCACCCCAGCTTTCAGGAGACTAAGGCAGGACTATCACAAGTTAGGGGCTACCCTGGGCTATAGTCCAGCCCAGACTGTAGCAAGACCCTATCTTAAAAAAAAAGAGAAAAAGAAAAGGAAAAGAAAGTGCTTGTAAATGTAGAAGGAATGATAAAATTTAAAAATCATCATTTTGTTTCTTTTTTTTTTGAGATAGGGTATCAGTATGCAGTTCAGGCTGGCCTTGAGCTCACTTTGTAGCCCAGGTTTGTCTCAAACTGGTAAGGATCCTCCTGCCTCAGCCTCCCGAGTGCTGGGATTACAGGTATGTGCCACCACACCTGGCTAAAACCATCATTTTGTAACCCCTGATACAGTGATCACCATCATGTAACAATCACTAATGGAAACTAAAACCATCAGGTGAAAGCCTGTTATGTACAGACAGCTGAAGAATGCCAAAGGATCATCCAGAGACTGCTCAATTCACACAAAAGAGCCACTGATGATGTTGAACTCATTATGCAATCCAAGCTGTCCTCAAGCTCTCAGCCATTGTCCTGCCTCACCCTCCCCAGTGCTGGGATGACAGCAGAAGGCACCACACCCAGCTAGGAGAAACTTTATTCTTTTGCAATAGAGAGGCCTGGTGGCCATGGCCTCAACTCAGTGATTGAATTTAGTATGACAAATAGAACGCTGTGGCATTCTGTGTCACCTGGTACGACTCAAATTAATCAAGCAATATAACCCAAGGCAATGTGTTTTCCTCACTATTTTAGAATCACCTGAGATTTTCAAAATCCCATTCCAACTACAGCAGAATCTATGAGGCAAGACCACACATCCATACTTTTAGAAGTCTCCCAGGTGACTACAATGGACAGTGAAGATATTATGAACAAAAATATATCCCCAAATCCAGCTCCTAGCTTCAATTATGTATAGGACGGAGAGCAACGGCTCTTAACGCTGACTCTATATTCCCTAACCACCCAGGGAATGTTGAAACCAGTGTCACCTCAGCTGTGTCTCCAGTGAATCTGACACAGTTAGATGAGAGTACAACTCAGGAATTTATTTTCTTTTCTAGGTCTTACATTTTATTTAAGTAACCTCCCATAAGAACAGACCAATTACTCCCTCTTCCTTGTCAGGCCAATCTGATTGCCAAGTGCCGCCAGAGTCAAGGATTCCTAAAATAAAGGAACAAATGAACACCCTGTGGAGACAGACAAATCTAGGGTGTGGGTGATTCTAGACCACTAGGGTGGAGTCCTCAAAAAGTCATTGTCACGGAGGGCAAAGAGAAAGGGAGGGACTCTTCTATGTTAAAATAAATTATGCCCCCCAAAAAGGTATTGAGTATATTAGCTTATTAAAACAACTACAGAGACATGTTACAGGAAAATCAGACAAATTTAAATATTGCACTGATTGTTAGATGGTTAATTTTTAGTAAAGATGACATTGTGGTTCTGTACACAAATATCTTTGTTTATTTGTTTGTTTCTGATACTTGAGACTGAACCCAGGGCCTTTACCCTGAACTACAACCCAACCCTTTTTTAAGATTGTTTTGTTTTGTTTGACACAGGGTCTTGCTGTGTATCCCAGGCTGGCCCAGGCTGGCCCAGGCTGGCCTCAAACTCACAACGATCCTCCTGCCTTAGTCTCCTGGGTGCTAAGACTACAGTCGTGTACCACCACACGTGGCTAAACTTCTTACTTTGAGACAGGGTCTTGTTAAATTGCCCAGGTTGGGCTTGAATTTGCAATCCTCCTCCCTCAGCCCCCCAGAGTGTAATGTCCCAGGTGGGTTTACACCATGCTAGGTTATGCCAGGCCACACTGTAACATCCAGGAGTGGACAGCAAACCATTGCTCTGCTGGAACACAGCAAACCATTGCTCTGCAGCTCCCAGAGATCCAACACCCACCATCAGGAGAAAACCAAAGAAGTAGTTTAAGTTAAAAGAAGACAACTTATTTGGAGATGGGAAAGAGGGAAAAGAAATGACAGACAGCTATTTGGAACAAGTAGGGAGAATTTGAAAGCAAATTGCTCATAAATCTCTTGTCCTCAGCTCCTTTTATTGAATACTTGTCACAGGTTGCCTCCTGGAATCTGATTGGTTCCCTGGCTTGTCTTTCATTGGATTTCTTTTGCCTAACATTGGATTTCTCTTGTCTAACTTGGATTTCTTCTGCCATGTGAGCTTTGCCTGTCCTTTGGTGGAGGGTAACATTGTGGGTGGGGGTCTTACGGACAGGTAGTTTAAGCTAAAAGATTAAGTCAAGTGTGGGGAATGGCTGAGCTGGAGATTGAACACAGGTGTAGGGCTATGGCAAGGCCAGTCCTGGGACCACAGAGTACCCGAGGTGAGCCAGGTGAACAAGTTGTTAGGCAGAGGGGTTTCATGGAACACCAACCTGTCGAGTGTATAAACATGCTGCAGTTGTTGGGTGGTTCTTTTTCTCCCACCAGGAGAGGGGCTCCACCGGACCTCAGCTTTCCACATTCTGACTCTTGTCATTGTTTCTTCATCCTCCACCATCCTCCTGCCAAGAATTTCAAGAGCTACACTGGACATGGCATTTTGGTGCCCAACAGGGAACTAGGGTATGAGGAAACTCATCATATAGCAGGTGAGAGGACACTTCTAGTTTGCACACAAAAGAGAGAGGGGTGTATTAATATCATCAATATTGATCCCATCAGTATCATCCGTATTGATCCCATCATCAGGCATAAAACATGGGGCAAACAGGTTCTCAAGAAAAATGAATGTATATAGAAATTCTTGCTATACTATTCATTCCCATATTACTCTTTTTGTGGACTTGGATCAGGCAGTGTAGATGATTATACACCTGTTGAGATGACCACAGAGGATTTGGCTCAGAGCACTTAAAACCAAGCCCTGAGCAGAAAAAAGACAGTGGAGCAACAACCCACCTGATAGAGCTTGAACCATCTAGCTTTGCTCAATCAGATAAGGAAGGAGACAAAGCTCTTTCACCACTAGAGGAGTGTTTCACTGCAACTTCCATTTCACAGCCTCCCAAAGTAAAACTGATAACCTTAACTGCACCACAAGCAGCTACATCTGCTTTCTTGGTTCAGAAAAATTTTGCTACATCACAGGCTGAGACTTCCACCCTTGGTAGAATACAGTCATCCTTTCTCTGTCCCTTGCATTTGGTGCTAAAAGAGGTCAGGTGAGTGGGAGAATCCCTGGAGGGTTTTCAACTTGTCTACCTTGTTGCTGAGGTCCAAGATCCCAGTAATCTGGGACAAGTCTTCATGAAGCTGTACCTTTTAAGACTTTAAAAGAACTAAAATCAACTGCTACCTATGGCCCGACAGCCCCTTTTACTTTGGGTTTTATAGAGCTTATAGGACAACAGGTTATGGCCCCTAATGATTGGAAAGGAATGGCTAAAGCATATTTAAATCCAAGGGATTATTTATTGTGGAAGGGAAATTTTTTTTGATTTGTGTGCAGATCAGGCCACTCGCAATACTGCTCACAATGTGGCCATTACAAAAGACATGTTAACTGGAGAGAGTGCCTTTGCTGCCACAAATAATCAATTTACTTTTTAATTGCAAGCATATGAACAAATTAAAACAGCTGCCCCAAGGGCTTAGAGGAAACTTTTTTCAAAGGGCAAGATATCCCTTGATCTGACCTCCATCCACCCAAGGGCTTGCTAAATACAATCAGGGAAGGAGAGAACTCTTTCCAGTGGTCCCTAAAAGGACCATTTTGGCATAGGATACTCACCTTCACATTTTCAGGAAGGGCCTTTGTCTCTTCTCCGACCCCACAAAAGGTATCCAAGATAACTTGGATGTCTGATGACCTTGTGTGGGTTGATCAATGGCCCCTCACTCAGGAGTTTATAGCTGCTTATACACTGGTTAATGAGTAGATAATGGTGAGGCACCTAGAACTCCCTTGGAATAGTGCAATTTTTGTGATAAAAAGAAGTCAGGGGGCTGGGGATTTATTTCAGCGGCACAGAGCCTGCCTGGCAAGTGCAAGGTCGTGAGTTCGATTCCTGGTACCGGAAGAAAAACAAAACAAAACAAACAAACAAAAGAAGTCAGGAAGGTGGAGATTATTATAAGATTTTCAGGCTGTTAATTGTACCGTGGAATCTATGGGAGCACTTCAACCAAGATTGCCTAGTCCCATAGCTATCCCTTTGCATTTTTCCCTCATGGTGATTGGTCTAAAAGACTGCTTTTATAATCCTCCATCCTCACGATAACAAAGTCTTGCCTTTAGTTTTCTCTCCATTAACCATCAGACCCCTATGTGTCATTTCCAATGTTGTTGTCTACCACAAGTAATGGCAAAGAGTCCTACCCTGTGTCCAGAGCTTGTGGCTGCAGCCATTTTATCAGCCCCTCAGCTTCATCCATCTGTTTATCTTATTCATTTACATGGATGATATTCTAGCACATGAGTCCTTACCCAGCTTACCCAAAATATTTCTCCAATTAGATGATGCCCTTTATAATGTAGACCTTGTAGTGGCCCCTGAAAAGGTGCCAACCATGGTACCCTTCTCATATTTGGGTCATGTTATCCAACAGAGACGTATGTGTCTCAAACTATTCAGATCCAGGTTAATTGTCTTGTAACCTCAACTGATTTTCAAACTTCACTTGGTAGTATTAATTGGCTCCACCCAGCTCTTAAGCCAACAACTCATGATTTAGGCCCTCTCTTTGACATTCTCAAGGGGACCCGGCCTCCACATCTCTGAGAGCACTTACATCAGAGGCTAAAGCTGCCTTGGACAAAGTTAATCTAGCCCTCTCTAATGCTCAACTTTTTAGAGTTGACCCATCTTGATCAATGTCTTTAATTATTTTCCCAGCTCAGCATATGCCCAATGGGATCCTTTGGTAGTCTCAGGGCCCTTTGCAATAGCTAAATATGCCACATGCTCCACTCCCTTTTATGATGCTGTGACAGAGCTTATTGCACGTGGGTGGACACATGCTGTTCAGCTCTTTGGTCGTGAGGTGCAGACTATCATTGTCCCCTTTCCTGCTGTTCAAACACAGTGGCTGTGGCAATTTTTATTCTCTTCTCAATTCCCATGGCCTAACTTCCCTGGTGTTATTGATTGTCATTATCCTCCAGAGAAGTTAATTCAATTTGCTTCTCTCACATAGCAAGAGGTGCTCCTGTTTTCACAGATGGGTCCTCTTCAGGAGGTAGAGGTTATGTAACAGCCTTCCCTTCTCAAATACAGGATAAAGGGTTTTTTTCTGCACAAAAGACTGAATTGTAGGGCTGTCGCATGGGCCTTACAAGATCACTTGCCCACTCTCATTAACCTTTTCTCAGATAGTGCTTCTGTTTGTAGTGTGATGCGCCACATTGAAACTGCCACTATTCACACTGGCCAAGAAGATTCTTTTCATTTATTTCACACTCTCCAATTTACCATTCACTCATGCCCTATCCCCTGTTTTATCAGCCATTGATGTTCTCATTCACAATTGCCAGGGCCTCTCACTGAGGGAAATGCTGCAATAGACAGATTGCTGGCTACTGTCATTGTTACTGCCTCAAATGCTTTCAACAGGCATCTGCCTCCCATGTCACCTTCCATCAAAACACTTCTGCCTTACACAAACAGTTCCTTTTAACCTGGGAACAGGCTCAACAAATTGTTAAACAATGTTCCTCATGTGTAATACGTCTTCCTTCACTCCCTGTGGGAGATAATCTCTGAGGGTTAAACCCTAATCCTCTCAGCAAAGGGGTGTCACTCACATTCCTGAGTTTGGCTCTCTACGCTGGGTCCACATTTCAGGGGATACTGCCTCAGGATTTATGTTTGCTTCCACCTGTACTGGTGAAGTGACTCAACATGTCATTGCTCATTGCTTGGATGCTTTTGGCATCCCTGGCTGCCTGTGGGCACTTAAGACTGACAATGGCCCGGCTTATACAAGTGCTGCTTTCCACCAAACGTTTTATGAAACTTTCCACATTTCTTTTACCACAGAAATTCCCTATAACCCTCAAAGTCAAGGAATTGTTGAACATGCTCATTGTACACTCAAAATTTAACTACAAAAACAATAAGGGGAATCCTTCCCTACAAAATTTATACCTCGTAATAGACTTTACTTGGCATTTTATACTATTAACTTTTTAACTCCTACTAGGGATGGGAATACAGCAGTAAAAAGATAACCCAATAGCTAAAGAAAAATAAGCTAGGAAGGGTCCTTTGCAAACATTTACATGTTGGACAACGGAAGGGACCCAGCCCAATACTTGTATGGGGCTGATGGTATGCTCGTGTCTTTCCAGAGAATGTTGAATGACCTATCTGGGTGCCAGAGTGTGCTGTCCAGCTACATCATAGACCCAGGCACACAGAAGGAGTTGGTTCCACTTTTCAGGAATCTAATGCTCAGTCCTGTGGCAGTGATGCCTCAGAGACCACATTGCAGCCAATAAACAAGGATGGAGCTAGACAAAACCTAGGGCCAATTAAAGAAATCAACCCAGGATGCCCAAGAGGCAGTAACCAAAAATGGAAATTGAAGGTCTGAGCAGGTGACAGAGTGTATGGAGATAACTGGGCTGGAAGCTACATGAAAGAAAGGGACACAAAATTGCCAGTATTCATAAGACAAATAAAATACAAAAAATATACATTAATTATAGATAAAGGATTTTGTTCCTTCCAAATTCTTCTTATAAAAGATCTCTGCTAATTGATCTACAAAAAATTCTGACTACTCTATTTATAATTACAAACTTCTAAAATTGTAAAAGAGTAATTATAATTCCATTTGGCCAAAAATATATTTGAGTGCAGTCTGATTTTGCAAACAGATTGTCTAGGTATGTTTGCTTGTCTGTTTGCCCAATCTGCAAGCAGCTGTTTTTATTTGAGCTCAGCAATTTTTTCTTTCTTTTTGCAATTTTGGATTTTTGAAGCATTTGTTCATAATTTGATTTGGCTTATAGATTTAAAAACATGTCTACACCTGGGTTGCCAGCTGTTCAAAATGATGTTAAAATTTGTTTTCACATAAGTCATCAGAAATTTGTTAGGGTAACTAAATGGGGACCTTTCAGGCTTGGGGAATTATTAGCCAGGGCTCCCTTTGGTGAACAAAGGAGTAGCTGCCTGGGAAAAAAATCATATCCCAGCCTTTGTTCATTAATGGGAGGCCGCAGTGATCTCCATAGTCTTATGGGAGACACTCTAATAAATATTGCGCAAAATATATCATTGTGATATGTTCACACTGGTCATCATCAAAAATTAAGTTTTCTAGAAATACAGCAAAATGGCTGTCTGATTTAAAGATGCTCTGGTGCAAAACTAAACTAAGAAACAATTCCTCACGCAGCCCGGGCGGCAGACCGCGGACAGCGGCTACCTCTCAGTGGCCCTGAGGCACCGGCCCATCCTCCCCCCCACCCGGCTGGATGCGGCTGGAGTCCTGCTGCGATGGGCGGGGTGGTGGGTGGACTGGTGGGCGGGCTGAGGTCCTCCCTGTGCATTGCTGGGAACCGGCCTCGCCTCGCCCCTCCTTCCTGAAGGCCAGGCTCATGAGGGAGGGGCAGAGTCAGAAGAGATGGAACTCCCTCGTGGCAAACCCAAAGCCATTACCTCTTCAGGGGAAGCAGCATTGGCTTCCAGGAAATCGAAAGCCCGTGGTGACCCTTGGCCAGCCCGGTTTGGTTTTTTGTTTTGTTTTGTTTTGTTTTGTTTTGTTTGTTGTTGTTGTTGCTGTTGTCTTTTTGAGACAGGGTCTCGCTGTGCAGTTCAGGCTGGTCTCCAACTCTCAGCGATCCTCCCGCCTCAGCCTACCGAGTGCTGGGATTACAGGCGTACGCCACCGCGCCCGGCTACTGACCCGGTTGGTTTTCAGGCCGTCTGCAAACAATTGGGGAATCGAAACTCCGCAGCCCTGGGGACTGCCCTGCAGTGCTGGGCTCAGGCTGTCCTGGATGCACTAGTAGAAGATGGTATCTGCATTCTGAATCATGAAAAAGCTCATGGAAGAGATACAGTGACTCCATTTTCAATATATTCAGATGAGTCTGTTGCTTCACATTTTGCCCTTGTTACTGCTTATGAAGACATCAAAAAATGACTTAATGATCAGAGAACTAAAACTCATTCCTAAAGAAAAGAATATGGTTTTTGGAAGAAAAGCTTGTAGGAGCTGGATTAGATGAAGAAACAAGTTCTGTGGGACGAGAACAAGTAAATAAGGCCTATCGTGCATATCGAGAGGTTTGCATTGATAGAGACAATTTGAAAAGCAAATTGGATAAAATGAATGAAGACAACTCTGAATCTTTGAAAGTATTGAATGAGCAGCTACAATCTAAAGAAGTAGAACTCCTCCCGCTGAGAACAGAGGTGGAAACTCAGCAGGTGATGAGGAATTTAAATCCACCTTCATCAGACTGGGAGGTAGAACAGTTGAGCTGTGACCTGAAGACCCGTGGTTTGGAACAAGAGCTGGAACTGATGAAAAAAAGAATGTAGTGATCTCAAAGTAGAGCTACAAAAAGCCAAACAAATGGATTCATCTCAGGAAGACAATCTGAAGAGCAGGATCTCCAAAGACTAAGCGTTTCAAGTGATACTATGCAACATGCATACTGGCAACTGAAGAGGGAAATGTCTAATTTACATTTGGTGACTCAAGTACAGGCTGAACTACTAAGAAAACTGAAAACCTCAACCACAATCAAGAAAACTTGCACCCCAGTTGGATGCACTGAAGACCTTGGGGGAAAAACAGCACGAAATTGTACTTGACGAATTTCGCTGCAAAATACAAAAGACACCCTCACCAAATGGCAAACGTCTTTGTCATACTGAGTCTTCCCCTTTGTCAGGAGGCACTAAGGTTTCATCAGAGAAAGCACTTTTCCAATCATGGCCAGATAATGAAAGATTGATTCCTAATGATGGTATGGACTTTCAGGAACACAACTCTTATGGCAGAAATTCTCTGGAAGACAATTCTTGGGTATTCCCAAGCCCTCCCAAATCAAGTGAGACAACATTTGGGGAAACTAAAAGTAAAACTTTGCCTTTACCCAACCTGCGACCACTGCATTACTTGGATCAACATAATGAAAACTGTCTTTATAAAAGTTAATTCTGAAGAGATTCATGATTTGATCATGAGGTCACTGTACCTCTGGTTCTCCCAAGAGATTATTTAACAAACTGAAAGTGGATTTTGATTAAAATTTTGCAGTTCTTCAGTATATACTGTCAACACAAGGTATGATAATTAGTTGATTTTCGAGTAAAAGAAGAGTGCCCTTCAGCTCTATATTCTAAGAATCAGATATGCACTAACTATACTAGTGAATAAATTTAAGGTGTTGAGAGATAAATCTGCCATCGATAACAGTTGTGAAATCTGCTATAAGAAGAGAACTGGAGATATTTGGACATAGTTTGACAAAGTATGTGAAACACCTAAATATCCCTTCATAAAAAGAAAAGGAAGCATTTATTACAGGAGAGAAACCATGTACATTGGTTCAGATTGCATAAAGGGGCAAATGACAATGTGAATAGATTATCCTTGTTGACTTTATGATGCATAAAATTATGAAATATAATGGAATAAAAGTGTCTAGATTATTAAAAAAAACTAAGAAACAAAAGTTTTCATGTGGCTATGTCAATTGTTTATTGTTAAATGTATTCATACCTTCTGGATATACAGGTCTTCCAAAATGCAAAACTGGGATTGTTTATAGTGATAGACTTTTCTTTCAAATTCAGACATCTGCCTTTCTCTTGTGCTCCAGGTACATACATGAATCACAATTCATGCCAAACCATCATGAAGTCACCAGTCAATAATAATATTTTTAACAAAAATATATGTGATATGTATGTACCACTACATTTAGAGATGTTTAGACATTGCAGCCCAGTCAATGTCACACACATCAATTACATCCCATTAAAGGACATCAAACTAGGTGAGAGCTTTTTATGTACTACATAGAGATGACTAAAAAGGCTATTGTATGTCAAAATGGAAATTTAAGTGTGTTATAAAAAGTCATCATAATTGTCATGCTGAAACATTATGTATGGCTTTTGATCTCAATTTGTCTATGTAAAACTGTATAACTGTATACTATGGAAATAAGGCCTACTAGATTCAGCTACTAGAACATCCATGGTTGGTAGGAAATAACAGTTCTACTTTGTATTTCCAGATGTTCCTTATTCAGATAAAATTATAATATTAAGTTCACTGCTCCTGTTACAATATAATGTCATTAACCTTCTCTCCTGAATGTTCAGCAACTGAGGTTTGGAGACCAAAAATCTAGAAAGGTAGATGGCTCGGAGGACATCCAAGATTTTGGCCCTGGCCCTCCAAGGTCAGTGAGAACCAAGGACATAAGAGAAACTTTTCAGCAACACTCTACAACTCAAATGAGTTATACAACCTCCTGACCAAGAAGATTGTTGGACTACAGAAGATCAATGGTGTATAGTGTGCTTAAGGAGAGTCACCAGGAGAGAAAAGTTTCCCAAGATTTCATAGAAAGCAATTTGGTCAAGCAATAATGGTGACTCATCCAGATGGCTGACACTGACAGGAGAACTGAGAGGTGCTGTACGTGGTTCCAAGGAAAATCTTGACCTTAACTGACCTTGATAGATAGCAAGAAATTAATTTTAATTAATACAAGTCTCACTTTAACTTAATCTTGAACATCCAGCAGAAAAGTGTAACCACAAGCTGTATAAAACAATCCCATCACTGACACCTCCTAACAACCTCCAGCCACACTGGTAACTGACAACTCTTATGAGTTAATGGGCCATGTAGGATTACACTGCTGAATGCAGGGACCTGAAATCCTTGAACTGGGAATCTTTAGCCTAAATGAGTAAGTTCACTCAGAATAGAAAGGGTTCAAGATGGAGAAAGCCTTCACAGGAAAATACTTGGCCAGGAATGCCCAGGGAAGAGTGGAGAGGAAAAGCCTTCCACAAGAAAAGGAGGTCTTCTGCAGAGTCCTCCAAATACAGCTCCTGCAACTCCAACTGACCACCTATTGCTTTCAACTACAGAACAGAAAAGGGGGAAATGTGGGGAGTGGCTGAGCTGGAGATTGATCACACATGGGGGGGCTAGAGCAAGGCCAGTCCCAAGAACACAGAGCACCTGAGGTGAGCCAAGTGAACAAGTTGTTAAGCAGAGGGGTTTCTCCTGACACCAACATGCTGAATGTATAAATAACTGTGCTGCAGTCACTGGGTGGTTCTTTTTCTCCCACCAGGACAGGGGCTCCACCTGACCTCAGCTTTCTGCATTCTGACTCTTGCCTTTGTTTCTTCATCCATACTGCCCTCTCCCTGGGAATTTCAAGAGCTGCCCTGGATGCAGCAGTGAAGGGGAAGTATGCAACTCAGTTTTTTCTTCTTTTTTATTATTATTAAGTTTTTTTGTATGGTTTGGATATACATAATGATCACATTCATCGTAGGGAATTTGTACCTATATATATCTTGATTCTTCTTTTTTTCCCATTCCCTTCCTCTCCCTTCAATCCCTTTTTCCCTCCTTATCTACAAAACTTTGCTTCTATTTTGTCCTTCTTTTCTCATTTTTTCATTTCCTTTCTTTCCTTTCCCCTTCCCTAGTTCCCCTTTCCTTTTGAAAAATTTCATCCTATTTCATAATATCTATTATACATTTTAGTCCCTATTACACTTTGAGTTCTCACACTAGAGATACTTACACATGTATGTACAATTTATTTCACTAAGAGTATGGTCTTCTCTTAAGCATCCATTTACCTAGAAATGTCTCAAGTTTATCCTTCTTTATGGCTGAGTAGTACTCCACTGTATTTTTTTAAACCCACACATTTTTTATCGGTTCATCAGTTGATGGGCATTTGGGCTATTTCCAAGATTTAACTATTACAAACTGTGCCACTATAAATATGGGTGCACATATATTGCTGTGATATTTTAATTCTTTTCAGAAGATGCCAAGGGAAATAGCTGAGTCAAATGGGACCTCTA
>NW_004955409.1:26501191-26515857 GCF_000276665.1 Chinchilla lanigera | reverse complement strand
TTGGATTTGTTTCTGCATTTTCTAATCTGTTCCATTGATCCTCAGGTCCTTTTTTTCCCCAGTACCATGCTGTTTTTATCACAGTAGTTCTGGAGTGTAATTTCAAGTCAAGGATTGTGATGCCCCCTTGCCTTGCCTTTGTTGTCCAGAATTGTTTTTGCTCTCCTAGGTCTCTTCTGGTTCCAAATGAATTTTAGGAATGTTTTCTCTAGTTCTGTGAGATATGCTAATGGTATTTTGATTGAGATTGCATTAAATCTGTATAAAAATTCTGGAAATATTTAACTATATTAAATCTGTATAAAAATTCTGGAACATTTTAACTATATTAATTCTTCCTACCCCAAGAGCAGGGGAAGTTTGGGACTCTTATGTTACTCTCACTTCCTAGGAACTTACTGGTCCTGGTTCTTTGCCTTTGTCTTCCTAATTGCTTGAGTCTAGCTGCCTTTCTCTTTTCAATTTTGCCGATTATAGCTGCCTTTGCCCTTCTGATTTCTGGAGTCTGGCTGCAGAGGTCAAAACTGCCCTATTAATTTTTAATAAAGCTCAATGAGGCCTTCATCCTATCTTTTCCCTACCTACAGTGACTCCATCCCTACAAGAGTGCTGGGATTAGAGGTATGCACCACCACGCTAGGGCAATAAATAGCTATTCTTAAGTGATGCTTGCTGAGCACTGAGAAGTGATGATGATATGTATTATGGTTTAGACCTAGATGTCTTTCCAAAGACTCATGCAGTCATAGGGCTTTTTCAGAGGTGAAATCTAGAGTGTGTGATACTGGGATTAAGGGTGTCTGATTAGTAAATCAGTCCACTGATTGGCTTGGCATAGCTCTGGCTAGGATTAAAGGTGTGAGTGCTACCTCCACCCCAGGGTGGGTAGCCTGCATACAATATAAGGGACAGAAAGAGACTTGCCTCCCTTCCCTCCATCCTCCTTGTTGCTGTTGCTGTCTTCTGCCTGTCATGAATTGTTCTCCTCTGTGATTCTTGTCTACTGTGTCATCCTGCCTTGGAGTCAACCAATTGTGGACTAAAAACTCTACAAACTATGAGCTAAATAAATCCTTCCTCCCTTCCTTTGTGGGCGTTGGGTATTTTGTCTCAGCAATGAAAAATTTAACTAAGACACTATGGACCTACCTTACAAATGGCTCAACAACAGCAAAAGAAAACAAGGTATACAGAGAGAGAAATAAAGCAACACATCCACAGCTATTTTGGCCAGGCAAGAACATATGGGAGTTTGTTGTATTAATCTTTCAAATTTTCTGTATGTTTGAAATATTTCCAAATAAGTTGAAGAAATGAGATGGGGCTGGAGGCTCATTCCACACTACATTTCTAAACAGGGCTTCCCTGAGCTCAGACATTATCAATTGGGGTAATGACAACTTCACAACCAGATTGCAGGTGTCAGGATGGGAGCTTCCAGTTCATTACAATCCTTGGGCTAAGACTTCTCCTTACAACTAGGTCTCTGGGTTTTAAAAGTAGGACATCACAACCATTACATCTTACAACTTTACCCGGGCGTGGTGGCTCACGCCTGTAATCCCAGCACTCAGGAGGCTGAGGCAGGAGGATCATTACAAGTTCAAGACCAGCCTGGGCTACAAAGTGAGCTCAAGGCCAGCCTCAACTGCATAGTGAGACCCTGTCTCAAAAAAAAAAAAAAAACTTTACCAGCACTATTTACAAAATAAAAATGGCTGACATTAGTTGTGCCTAACATTTTTGGATATCATCTCTTTCAACACTATAACACTATAAAGGTATTACTAATAGTATTATTGCTACTTACCAGATTATAAAACTGAGGCTCAGAGTTCACTAACTTCCTCAAAGTTCCACAACCAGTTAAATGCAAGGGCTGGAGTGGGAATTTCACCAACCCAGCCCCAAAGCCTGTGCTACATCACTTACATTGAATACATAAAACACATTTAAATACTGTTTCTCTATGTTCTATTGCTAGAAACAAACAGAAAGCTTTTATTTAGTTTTCTCTGTACTTGACAGTTGCCAATCTCTTGCTAATCTTCAATAATTTCCCACAACGTATGACCTAGTCCTGGTCACCATTGCTCACTCCTCAGTTTGATTCCTAAAAAACAAGTAAAGCAGCGCCAGGCTGAACTCACAGTGATGAAGGAGACTGAGAGAGAACTAGAGACTTGAGCTGGGGGAGTAGCTCAGTGTACAGCTCTTGCGAGCATGCACAAGGCCCTGAGTTAGAGCCCCAGCACAGCAACAATAAATGAATAAATAAATCAAATAAATACCCAGAAACTTGATTAGTGGACTAGAGGTAAATCTGTCAGTCCGTGCATCTATCTACCTTCCTTTCCTGTCTTTCCCTCAGTCTCTCTCTTGCCATGTCTCCCCGTTTCACCTCTTCCTGTGTCTTATTTCTCTTTGTCTCTAAGTCTCATTGCCTCTAAGTCTGCCACTGTCTCTTATCTCTGCCTCTGACACGTGCACACAACTAAATTTCAGAGCTGCACTTTGCCTCCTAGACCTCACAGATTAATAAGCTAAATTCAATAGAGAATACAGGAAAGAAGAGTGACTTTTGCCCCTGGGGGCCACCAAACTCTTCGGTCCACTTGGCTCTTTGCCTCTCCGGGGAAGATATGAGGACAAGCACTGCTCACTGTCCCCATAGCCTCCAACCCTCGTGGGAGCCACCTGTCCTCCATTCTCTCCCAGACTGCCCTGAAAGCTACTGCCCTGCGGCTAGGGGAGCTATTGCATAAGTGACGCTGGATGCTATGGGCTGACAACTGTGGGCACCCCATGGCTACCTGGCCAGGTAAGAGGAGGGTGACCAGCGATGGACCTTCAAGAAGTATGGCATCACTGAGCAGGTGCCATCAAGAGGCCCACCTGTGGTCAGGGCGGTGCCAGGGCCTTCCTCAGCTTGGCCTCGTGATTGGCAGAAATCTCATTACATTAGGCTTTGGCAAGAACAACCTCACCCCACCTAGAGTGGCCTGGAGCCTAACACCTCACTGGCCACTCTCGCCCAGGAGCTTGATCGCTTTGGGAGCACTCAGACCATTGTTCACATCAGAGATAGCTTTGCCTAACCTCCATTCAACAGAGAGCCTGCAGCAGCCTATGCTACAAAGAGGGGCTTTCCTCAGGGTGATCTAGGCTGTGAGCTCTATGTGTATTTTCCAGCAGGGGAGACCTGGTATCCCAGCAGTGCCAGCCCTCACTTCTCCCTGGTCACTGGGAGCTTTTCATGGGTGGATATACCCAGCACGAAATCCAGGATTCAGACCTAAGGGTTCAGGATGGCATCAAGACCAGATTTTTTTCTAGACAGTCCCAGTAAACATTCTGGCTACAGAAACAGCCTGTGGGGCTACAGCTGTTTAGTCCACAGCTGGAGTGATGAGGGTTGGGAGTCAAGTGAGCTAAAGGAGACCGGGTCAAGCCTAAGCCCTGGGAAAACGGACCCAAACGGACCCTGGGAAAACGGAGCCTTTCCAGTGACCATGGGAAGACAACCCTCTGTCCATATGAGGAATGGGGAAGGATGAAGGGTGGCGGGCAATAGTATATGGGTTCAATCCCTGCACCACCAAAACAAAAAAAAAAAAAAAAAGCTAAAGACAGTCAGAGTATACTGACAGTACACTAGCTAGGTTGGCATGAGATTCTAGTGTTGAAAACAGCGCCTTCCCAACATCTATGCACATTCTATAGGGGACCAGGGAGATACTAATGGTCTCCTCAAAGACCACTCTTCTGGGAACAAGCTGACCCAGTGCAGACTGCCCAGCCTGAGCACAACAAGGGCACGCAGTGCGTCAGGTAGGGGAGCGCCAGTGGCTCTGCTGTGCTCCTAGCACCCAAGCCACCCCCGATGGGCCTGGCACTGAGCGGACGCCCAGGGTGGGGCAAGGCCCACAAAGGCAACTTGTCGGGAACCTCAGAGGCAGGTTGCAGGGTGACCAGGCTGCGGGTGGGTGGGTCCAGGAGCAGCAAGCGCACAGCCATGCTCTCCACCCTGCGCCTTTTCACAGCAGTGCCTTGGGCCAGCTAAAAGGAGAATTCACAGTGGTGGTTACAGTGACAGACGCGAACACGCCACACCTGTCTTTTCCATCTCACAGAAAGCAGTTATTTTAAAATTTGGGCCCTTCTCTACTCCCTTCCCTTGGCTGGAGTTCTCTGCTGAGTTATTTTGGTTTATTTGTTGAAAATCAACATCCTATCCACCACTAAAACTGAATTCTTAGATTTGTAGTTTGTTTTTTATTTTTCACAACAGTGAGAAGGGACTCCTGTTAAGCTGACTTCTAGCATACATGATACTCTCTACTGTGGCCTGTATTTGTTTGTTTTTTGACTAACTAAATGGAAAGTTATCAATAAAGCCTTTGTCAGAGGATTTATTTCTTTAAAGAAAAAAAATACAGACCAATAAATCAGACAGACCTAAATCCTTTCAAGCCACATGACTTAGGGCATAATATATAAACCTATCCACACTGCAATTTCTTTGTCTGCAAAATGGTAATATTAGAAGTATGACATGGAGCCATTATGAGGACTAACTGCAATCATATATAGATGTAGCTCTTAATGCACAGTCTATGCTAAGCAACTAGCCATAATGCTAGTTACTATTGCTACCGTTATTTCTCACAGTCTTATTTTTCTGAATTGTACATTTCAGATGGTAAATGTGGCCAGGCGTGGTGGTACACACCTGTAATCCCAGCACCCAGGAGGCTGAGGCAGGAAGATTTCTAGGGGTTCAAAACCAGCTCGGGCTACATGGTGAGTTCAAGACCACCCTGAATTAGGTAGCTAGTCTTTGTATCAAACAAAAAAACAAAAGTTAAAAAAAAAAAAAAAAAAAAGGTTAAGGTGATAAATTTTATATGTATCTTGCCATAATTTTTAAAAATTAAATGAGAACAAATTGAACACAATGGCTTTTTATTAAATCACAGATAAGTCTCAGGTAGTTTAGTGGTCACTAATTAATTATTAAAAGGGAATCTCAGTAGTATAGAAAGGTTACCATCTTCAGGAGTTTATGAGAATCAAAACCCAAAAAATCCTTGTATCAAAAATGCTTTTAAATAAAAAATCAATACACTCTCACTGGTATGTGAATACTGGACATGAGTAAGACTTTCCAAAAATATCACAAAGCTTTTCTTTCAGAAACCGGTTCTTCCACACTTGCAGCTTTGAGAACATTGCGATCACAAGGGTAGCTAATAAGGTACCGTTCTTACGATACCTCTCAGAAATGTCAGCAGACACAGTTGCCCACAGCAGAAGTGGAAAATACTTGCTCTTGCACATGCAAAGTTAAGGCATGAAAAACCTAAATGGCTGAGCTGAGATATTCCATGAAAGAGAAATTCAGATTCCATATCCAGAGTCTCTGCATCTCCCAATGACTCCTCCTCACATTCTAAAACTCTGCCGTATCTTGACACCACTGTGACAAGCCCTTCAGGGAGACTGGCCAACAGTTTCTCCTTCTCTGGAAACATCCCTAACATCCGGTGGATACCTGCTGCCAAGCCTGTATCCGCCCGTACCTGCACCTCCCCAAGCAGGGTGGGCCTCATCCTGCAAAGCCAACAAGTGGCTCCCCTAGAATTTTGGAACTGAGAAGAAAATAAATCCTTCCATTTCCCACAATGTTTTACTCACAACTTCCAATTATATACTTATGTCTACATACATGATTCCTCTAGTATCTTTGTAACACCTTCCCCTTTTTCCTTCAGCTTGCATTTGGCTTCTGTTATGTGCCACCAAGAACTCTAATTCGTATAAATAATCCCTTGCTCCTGACTCACCCTTCTCCCTCAGGCTGCTGCTCCTCAGTGGGAAACTCTTCCTCTGTCAGCACCTTAACCACTGGTTTACCTATCAGAATTGTAGGGGACAATGGCGGTGAGAGAAAAGTAGTCACGTTGGTGAGACACGTTGACTGAAGCCTTTGGATTTAACTGAACCAGAACGGGCCTCGCTCAGAACAAGCTATTTGCAGTGCAGGTTTCTATGGAAACACAAACCCAAGAAAAAAACCAAACTGAATAAATAGCTGCAAAGTCAACTTACAATAAGCTATACTTTAAAGATGAAAGACTCAGAACACGCATCATTTTTTAGAAAAGGCTAGAGCTATCAAATACACATACGATATATATGTACATGTATAATACAAATTTATTATACATATATATCATAGTGTGTGCGTATGTATACTATATATATGTGTGGTTTTCCAGATCTCATAATTTGAACAGCTTCAGATCTACAAGTCAAAACTTTTAACTACAAAAGGGGCCCCTCCCTTGCCCTTAGAACCTCTCTGCTGTGATACAACAAAGAGGACAAGTGTCAGTTACTAGGGAACTCCAGGAAGTAACCGGCCTAAATCCACAAGCTAGAATATAGGCTGCCATGTCATGGCCTGGGCTTTTTAAGAACTCGAGGTCATGGAAAACTGAGGAATGTTAGGGGCAGGAGGGAGGATTTCCAGACTGATATTACAGAGAATAGTCAAATGCGATACATGAAAAAAAGGCAATGCATAAACTTTAATTGGAGCATAAAACTATCTATAAAGAACAGTTGTTTCTATTTTGTTTTTGAACTGTTTCTAAAGGACAGTTTCACAATTTGAGTTAGACAAGATTTTGTTTTGTTGTGCTAAGGATTGAACCCAAGGCCTCGTACCCACTAGGCAAGGACTATACCTCTGAGACACATCGCTGGCCCCAAATGTGGGCACGATCTTGAATAATATTTCTGAAGAAATGTGGACGTTCTTTGGTGCAAAAAGGATGTGATGGCCATCTAAGAGGAGGTCCTTGTTCTTGGGAGATGCCAGCAGAAGTTTGTAGGGTTGAACTGCCATGATGCCAGAGGCCTAGTGCTCTTCTTTCATCCTTCTAGTCATATTTACCCACTCTGCTCACACTCTCACTTACTCCACTCACACTTACGTGGTGCGCCCACCCATGAGTGTGAGTCCTACCCCAGGATCTCCAGCGGGGAACGCCCCTCGGGGCTCTAGACCACGGACACCGCATCTCCACCCTGAGTGTTCCCGCGGCACCTCAGACTCAAAGCCAAATTCATCTTTCCTCTTCCCCCACTGCCTGCTTTAAAAAAGTGAATAAAATCTGTTACTTTTCCTATCTGTTCTATCTTGATAAATGTTAAATTGAACAAGCCAGAAACTTCTCTCCTCTTTGTACCATGTTTAATCAACCATCAAAGCCTTTGTACCTCATAAATTTCTTTATCTCCTGCCCGCTCCCTATTTTTATTGTCTTTCTCCCTAGCTACATATTATAAAAACCTCTTCACGGGTCCCTCTTGCCTCCAGTCTTGCTGCACTCCCGTCTATCTCCTGTTCTTTCACAGGCATGGGTGTACTAACATAAAACCTGATCCGACCACCGTGCTGCTGGAAACTCTTCAGTGGCTCCCTGGTGCCTCCAGAATGAAATCTACTGGGCTCTTTCTCCATGGTACGCGAGGCCCTTCAGGGTTGTTGTCTCTGCTTTCCTTCCCAGTCTCATCTTCTGCACCCCACTCTAGCCAAACCCATGAGGTCACTGTGGGTAACTGAGTGCCCCCCCCCGCCAGCACTATGTACCGGCCCCCTCCTACCAGAGACGCTGCTTTCACTGGGAAGATTGCCCGCCCTTGCACGTCTTATTTGTAATCTCCATTGCTCTTCAGTCCCGCCAACCTTGACATACCACTCACCAAAGCAACTTTTTTCAGAGCATTTGCTTATGCAACGTGCTTCCCACTAGACTAAGATCCTCAGTGACACAGGACCTTGTTTTTAACTTAAGTGCCTAGTCCATTCTCAGTCTACCAAAGACACTCAACAATTACTTATTTAAAAACTGACGGGAATCCTAGTGAAATACTTTGTTTCTTTATCCTTGTGGATTTCAGTTTCTAATTTATAAAGCTCTCTGGCTGGGGATTTAGCTCAGTGGTGCAACTCCTGGCTGGCAAGCATGAGGTCCTGAGTTCGATTCCCAGTAACCTCCCTAAAAAAAAAAAGCAATAAAGATCTCGGAGCAGGTAACAATAGGAACAAGAACAGAGATTGAGTAGGTGAGTCGCTGCAGGAAATGGATTATTTGAAAACAGACTCTTCAGCCATTATCATCTCCTCTCTGAGATAAACCCCAGCCTTAGAAGAAAGCTGGGGAGAGCAGAGCTCTGTGGGTTAGCAGTGCTGGCAAACCTACAGCACGCATGCCACAGTGGGCTGTTTGTACCGTCGAAAACTCTAAAAGGTTCGCCATCACTGGGTTAGAGAGCTGAAATGTGAAAGATGAAAACAAGCCCATCTTAGATATCAAGTGGACTTTATTGGATTTAGAGAAAATTTACCCTACCCCCTTAATTCTAACTTTATAATCTTAAAAATACGATATCACATGTGTCCAGGAGGTGGTAACTGAGGGGAAGAGGAGGAGGCTGACACCTTCTGGATCCCGACAAACACTCGAGAACTTGCAGACAAAGGCTCTCCAGACGTGGAACATTCTTACTGCCAAGGAGGTTAGCCTGAAAGAGGGATGGACTCCACATTTGACAGCCAACCAGTTGCTCTCAAAGAACCTGGGTCCCAGCTACCACAGGGCAGAAGCCCATTTCTTTTTCTTTTGCTCTGTGTGTGTGTGTATGTGTCTGTGGGTGTGTGTTTTACTAGAGATTAAAGATTAAAGCTGGGGCCTTCACACTAACCTACATTCCCAGTCCATTTTTTAAAAACTTTTTTCAATTTTTGAGGTAGGGTCTTACTAAGTTACTAAGTTAATGAGTTGCCCAGGCTAGGCTCAAACTTGCAATACTCCTGCCTCAGCCTCCCAGAGTTCTGGGGTTACAGGTGTGCAGCATCGCACCCAGAAAAGGCCAATTCTTTCTCTTTTTTTTTGTACCAGGAATTGAACTCAGGGCCTCACGCTTGCCAGGCAGGAGCTGTGCCACCTCACACTTTCCAGGAAGGTGCTGAGCTACATCCCCGGCCCAAGGCCAATTTTTCAGAACACATTTATTTAACTTCTTCCTATTATAACGTGCACTAAGCTTTAAGAACAAGAATAAAATACAGAAACAAAAACCTGGCAGCGTTTGAACGGTTCAAAGCCTATTTCATTGTGACGGCTTTGGAAGCTGTGGCTGGTGCTTAGGAAGCCTCCAAGAAAGAGCTTGTTCTGCACACTACTGGGGCCTTGATTCCAGGTAACACTGAGGACTTCTTTGAAGGAAATCTCCCACCCACAGACCAGAAGAACACTCCCTGCTCATGCCTGGGCCTCACACGCCTGGCAAGGGCAGGGGTATTGTGCCAGGGCCTGGGGTCTTCTCTCCTACCTGTGTTCACTCAGACATGGAGGACAGGAGCGCTCGGGGCTGACAGACCTAGGGACCCAGGCTTCCCAGAGTCTAGTCAAGGTCTCTTCAGTCTCCTTCAGAGTTTTCCTTTCTCAGCACTTCATCTTATTTATCAAGAACAAGTTCCCGCTGGGGATGTGGCTCACTAGAGCACTTGCCTACCATGCAAGCGGCCCTGGGTTTAATCCTAGTACTACACACACACAAGCAAGTTCCTCTGAGGATCTTAGGCTTGTGAAGAAGGACACCAGAGAGGCAGAGCCCAAGGGCCCCGTGAATGGAGTGGGAAGGGCAAAAACAAACAGGCTCACAGGGCGGGGAAACCAAACTAAAGAGGATTCAAATATTGAATCACCTTTGAAGCATAAAGAGAGGCAGAACTCATAAATACCAGTTGGTGGCACCTATTCAGCACCAAAATGAAGAACAAAATGGACAGAGATGATGTGCGACAAGTGTGTTAGAAAATAGATGAATTACCATAAAAGTACGCTTAAAGAGCAGGACAATTTTACAGGAACAATTAGAAATTCAGTCTCCTGCATTCGATTTTAAGGGACAAGGAACTAGTCAAGCAGTGGAGATGACAGATAAGTTGGAAATAAAGTGAAAAATTTGCAAATCCCTTGCATAGGGATAGCAGGATAATTATTTAAAGCATGAAGGCAGTAATTTAGGTCTAAAATGTCACCACCATTAATTCTAAGTTTTATTGTAGTCTGTTAGGGAAGAGCTCTCTGGGGATTATGAATAACTGCTTCTTGAACTGGAAACTCTGCAAAAACAATTGACATTTCTATAATCCTTAAGGAATAGGGCTTTGAGAAAAATGATTTTTTAGAGGGCTATCTGAACATCAGTATTTGAAGACCTAATATTCATCCTTGCTTTATGGCACCTTCATTAATCAGCTTCCATTAAAGATAATGCCACACACGTAATTATATGGCATGGCATTATGTTAAATATTTAAGACTATGATATTTCACATCTTGGCTGTGGTGATGTATTGCCCCAATTTGAGTACACATGTCAATTTTTCATAGATTTCTGTCTACATTCACAGCTCGAGGGCCTGTAGCAAATTCATAACCAAAGGAAGAGACTCCTCTGTTTTTAAGTGCATGGTCTGCTGCTTAGCATACTTCCCCCATTTGTTTTAACTCTAAAAACCTATTCAACTTTCTAAAAAAAAATGCCTAACCTATTTTCCAATTGCACTTGCTTCCATGTTAGGTTTTTTAATCTAATCCCATGTGATTTTAATATCACATTGCACTTGTACACTGAGTCATCTAAATAATGAAGCAAAAGGAAACAGTGTGACTTTTTGTATGGAGACGTCAGATTACACCAAGCCCAGGATCTTGCAATAAAATTTAGCTTATCCCATTTTTAATACATAGTTCAATAAAACTCATGTTATAAAAAAAAAAATCATCTTTAGGTGGGGATATAGTTCAGTGGTACAGCACCTGCCTGGCAAGCACAATGTCATGAGTTCAATTCCCAGTACAAAAAAGAAAAAAAAAAAAAAAAAAAAAAAAAACCCTCATCTTTAGAATTTTTCCAAGTGGCTAGCAAAGGTTTTCATTTGTGAAAGAAATGGACCAGATTAGATTTTCTTCCTGGCATTATGAGTTACAGAAACTTTATGGAAAAAACTTTGGCATCATCCTAATTATATAGTCAAGGAGACAGATGAGGCAAGATCTTTGTCCAGACTTCCTTGACCAATAGCAGAGTTGGGGTTAAAACTGTTTCTATGTTTGTAGTCCGTTTCCTCCCACATATGTTTTCGTGAAGATTGTTATCAGGCACCTGGTCTCCCCTGGGTTGCTCATATCAATCATTAACCATCATTAAATCAATAAACTCCTACTGCTTTCACCCTGAGCCCAGCCTTCTCATGGAGAAATGGCACAGAAATCGACACCTGGCTGATCAGGAAATCAGAACTCTCAAGATGGCCAACTCTTTTCGAAGGACATGACTCCTTGTGAACCCTAAGACAAATTTTCTTTTCTCCTTAAGTCAGACAAGCCCAATCATGGTCTTCTAGTTTGATGAGAATCTATCTAGGTGTTTTCATATAATGCTGTAGTCAGGATATGCAAGAGAAACAATTTAATACAACACATATAACTTATAAGATTATCTTTACAATATTCACCCGGAGTCAAAGGCAAGAGTATAGGAGATCTGTCGACACACTAGAGACCCAAAGAATCCAGCTGAGGGCCTGAGTCCCATGGAAATGTCCTGCATGAGTCCAGCTGAAAACCTAGAGCCCATGGCAATGCCCCGCCCCCACAAGTCCAACTGGAGGCCTAGAGCCCATGACAATATCTCTTGCAAGTCTATATTAAGGATCTGCACTGGGAAGGCCCAAAGGTCAGTGGCAGAAGCTAGGAAGTCTGTGCCAGCGGGATGAAGGGTCTGTGCTAGCAGGCTGAGGGATCTGCACTGGAGCCAGGAGGCGACACTCAAACTAAGGACCAGAGCTTCCCTGAAAAGTACCACAGCCATCTTCAGCGACAGCAAGGTCCTGAGCTCCTCTGATGATAACAGCCAAGTTTATATCAGGATAGCCAGTCTGACAAGCTTCTCCAGGAGAATCAACAGCACACCATCTGCTCCTCCGGTTCCCCTTTTATGCTGTTGGCAACAATCCTCAGGTGGGCCTCCCTCTCCCAGCGCCATGCTGATTCAGTTCAGCTGGGTGTTACACATTGTCCACCAGTTGTCAGTCTACCACATATGACATCATAAAGAACAGGCAAATTTGTTTTATCCCCATGGGAAATATGGTCCTGAATACTGGGCAAATTCTGGTAATAACACATGACCTAATATTGTTTAGAGGACTAGATTATTAGTTTTCTATCCTATTGAAGAAAATGCAGATTCCTAGTTCCCAAGTCAGACTTACTAAGTCAGACTTGGAGGTGAAGATGGCACTTAAACCAGTGGCACAAACAAGATCACTGTGATTCCTATGCAATCTGAAGTTAAAAAAAAACCCAGGCCAGCACTAGGGGTGTACATAGTGATAGAGCACTTGTCTGCCATGTATAAGGCCCTGTGTTCCCTTCCCACTGTCACTAAGACAAAATTTTTTAAAAGTCACTGTGGAACTTTTCAAACTAGATTGCATGGAGTTTTGTTTTTGTTTTTTACCTGTGTGTGTGGTTCTAGGAATTAAATCTAGAGTCTCACACATGACAGGCAAGCACTCTACCATCGAGCTACATCCCCACCCAACCCCTTTAATTTTATTTCGAGACAGGTTCTTGCTAGACTGCCAAGGTTGGCCTCAAACTTGTGATCATCCTACCTCAGCCTCCCAGGGGGCTGGGATTACAGGCCACCATGACAGTTTAGACTATGTGGTCTTGAACACTGGACCTCGCTCTTTGTTATCCTCATAGCACCAGGCACCACGTGAGGTGCTTAATAAATGTTCATTGACTGTACATTAATCGGTGTGTTAATCACCTGTGTATTATGTGTCCATGATGTTTTATGTTAGAATTCGTTCATGTGTAATTAGTTACTCAGGAAGCCATGTAAATGCTTATAAGCTTTTTAAATGGATTTGTAGGGCCGGGGATATAGCTCGGTGGCATAAGTGCTTGCCTGACAAGCCTGAGGTCATGAGTTTGATCCCCGGTACCTAAATAAATACATTAACTAATTAATTAATTAAATGGATTTGTGAAGCACAGAATTATATAAGCGAAAAGCACAACTACCCCTGCAAAAATCACTCTGTATGGACCTGCACCATCCCAGCCCTAAGCTCATGGATCCTCCAGCCACTCAGGTAATTGTTTAGGAAGAAAATCTAGTCTAGTCCAAAAACTACCTCCAAACTCTGATCCAATTAGAATGTCTTTATCCTCCCCACTGGGACCCACCTTGACTGGGAAACCAGGGTGCAGACAGGAGCTGTGAGTGGCCAGCACCTCCTAGGCCTCCTCCCTCAGCCTTCCGGCTCCTCCCCAGCTGTGGGGGAGGGGGTCAAGGACATGGAAGTCTGTCCAGGGGATCTGTTGATTGAAAACAGGCCTCAGTGCAGCACATACACAATTACTGGATTTCCTATTCTTAGGAGATCCCCCCACCCCGGCGTTCCCACAAGAACTTGGCTGTCATGGCCAGTATGGGAAGAAACTTCTCCAGATGGCCACCAGTGCCATCCCCTCAACTCTAGTCTCCTGCTGTCTTTCTCCAGCCGCTTGATGTGGGTTCTGCCCTGCCCCTCAGGAACAGTCTCTTTCTTAAAATAACCCAGGTCAGCTGGGCATGGTGATACATGCCTGTCATCCCAGCACTCACGAGGCTGAGAGAGGATAGCCAAGATTTCAAGGCCAGCCTGGGCTATATAGTGAGTTCAAGGCCAGCCTAAACACACAGGGAGCCCCTCCTTCAAAAAAAAAACAAAAAGAAAAGGAAAGAACCCAGGTCCCACTCCCTCCCATGGGTCTTCACCTGTTCACACCTGAGCTCCCACCAGTGGGAGTGCAGCTCCTCCACCTCACCTCCGCACCTACCCGGCCAGCTTGGTCAGAAGGAAACCAGCCCCACACCCCCAAAACTCTGCAGGGTCTCTCATTTGGTGTATGGACCCCGGGGAGCAACTCTCCCACCCCCAGCCTTCTCTCCAAAACTTGTCAGTGCCCAGTCCCACGCCCATCTTTGCCCTCACCTGAACACGTGAACGCTAATGTTGGCCATTTCCATTCCTTAATCTCTTAGCCAATGCCACACAGCTGTTCCAACATCTCCCAAGGAAGTGGGGACATTTGTCACCTGTCACAGTGTTCTGAGGAGACAACTAGAGTCACATCTAACATCTTGTTACATTAGTCTGACTCTCGGTTACAAGAAAAAAAGACATTCGATTCATCTTAATTAGTGGAGGTTAGAGATAAGAATACCTCTGGAGATAAGAAACACAAAAATATTATGGCGGCCCATAGGCAGCCACACCCCAATCTCACAAGGACAAGCTGGGGGGTTCCAAGTGTAACACAGATCTAGTGACAAAACAGTCACCCCTCAGCCAGGACATTTCCAGACTCCCCCCCCTCCTTTGCTGGAACTCTCTTATAAACACACTTTTAAAAGGTGCTAACAGGGGAGAGTTCTACTGTCTAAGTGGTCTAGAAAAAATTAACACTAGGAAAGTGCCTTTCTGTAAGATTTGTGTTCTTTTTCTTTCTTTTTTTTTTTTT
>NW_004955409.1:26484162-26500931 GCF_000276665.1 Chinchilla lanigera | reverse complement strand
AGGGTCTCCCTATGCCATTCAGGCTGGCCTTGCGCTCACTTTGTAGCCGAGGCTGGTCTCGAACTCGCCACGATCCTCCTCCCTCAGCTTCCTGAGTTCTGGGATTACAGGCATCCACCACCACGCCCAGCTGTTTCAGTATTTTTAATTATTATTTACCTATATGATAAAGTCTTTAACAGCTAACATCAAAAAATAATAAATGATTTTTTAAGTAAGTGATTTTTAACCTAAGCAAGACAACACAAGAGAATAAATGCAAAAATATTTTACAGGCTTTTTTTTTTTTAAATGCATACTTGCCACAGTGCATTAAGAACACACACAGACAGGTGTGCCTTGGTCTTCCTGGCATGTGCTTATGCAGCTCTGGTCCTATTAAACAGGTCAGCCTTCTACATTTTTACCTCAGCAGTCACATTCGGCTCTGTGTGTGGAAAGCACTGCTTCATTAACCTCATTCCACAGACTGGATCATAAAAATGCACCTTCAACATTATAAAAACATTAGTAGGCCAATGTGACTGAAGGTCAATTGAAAAAGCCATGCACTCTTCCAGGTCCTCCTTAATGAGAGTCATTTGTGAACAACAGCAAGATAGAAGGCCCCTCCAGCAGGCATAGCTCAGCACAGCATAAGGCATAGTATAATGTTAAGTGCATGGGCCCAGAGTCAGACAGACTCTATCATGTCAAGCAAGTACATTTAATTTTCTAAACCTCTGCTACTGCTTCTACAAAATGGTGAAGGTGTTGGCCAGCTTTTTGTTACTATTACAAAATGTCTGAGCTAATCAATTTAAAAAGAAGAAAGGTTTATTTGGGCTCATAGTTTTGAGGCAGATAATGGAGGGAGCACATGGCAGAGGAAACTATTCACTGCATGGCTTGTAGAAAGAGGAGGGGATAAGGTCTCACCATCTCCTCCCAGGATAAACCATGACCTAAGACCCTCACTAGGCCTTTCCAATGTCCACCACCTCTCCCTCCTTTCATGCTGGGTGTAGTGGATTAACTAATGGTCAGCTTGTAACACCCAGCTGAACTGAATCAGCATCGTGCTGCGTGTGGAGGGCCCATCTGAGGATCGCTGCCAACAGCATAAAAAGAGAACTAGAGGGGAAGATGGTGTGCTGTTGGTTCTCCTGGAGTGGCTTGTTATGCTGGCTTTCCTGATATGAACTTGACTGTTATCATCAGAGGAGCTCAGGTCCTTGCTGTCACTGAGGATGGCTGCAGTTCTCTTCAGAGGGTCTCTGGTCCTTACTTTGACCACCATTTCCTGGCTCCAGTGCAGATCCCTCAGCCTGCTAGCACAGATCCTTCATCCCACTGGCACAGACTTTCTAGCTTCTACCACTGGCCTTTGGGCCTTCCCAGTGCAGATCCTTGATGTAGACTTGCATGAGACATTGTCATGGGCTCTAGGCTTCCAGCTGGGCTTATAGAGGACATTGCCTTGTGCTCTAGGTCTTCAACTGCACTCATGCAGGACACTGCTGTGGGATCCAGGCCCTCAGATGGGTTCTTTGGGTCTCTAGTGTATGGACAGACTTCCTGCACTCTTCTGCATTTGACTCTGAGTATTATAAAATAATCCTATAAATTATGTGTCCTGTATTAAATTTTTTCCTTTGTAAACCCTGACTACAACACTAAGGAACAAGACTTTATTGTGTGGGCCCTGGGGTACATTCCAGATCCAGACTACAGCAGTCAGTGTCATGGATAATTTTCTGAAAGAGGCTGTGTCCATAAAGCAACCATACACATAGTAGTCGCTCATTTAACAGTGACAGGCGTTATGGCAGTATTGATGGTAGCACAGCTATATCTTTGGTCATCTTTTTTCCTTTGTTTTGTTTTGATTTTGATCTGTTCAACATGGCTATCCTCTAAATGCTATTAATGACACTCCCTTTTGGGGTATAACTCTCCCCTCCAGTTCTATATGATTCTGGAAAAGATGCCACAGTGTCCCATATCTCAACCATAGAAAGGGACTTCTGATCTAAGCCATGAAATCATTGCTTCCCTTCCCCCTGGTCGCAGGTATTAGGGGAAGGGAGTGGCAGAGGACAGGGAGGATACACTAGTACACTAGAGCCAGCCCTTCCTCTGGAGTTTATAAAGAGGTGATGAGAGAAAAACGTTGTCCTCGTCCTCTGGGGTAACAGGGCTGGAATGATACTGGCTTCAAGCTCTGCGGCCACGCCACCCTTAACCCCTGCACAGAGGTAAGACATCTCGAAGTAAGAGAGATTAGGGCTGACACAGGAAGCTGCAAAATGGAAGTGGGGTGAGAGAAAAAAATAATAATTGTATCCCTGGATCCAGCTGTGCCCCTAGCTTTCCCAGTTAAGTAAATCAATACTTTTTTTTTTTTTTTTTTTTTGGTTTTTCGGTTTTTCTCCAGTACCGGGAACCGAACTCACGACCATGCGCTTGCCAGGCAGGCGCTTTGCCGCTGAGCTAAATCCCCAGCCCCAATACATTCTTTTTTAAGGCTGAAGATGGTTTCAATTAGATGTTTGCCCTTTGCAGTAAGTTCTCATCTAACATAAATATATGTGAAGAAGGAAGAGGAGGAGAAGGAGGAGGGAGAGGAGGAGGTGGAAGAGAAAAAGGAAGAAGAGGGGAAGAAAAGGAAGAGGAGGAGAGGGGAAGAAGAAGAGGATACAGAAAAGGAAAAGGCAGATAGCCGGAAGAAAGGAGGCAGGGAGGGAGGAGCAAGAGGAGGAGCTCTAGAAAGAGCACAGGAGTGCTCTCCGGTGGAGGTGTCCACGCCCCTTCCAGCACAGACAGTGAGGCGGCCGGGGTCTGCACAACGTCGGCACGCGGTGAGCGGAAGGCGCAAAGCGCAGCCGCGACTCGGAGGCTGCCCACCTGCACAAGGTGGCATCGCTGCAACTCCTGGTCCACAGTTCAATCAGGACAGAGAGGACTTTGAACCTGGCCAGGGCTTTCCCCTGCCCTGCCCTAGGACAGGCCCAGTGCTCCCTGAGGCTGGAGACGTTGGTAGGGCGCATAGTGCAGGGCCTCCCTGTGAAATATAAAGGAGCTGATGCAAGTTGAAACCATCTGAATTTCAGTAGCGCTGGATTACAGAGCCACAGTCTCTATGCTCTGCCTGCGGTGTTAGAACTGGGACTCCGCAAACCAGATATCAGCTTGGTCAACAGGTGCCAAAAGTTTAGCGGCAGCTCACAGCTCCCCGACGCGCGCAGCGGTACTCTCCCGCTGGGGAGCAGGTCTTCCCCAGAGGCCTTGCTGTCAGGCCCACAGTTATTCTGGAAGCTCAGAATCACAGACCCCACTCAGAGGCCGCGGCCCCTGCTCCACGTTTCTAACCCTGGAAGGCCCCAGCCTTTGTTCTCAAGCTCCGTGGGTGGCGGCTGCTTTCCCCAGGGGCTCTCCCCGCGATATGCCGGAGTTTATGTCCTGCCTTTTCAGTTACCAAGCAACAACATTACATCTAGTTGACAGTTCTGTAAAATTCTCTGTTCAAACAGTTGATGTGGTTTGTGTCTCCTGATTGAACAATAGGGGTACAATTTTTTTTTTTTTTTTAGAATAAGAGTTATTTTTATTTTTTTAATTTTTTTTTTTTTTTTTTTTTTTTTTTTTTGAGACAGGGTCTTGCTATGTAGTCCAAGCTGGCCTCGAATTAGCAACGATCCTCCTTCCTCAGCCTCCCAAGGGCTGAGATTACAGGCGGGTGCCACTACACCTAGCAAGAGCTGTTTTTATTCTTAAAGAGAAATGGGGGATAGGAGATAATATTGTAGGCAGGTGAGTTAGATAGAAATAGTATAGGCAGTCAAACAGGGCCAGGCCCTCGAAGAAGCCAGTATGGAAGACAAGATACCTTGCAAACGGAGAGATAGGCATTTCTGTTTCAGGCCAGACCTCAAAACAAAAGATTAAACAAATATACCCACATACCTCCCGAGGGGTGGATATTCCAAATAGGCAGTGGTCATCTTGAAGAGTCACTGACTCAGCCCCTTACAGGAAAAGCCCCTGCTCTGTATTCACGCCCGCTTGCTATGTGACTCGCTTCCCCATTTGATCCCGATTTAATCAATTTTACCTGAACAATTCTTATTGGCTGACCATAGTTTTGTCCCACCTTATGCCCACCTTGTGATTTCCCGTCCGCCCCCCCCAACCTCACCTTGTGGTTTTGCTGTATAAAATCCCTGGAAAAGACAGGCTCCCTGGGCAACCCATTCGGGTCCCCTTCTGTCCCTCTCTTGGACAGAAGCTTTCTTTCTCTCAATATAAATATGTTCTGCTCTTAACCTCCACTGTTCCTAAAACTCATTCTTCGACTTTAGAGAACACAAACTCATCCCAGATATCTCTCAGCTTGGGAGTTTCATTCCCCTATATCAATAAGAACTGAGGAGAAAACTCCTACGGGCCTAAGAGCTCTGTAAGAAAAAATACTCATTCAATTTTTCTTAATGAAGCTTCTGGGATCCAGCCAGTTTTCTCCTGCAGTTGTTTATTTTCTTCTCAAAGAGGATTTTTCATTCATAAACTCTGTAATAAGTTTAAGATTCTGTTGTCAGATAGTTTCAAATTCTTGCTGCTTTTTTTGCATGTTCTTCATAATCCCACTATTAGCCAATTTTTTTTTTTTTTTTGGTCTTTTTGAAACAGGGCCTCGCTATGCAGTTCAGGATGGCCTTGAACTCACTTTGTAGCCCAGGTGGTCTCAAGTTCGCAATGATCCTCCTGCCTCAGCCTCCCAAGTGCTGAGATTACAGGCATGTGTCACCACAACCAACTAGCCAATCTTCTAAAACCTTGAAAATTTCATGAAAGTTATTTATGTCAGAAAACTAATTAGTACAGTGCATACTTGGCTTTTTTCATATATTTTATATGATTGATGAGTCATTTTTGGCCAGGGAACCCAGGTTCTATTTTTTTTTTTTTTTTTTTGTTTTTTTGAGACAGGATCTCACTATGCAGTTCAGGCTGACCTTGAGCTCACCTTGTAGTCCAGGCTGGCCTTGAACTCGCAACGATCAATCCTCCTGCCTCAGCCTCCCGAGTACTGGGATTACGGGCATGCGCCACCACGCCTGGCTCGGAACCCAGGTTCTAAATGCCTGACTACTCAATGTGATCGTGCAGCTCTGAATGCCTAAAGCCTACCCTCTCTTGATGTAATTAAGGTGCCCAAACCAGTGGCATGAATTCTTTCCAGAATCTGGACCTCACCCACGGGCTCCAACCTGAAATAGGACGAAGGCAACAGGGCCTATAACTGGCTGGCGCTCCAGCTTTGATCTGCTGACAGGGTTCTCTCTCTCCACTGCTGGGAATAACCCAGATCTGCCAAGTACCTGTGGTTCCCCTCCCTTCTCTGCTGACAATATGGGTGGAACCTTGCCCAGTATGCCCTGGCTGTTCCGCCTAGGGACCCTTCCTCTCCCATCCCCATTGAGATCCAGGAAGACAGGAGGCAGCATTAAAGTGTGTGTTTTACCCATATCCTGTGTACCCATTTGGATGGAGGGGGAGCTAATCTGTTTCCAGCTCCATCTCCAGAAGTAACAAATTATTTCTGAATTAGACTAACACAGAAGATAACGAAGATATATTTCCTATCCTCAAAGAGTTTCCGTGCCCTGGGGAAGAGAGACAATAGGCTTTTAATTAGGTTACAGGTTCAGCTGCATAAAGCAGTGAACAGAGAAGTGAGTTAAATAAGTTTATTTATCCCCCTCAAGCAGCAGCCCGTCTGTAAGTTGAGAGCTGGCACGGCTGCCCTATTCCACGAGGCTGTCCAGAGGCCCAGACCCCTTCTATCTTGTCACACCGCCATCCCTTTGCCATTGTCCACAAGGTCTAAAATGACTGTCACGCCCACATTCTAGCCAGTAGAGTGAAAGGAGAGAAGAAAGGGCCTGCCCTCTCCTTTTAAGGTCACCACCTAAAGTTGTCACCTCGCTTCCCCTCACATCCCACTGAGCAGAGTATCATCAGCTGGTCACGAGGATCTCCCTGGACGCAGGGTACGCCCTGCCTTCACTCAAAGGGCAGCCATGTGCTCAACTAAGAACTGAAAGTCCTATCTTCACAAAAGAGGAGAGTATTTCACTTTCAAACGCACCCTACTCATCCAGAGTACCTATCCTCTCTCTTCCTCCTTCTTCTCCACCTTCAAATAAGCCGTCTTCTCTTTGTTTAAACTTGGCTTCTTTAATTCTTTGCAGACACTGGTTTTATGATCCCTGAGAGCTATATGTCCCCGCAGAGCGCTGGCATGGTGCAGCATGGCATGGGCTGGTGTCCACCCCTCCCCAGACGTTACATTAAGTGGTGCATGGGCCGTGAAGGTAAGGCTTTGTCTCTCTAATTCTTTACTGGGGTGAGTTTAAGGAGCCCATGGGCTGCTCAGACAACAGAGGAGTATCGCTCACTTACCAGACACAATATCTACACAGACTCAGAAAGAGGACAAAGAAACATCAAAAGGTAGTCTTCAGAAGTTGATCAGTAACTGGCTGTGGAAGTTGGCTGGGGAACAGCTGCCATCAGGTCCCCACGTTGGCCCCACATGACCCAGGAGGGGGTCAGGAGGAAAGAAAACCAGAGCAACAAACAGCCTGGGCTTCAGTAACGGAAAAAGCAGTGCTGGCACTCCCCTAGTGGACTTTGATACCAACCAAAATGTGAATTTGCAAGATGGATTCGCACAATCTTTATCTATCCCTTATAGAACTCTAAGACTCTAAGAAACAGTGGTTACTCTGTCGGCTAATTAGAGGAGCTGCTTAAAGCAGAGGACAAGTTTCCCCAGCACCTTCTGGTTAATCCCCCACTGAAGCCCGTGGGCACGCTGGCCTGACAGGGATCTGGATTCCTTTCCAGAGACAGGTCACTGCCTGCGTGGAACCAGTGAAAGCTGAGAGAGCAACTGAGGGGCCATGGCTGGGGCAGCTCTCTGGTGGGCAACCGAAGGCCCCTCAGGGGCAGCCCAATTTAGTATCCTCTGTCCCAGAGTAACCTGAGACAACACTGTTAGAGCTGTCTCTTAGGCCTCCATGAAGAGTTGAGCTATAGGTTTGGAATTTTCTCTCTGCTATTAAGATAGCCCCCCCCTTCAGATATGTCTTGATACGCTTATGGGGCAGGAACAGATGAAAACAATAACCCCCTAGATGGGCATGTTGGCACACACCTGTAATCCCAGCACTTAGGAGGCTGAGGCAGGAAGATTGTTGTGAGTTCAAGACCAGCCTGGGCTACAAAGTGAACTCAAGGCCAGCCTGAACTGCGTAGCGAGACCCTGTCTTAAAAAAGACAAAAATAAATAAATAAATAAATAAAATAACCCTCTAGATCGCTTGAGAAAGTTTTGTAGGAGGAAAGTCTCAGCTGAGGGAGAATCCCCCACCCCAGGTTTCTTCCTTTCATTTCAGCTCACTGGCAGCTTTGGAACACCTTGGCTCGCTGGATCATCTTCTCTCAACTAAAGGGCTGAGGCAGCTTGCAAAAACCGTTTTCCTGTAATACAGGAGAACAGCTATCGGAGGATCGATTTACACTTGTGCCTTCCGTATGTTGACTAAGGGTGAGAAGAAAAAACAGGTCTTTGTTGGTCTTTCTCATCTCTCATGTGCATGGAAGAGAGGAAATAATAAGTGTGCCTTTCCTAACATAATTTGTGATTGCTGGACAATGGGTACAGCTTTCATCTGTGAGTTTCTTAAATGTATTACAGATGCAAGGCCATAAAAACACCTTCAGAATGGGTTTAAGTAAAACTTAGCCATTGCCTACGTGACTGAATAGAGAATCCAAAATGTCCCGGAGATCTCTTTGGCCTAGGGCCTACGCTCAGATTCCTTCTGGACTATTACCTGTCTCTGTTTGTCTACAGAGATGATACATCTCCCCTGCAGGATAGGACTTTCTGGTGTAGCTTGTCTTTCCTGACGCGTTCACTCAGGGACAACTGGGCCACTGAAACAAGGGCCTGGCTAGATCCCTCCCACCTCCTCTCTCACTTTCCTTTGTTCTGTCACCAACCCACTGTCCTTAACAAATTGGTTAGATCCATCAAAAAAAAAGTTTTAAATCTATATAGAGAACAGTGTGCCGGGGGGGGGGGCTATTCTTGCTCTGTATTTTGGAGTTTCTCGATTCAGGGTCTTGAGATAAAATTAAAGAATAGGATCAGAAACCCAGCCCATCCTGCAATGGCAGGCCATAGTTTCTCAACGTATATAAGCAAAAAAAATTCGCTTTGGACTCTGGCTGTAACAGCCACCTTATGCCCTTAAGGAAAAGAGCCTTCTGGGAGTTCTCCGCATTTGAGATGTGACACAGTCATCATTACTGGGGACAAAAGAAGGGTGAGAAAGCCCCTGGTACATACAGTTCCCCAAAGAGAAAGACCCAACGGGGATACCGGCATAAATCCATGCACAGATATGTGCAGATAAGTCCTGACGATGGTAAGGGTTGAGTGAGGGAAGTCAAGGCCACACTTGGGCTTTTCTGGTGAGGTGGGAGACATCCTATCTCAACTTTTCAACTGGGGGTGACTTCTGCATTAGGGTAAGCCCACAGGGTGAAGGAGCGAGCTCCATACTTAGCCTTTCTCTTAAATGGGGGCCAAGCTATAAAATCACCCCTGGGATGTCTTCTTAAGCACTGGAGAGAGTTAGATCTACAGAATTTGAAAAAGAATATCCTTACCTTTTGCTGTTCTAGAGCTTAGCCAGGATATCTCTCGGCAAGGCAAAAAAGCTGGCCAAGGGAGGGCCAGGTGTAGTGGTGCACACCTGTAATCCCAACACTCAGGAGGCTGATGCAGGAGGATCATTGTGAATTCAAGACCAGCCTGGAGTACAAAGTGAGGTCAAGGCCAGCCTGATCTGCACAGTGAGACCCTGCCTCAAAAAGACAATAATAATAATAATAATAATAATAATAATAATAATAATAATAGTAATAATATGTTAATTGTTATGATCCAGTTCTCTTAGGTAATGGGAAAAATGTGTTAAAATAACCAAATGGGGATATCCCCCCACCACCACTTAGGCTTAAGGAAACTGCTGGAAATGTTTTAGTCCAGTCTTTACTCATTAATGGGGCCCCCAATAATTTTCATAGATTTATGGGACACAAATCCCAATAAACATTGCTAAATATGTTATTTTAATATGTTCACATTGGTTGTCATCAAAGGGTCAAGTTCTCTGTGGGTAAAACAATAGGTTTCCTTATTTCCTCCCAGTCTGGTGGGGCTGGGGATTTAGCTCAGCAGCACAGCGCCTGCCTGGCAAGCGCAAGGTCATGAGTTCGATTCCTGGTACAGGAAGAAAATCAAAACAAAACAAAAAATAAAGATGCTCTGGATACAAAACTAAATTAAGAGACAAAGGTTTCCACATAACTGTAACACTCATCATTGCTGATTTCGTGGTGTACTACATCTTCCAGGTATACAGGTTTTCAAAGATGTGAACTGAGTGTTGCTGATAGTGATATATTTTTTCTTTGGGATTCAGATATCTGCCTTTCTCATACTTGCGTTCCACATACCTGTGATAAGAGGTACATATGAAGCCAGAATGAGACCACCAGCCAAAGGGTGATTTTCTTTTCCAAAGCTGGTATGATGTGCATGCTGTGTATCTGTCCCTACACTGAGAGACGCTCAGGTCTGAGCAGTCCAATGTCACACTAAAAATTGAAGATTGGACATTAGCACCTTAGAAGGTTCATCTATAGATGTCTTCTTTAGTGGCACCTCATTAAAGATAACTGACTAACATACTATTCTGTATTGGGATGGACATTTAAATGTATTTCAGAGATTAAAAAAATGTCATCATGGTAGCCGGGCGTGGTGGCGCACACCTGTAATCCCAGCACTAGGGAGGCTGAGGCAGGAAGATTGTTGTGAGTTCAAGACCAGCCCGGGCTACAAAATGAGCTCAAGGCCAGCCTGAACTGCATAGCGAGACCCTGTCTCAAAAAGACAAAAAAAAAAAAAAAAAAAAAGAGGGACTAAAACTTACAGTTCAAGGACGACTTAAACAAGGACTCTTTGACAGGCTGTTAGCCCCTATAATATTCCTATCGTTGGAGTCGGAAAGGGGCCTAATAGATGGAGACTGATTCAAGGCCTGTGCCTTGTTAACGAGGCTGTGGTCTCTCTTCATCTGGTTGTGCCCACTCTCTGCACACTGACACAGACTCCAGACGCAGCCATCTGTCTTAGATCTTCAGTACACTTTCTCTTGGGTTCCCTTGGCACCCAAGAGTCAGAGCCTCTTTACCTTTGAGAGTCCACTAACAGGTGGGACAATTGGCCTGGACAGTCCTGTCCAAGGGGTCTTGAGAAAGTCCCCATCTTTTTGGACGAGCCCTAGAATGAGGCCTGCTAGAATGGAAAAGAAGGCATCACCCTCTTACATTATGTAGATGATCTGATGCTCTATGGGGACACAGATACTCAAGTACCGGAAGGAAGTGAGTCCCTCCTTAAATTTATAGCCTCCTGAGGTTATAAAGTGTCCCAGGAGAAGGCCTAAGTCTTCCAGTCCCGGGTCACCTATTGAGGGCTGCTCATTTCTCAGGGCAGAATGATACTAAGTTCAGAGAGAATCCCACCCACTCTGGACTTCACTTTGCCAAAACATTTCACACAGCTATGAGCCTTTCTGGGGGTGACTGGGTTTTTGCAGAGTTTGGATTCCAGGATCCATATGGCTTATGTCTAGATGGCACCCCAAAGGCTCTTGCAGTAATAGGTGGGGATTTTCCAGAGGTGACTGGCTCTAGAGTGTGCAATTGATTCATGGCGCAATGCTGGGAATGAGGATGTGTGATTACTAAATCAGTCCACCAATTGGTTTGGCCCTAATCCCAGTAGCCTAGCGTGGTGGATTAACTAACGGGCAACTTGTAACACACAGCTGAACCGAATCAGCATGGCGTCGCGTGTGGAAGGCCCACCTGAGGACTGTTGCCAGCAGCATAAAGAGGGAACTAGAGGGGAGCACGGTGTGCTGTTGGTTCTCCTGGAGAGTCTTGTTGTGCTGGCTTTCCCGATATGAACTTGGCTGTTCTCATCATCCAAGGAGCCTGGGTCCTCGCTGGCAGTGAGGATGGCTGTGGTCCTCCTTGGGGAAGCCCGGGTCCTTACTTTTGTAGGGGACAATGACTCTTAGCATATCATTTTAAGATAGAATAATTCTAGTCTTCATGCAAGCCTCAAAATGTGTCTTGAGAAACATCCCGGAGGGGTTGTAAAGAGTTAACTTTGCAGTCCTGACTTAGCCCTGGAATGCTTCTCCAAAGACCAGGGCCCAGATAACCACCTATGACCCTGCCTGGGTTGTTTCATCCCTTCCATGGCCCTAGATAAACATTGTAACCATAAAGCAAATGTATGGTTATCTAAAGGGGGACATATAGAACAGAGTACAGAAAGTATATATCATTGTGGTTGGGCTCATGACCGGAGCCTGACCCGGTTACATGGCACAAGGAAAACAACATGTGGCCAGGGCTACAACATTCCTTTCTGTTACCATGGAAACCAAAAATGTATATAACCTGGGAACAAAGACAGGTCCACACCCACTTCCCGGACTTGCAAGTCGGGATGAGAGGTGACAGGTCTAAATTAAAACTTTGTCTGTTCTCTTTGGTCTCTTGCGAAATACAGCCCAAATTTTTGCTATAACACTTTAACCATCATTTCCTGGCTCTAGTGCAGATCCCTCAGCCTGTGACACAGATTCTTCATCCCACTGGCACAGACTTTCTAGATTCCACCACTGACCTTTGGGCCCTTCCAGTGCAGATCCTTGATACAGACTTGCATAGGACATTGTCATGGATTCTGACCTCCAGTTGGACTTGTAGAGCACGTCGCCATGGGCTCTAGGTCTTCAGCTGGACTCATGCAGGACATTGCCATGGGATCCAGGCCCTCAGTTGGATTGTTTGGGTCTCTACTGCATTGACAGATCTCTTGCACTCTTCTCCATTTGACTCTTCGGGTGAATATAATAAAATAATCCCATAAATTATGTGTCCTATATTAAGTCTTTTCCCTTGTAAACCGTGACCACAACACATAGATAGACTATAAAAGGGACAGAAAGAAGCTGCTAAGGTCCCTTGTTTTTTTCCTTTGCCTGCTTGCTGTGGACTATTTCTTCTCTGTGATGCCCCTCTGCCACACCACCCTGCATCGGAGCCAACCAGCTATGAACTGAAACCTCTATGAACTGTAAGCCAAATAAACCTGTCCTTCCTTAACTTTGGGTGGCAGATCTGAAAGGATGACACATCTGAAAGAAGAAGAACTGAAAGAGCTAAAAGGCTCTGACCATGGCCCCAAAAGTAATGCCTGAAGAAACTTAAAGGGCCTTGAGATTTATATATCTATATATAGGTATATAGATATGTATCAGGAGGTAAATTATGATTGACAAAAATCTCACCTTAACTTGGTGTTGAACACTCAGCAACAGAAGGATATAGCCAGAGATATGTATAAGCAACAACAATATAGGCTACACGTACAGAGAGGGGCTCCAATCACTGATTCCTATCAGTAGTTCTCTTTTTTTTTTTTTTTTTTTTTTTTTTTTTTGGAACAGAGTCTCACTATGCAGTTCAGGCTGGTCTCAAGCTCACTTTGTAGCCCAGTCTGGCCTCAAACTCACAGCGATCCTTCTGCCTCAGCCTCCCTAGTGCTGGGATTGCAGGGGTGCACCACCATGCCCAGCCCTATCGGTAGTTCTAAAGGCCAGATGATTACCATTGTTATTCCAACCCTCTAAAAGCAGCGTCTGATGTGGCTCCTCCCCCAGTCAGCCTGTCCATTCTATTGCTCATGTTTTGGTTACAGATTTGCTTTAATCTCTTGGGAAAGCTTGTTTATTCTTGCCTAGAAGCTGCCAAAAACCAAGTGATCATACAGATGAGATGCACTGGAAAGGTGCCAGACTTCTGCCAAGGCCCATCAGACGAACCTCTCTGCTACAAACCTCCATCCGCTGCTCCCCAACTGCAACCCCACTCAGCTCAAAGTCAGATCAGCCAGCATATGTTTCCCCAACAGCTGTTTAATGGTTGTCTCCAACCAGAGGAATGTAGGAATGGGGCAGAAGTAGGGAAAAAATAGGATGAAGGCCTCCCTGAGCTTTGTTAAAAGTTAATAGAGAGACTTATTTAGGGAAGTGGCCTCTGCCTCTAGAGCTTAGGCTCAAGCCATCAGAAAGACAAAAAGAAAGAAACTAAACTCAGGGAGGTCCCAAGTAGCATGAGCCCCTTTACTTAGTTCTTAAACCTAAACTACTTGTCCCTAAATGCCCCACCCATAAGCCTAGCCTCCACCAAACTACAGGAAAGGTCACACGACTGGAAGAAATCCAAGGGGAGGACCAAAGACAGCCATGGAGCCAGTCGGATTCCAGGAGCCTACATGGGACAAGGATCTCAATAAAAATGCGCTGCAGACAGGAATCCACGAGTATTTCATCTTTCAATTCTCCCTGCTTTTGGAGTAGCTATCACCTCTCTCTTCCCTGTTTTCTCCACCTTCAAATAAATCATCTTCTCTTAAGAAACACAAAAAGAAAGAATGAAAGAAAGAAAGAAAGAAAGAAAGAAAGAAAGAAAGAAAGAAAGAAAGAAAGAAAAAGATATTGAAGGGAACTAGCATCCTGCATCAAAACAGACATGAAACAGCACAAGATTCATCTAAAAGGCAGAGTACAGTGGTGAGAGGGCCTGGGGGAGCTTTAAGGGATAGAGGAAGAACATTTCCTAGAGCCTAAGACTTCTAATAGCAATCATCAAGAAATCAAATAACAAATGCCAGTGAGGCTGCAAGGAAAGAGAAACCCTTCTGTACTGTTAGTAGGAATATGAGGGCTGGGGATATAGCTCAACGGCACAGCGCCTGCCTGGCAAGCACAAGGTTGTGAGTTTGATTCCCGGTACCAAAAAAAAAGAATATAAACTAGTACAATCACTATGGAAATCAGTATGGAGGTTCCTCCAAAAAAACCTAAAATTAGAAATTTTATTTGACTTAAGCTATTCCCCTTTGAGGTATCTTCTTGAAAGAGTTAAAGACATCATAGTACAGTGATACATGCACACCCATTTTTATAGAGGCAATTCATAAATAGTTAATTTTTGGAGTAGCCTATATGTCCATCAACAGATGAATGAGCAAGGAAAATGTATTTATACACAAAGGAGCCATAAGAATAAATTTGAGTCATTTGTAAGAAAATGGATATACTTTGAGACCATAATGTTAAGTGAAATAAATCAGACATACAGCTTAAATATCACATAACTCCTCTTAGATAAGAAACCCAAAGTGTAAATAATGTAAGAAACAAAATAAGAATAGATAATAGGAAATAGGGAGATAGACTTTTGCAAGTGAGAAAGAGATCTAGAGATGGAGAAGGGGGAGGAAAGGAAGGGGAAATAAAAAGAATTAAGATGTGTTTCACGCATGTACCGGCTCCCCACATGAATGTGACCATTATGTATGGCAAACACATACTTAATCTGGAAAAAAAGGAAGAAAGATTTCAAAACTGAAGCATTTTCATATCGCAAGGCAAGGAGTGAGTGGCTAGGGTAGGCAAGGTAACATCTTTAGATCGGAACGAAGATAGGATATTGAGGGATTGTTTACATGGGTGTAGAACCCCACTAGCATAGTGCTATGTATCGGGAGGACAAAAACACTGCATGACAGCTCGGTACATGCCTATAATTCCAGCACTTGGGAGGCTGAGGCAGGAGGATTGCTGTGAGTTTGAGGCCAGCCTGGGCTACGCAGACTCTGTCTCAAAAACAAAAACAAAAACTTCATGAAGGCTGAGTTACCCTCAAAAACAGGATAAATCCCTTTTGTACATATTATGAAGTAAAAGTGGGAGATCTAAGTAAAATTACCTCATGGATAGCTGAAGAAACAGGTCTAACTTCATCTAGAAAGTTGAGTGATAAATAGTGCACTTTTAGAAAATAATGGTACCAATCATTGTGCATAAGGAAGGTAGTGGTGGTGACCCAGGTTTTGGTTTAGTTTTTTGGGGCTTTTTTATTTGTTTTGTTTTTTTGTTTTTCTGAGACAGGGTCTTGCTATGTGGTTCATGCTGGCCTTGAACTCTCTATGTAACCCAGGCTGGTTTCAAACTCCTAGCAACCCTTCTGTCTCAGACTCCCGAGTGCTGGGATTACAGACATGCACCACCACACCTGCCTGGTGACCTAGTTTATCTTTTTTTTTTTTTTTTTGAGCCAGGGTCTCGCTATGCAGTTCAAGCTGGGCTTAAGCTCACTTTGTAGCTCAGGCTGGTCTCAAACTCACAACAATCCTCCTGCCTCAGCCTCCCGAATGCTGGGATTACAGGCATGTGCCACCACACCCGGCAAGGTGACTTAGTTTAAACCTAAATTGGGAATTAGCAAAAGTACAGGTGAGGATAAGTCAATTTGCATAAAAGACTAAATTGCCTCTAGAGGAAAAAATGTACTGTGTTTAATTGTTAACTTCACATAAATTTGTGTGTTTCTGATGAATTTGTGGAAGAAACACACAAACTTTACTTGCTAGACGGCTGAAGATCCACCTACAGGAAAAGTAAGCAGAGGGAAGCAGGTTCCATGAGCATGCACTGAAGCGGCTTTGGTTATTAGAGGCGGGGATAAGGTCGGGATCTGCATAGTGTTGTCCGTTTGGATTTAGTGATAAAAATAGTGGGCTTGGAGATCAGACTTGCCAGCGTTGACTGGGTAACAGTGAGCAAATGATTTACCTCTGACATCTTAGTTTTCTCCCCTGTAAAATAGAAATAATAATAATAGAATCTAATTAAGCAATTAAAAGGATTCTGCTAAAGAGCCTATAGAATAAGTCTTAAAAAATCATTGTTAAAGGGCTTATGATACTGCTAAGCACATAGCAAGCATTCAGTAATTGTTTACTAACTACAATAATAACAGTAACACTCCCCAGGCTCCAGTAGACCCAAAGCAGAGTCCTAGACCACAAAAGAAAGAGCTCAGGCAGAAGGCCTGGACACATAGTGGCTTGTGACCCTTCCTACCCGAATGTACCACCAAGCTCCAAGGAGAAGGGGCACCCTTTCCCACCTCATAGACATGACAGGGCTCTGGTTCTGCTGGGGCACCAGAGACAACATGAGGACGCAGGGCCCAGACACATGGTATCGGGACCCAGAATTAAATGACAAGACCCAAATTGTACCCTGTGGAGGTGGCAAAGTACTAGTGCCAGACTGCAGAGTGTTAATTTATGAACACAATGCAGATGCCTCCTGGAAACCCCCAGAAATATTTTAAAGGTAAAGACCTGCAGGAGTAGGTGAGATAACAGCCATTTTAGTCATTAGGGTCCATATGATTCCAGATGTCTTGGGTCATACATGAGATGTTTTCTGAGAACTAATTATCATCACGTTGGCAATCAACATCATCTTTGCAATAAGGGGCCCTTAGTGGATAGACAACTGGTGGTCAGCTTATAACCCCCAGCTGAACTGAGTGTGAATGGTGCTGGGTGTGGGAGGCCTACCTGGGGCTTACTGCCAGGAGCATAAGAGGCAGACCTGGAGAAGAAGAAGAAAGGCTTTTGGGAACTAAGGGGTTGTTGGGGGCAGAGAAAGACTGTTGGAGTCTGTGGAAGCTGTAAGGAGCTGTTGGTTGTTTTGGAGGAGCTC